>NC_056739.1:576028224-576093224 GCF_019279795.1 Protopterus annectens | reverse complement strand
CACACGCGCGCACACGCGCGCGCGTGTGTGTGTGTGTGTGCGTGTGTGTTTGTGTATGTAGATAGATATACTTCATGTTACTGCTTAGAATGTGTTTGGATTAACTATGTGTAGAAATTACCTATTCCAGTCCAATAATCAGTTGCTATTAATGCAAAGGTTGACAAATATAGTTAATGATTTCTAGTCTCTTAATGCTCTAAGATGGTACAGCAGAATATACTAGACATTGTGCTATCAAAAATTATCAGTATATGATGATGATGATGATGGTGATGATGATGCTGATGATGATGATGATGCAGACTTGCTGAAATATGCTTCTTCCGCTAATAGTATTTAAATTGTGGCAAGTAATAGTGGGGCTAATGAAATATACATCATTAGTCGTACTCATCTAGAGCAAATTTTTTCTGGACATCATTAGATCGCTATTTCCCAGCAGAAGTCTTGGCAATTGTATGTTGACCTAGTAGTGTGATTAGACACATTTCAAGTTCATCAGTTGAAAGGGTAGTTTTCCTTTCTCATCACATAACAAGATCTCAGCTGTAATTAGCAAGAACTGATACACATTTAGGTAGCCAGTCATAAAACTGAATTATGTGATGTTCAAAATATTTATCGCTCATGAATTAAGCTGTAAGTCCACCTTTCCTTCTATGTACCAAATACTTGAAAGACAAGCATTTATAAATAGTTCTAAGCATAGAACTAAGAGACCACCTTAAAAATTCTCAAGCAAGCACACATACTCATCTAACACACGACATGTAGTAGAATTAAAGGATAAGTGAATAGTAAAAAAAGTGGATATAGAAAACACTATACTCCCCTAGGTGAAACTGAATTATTTATATTGATTATGAATGTACTGATGAAAAAAAGCCTCACACAGACTGTATTAACCCTCACACACCCCAAAAGTAAAAAAATGTACATGCTCAACTACTTGTGAATAGAGAAGTTCCATGCAGATTCAATGAAATTCCTCTTCATACTAAAAAGGCCAACAATGTTAAAAGTTTGAGTAAAATGGCATTTTAAAATGTGCTGGCAACAGTACTGCTGACATCATCTAATTAAGTGTACAGCTTAGACTGTACTAAATACACGTGTAGCCACTTCAACAATGCCTAACAATTAAATCCAACTGTAAGAGTGAGAAGGTATGGCTATTACACAACAAAAACACAAGAATACAAATTGTATGTGGAATATTTACAATAGACATGGATAAAGTTGTTATACAAATCCAAATATATCTGACCAATTTCACTAACAGGCTTTTTCAAGGATAAGTAAAAACTCAGCAATTGTACCTTAATTTGTTTAAATAAAATAAATTTTTCCTAGCTGCAATTATAGGGGTGTTTCTAGAGCAAAATCTAACTTGCTTTGATTAATTTGCCTCTACAAGGCTTTTTGGAATTGTATTACATGATGTACTCCTCCTTCCAGGAGGTAAGCCCTGCTGAGTGTAACCCCCACCCAAATCCAAATAGTGTGTGTTTCAGAGCATCAAATCTTTTAAGTATTAAAATTAGTTCTGGAATGACAGGATTGTATAAAAACAAAAATGTGGCTAAGTAAGCATTTAAAAAAAAAGCAAATAAACAATTATATAATATATACATACTATATATATATATATATATATGGATCTAGGAAGTTTGCTCGAATGAGCAAACGACCGAATCCATAATAACCAAACACACTTTAACGAAAGCGCTTTTATCGAAAAAGTGCTTTCGTTAAAGCGTGTTACAAAAAATAAATAAAACACTACATTTACATTTTAGCAGGGGGGCTTTGCCCCCCTGCATGCCCCCATATGGGCAATATATGTGTATATTTTATTTTCATTGTTATCTTTAGGACTAGATGTTTAATTATTAGGATGTATATATGATGTTTGTTAGACTTTTGATTTTTACTTTTTTTCCTTTGTAACTCTTAATTATCTGATCATTACTTTAATGTCAACTTTAAGAGTTCACATTTTGATATGTATATAAAGAGCTTTACAATAATCATTTTTTTTGGTAAGCACAAGTTGAGGCACATGATTTAAGTTAACACAACTTCCTTTATCACTCCTCTTTATGTGGTATTTTTGTGTGTGTGTGTGTGTGTGTGTGTGTGTGTGTGTGTGTGTGTGTGTGTGTGTGTGTGTATATATATATATATATATATATATATATATATATATATATATGTATATGCATTAGTGTATCTGCCTGTATTTGTGTATGTGTACATGTTTGTTTGTTTGTGTCTTTCGGCTTTTCCCGGTTAGGGGTCGCCACAGCGGAACTCTGGTCAGCTAATGATTGGCAGTAGAGTTTTACGTGCTGGCTTGCCGAGCCTAACGCACAGCCTTCAACGAAGGAACGCCCATTCATGCATGTCGCCACACAGAAGACGCTCTAACTGAAGATCGAACGGGCAACGTCTAACTGAACATGTATGCATGTGTATTTATATATACATATATATGTACATACAGTTCTCTGTAGGTCTGTATGCGCACAGATGTTTGTATTTGTATGTGTACTTGGTTGCATATGTGTATATTTTATTTATTTATTTATTTAACATTTGTTTACCAGGAAAGTCCCACTCAGAACAAAGCCAATTTTCAGCAGAGGCCCAGGGAGAAACCCTCCAGATATATTTTATGTGTGTGTGTGTGTGTGTGTGTGTGTGTGTGTGTGTGTGTGTGTGTGTGTGTGTGTATATGTATGTGTATATTTATATGTATATATGTATGTGCATGTAAATTTATATATGTGTGTGTGTGTGTGTGTGTGTGTGTGTGTGTGTGTGTGTGTGTGTGTGTGTGTGTGTGTGTGTGTATATATATATATATATACATATATATATATATATATATATATATATATATATATATATATATATATATATATATATATATATATATATATATATATATATGTATATAAATGTGTATGTGTGTGTGCATGTGTGGGGATATATATATATATATATATATATATATATATATATATATATATATATAAATATATATGTGTGTGTGTGTGTGTGTGTGTGTGTGTGTGTGTGTGTGTGTGTGTATGTATGTATGTACACATGCATGCAGAGATGTACTTGTTTGTCTGTTAGTTTATCTTGATGCCATCCCTGAAGATAATTAACTTCATTCTTTTTCTTAAATACTTACAATAGGATGGATAGTTGTTGTAAAAAAATGTAGATTATGTCTACCTTATACCTCTGACAATAAGAAAGTTCTAACAGCAAATAGTGGGATAGAGCAAGTTGGGACATATCCAAAAGTTACTTATTAGAATTTGAAGTCATTAAAATGCAGGCTTTGCCACAGAACTGGCATGGTAACCAGTAAAACTACTTCTAAGAGACAAGGAACATTTGATTGTAGACATTGCCATTTTTGCAAGTATATTGCCAATAAGAATGTTTTTATACATCCTGACACAAGTAAATAGTATATTTTTAGGTATTATGCTGATTGTTCAACTGCTAATGTTATGTATTTAGCCCAATGTGCTCAATGTTTTAAGTTCTATGTTAGCATGTCTACTAGACCACTGAGAGATAGGATTAGGGGACATATATATTACAGCAACATTGGAGACACCAGAAGTGCTGTGGCCAAACATATTGTTGAAGAAAGTACCATCCATAGATTTGTATTTTTCATCATAGAGATCTTGCCAAGCACTGTAAGGTTGGGGAATAATAGGAACACACTTGAAAAGACTGAGCAAAAATGTATTGTTTTGCTACAAGCTTACAAGGGCATGGGTTTGAATGAAGCTTTGTTATTGAAACACTTTTTAAGGGACAGAAGGTTTAGTTACATGTGTTAACCTTCTCCCCCCCCCCTTTTCTAATACACTCTGTTTGCCTTGGCTGTTAGATATACATCTTTTTTTAGTAGTTATAGGTGTGTCTGCTATATATATATATATATATATATATATATATATATATGTGCACATACTCTATATGCTATTTATTTATTTATGCATATATTTTCTGTTTTTATTGTGTTTTTATATATACACATATTTTTATGTTAGCAGTATTTAGTTATAATGTTTGGTTTTGTTTATACTTATTTTATATATATATATTTTTTGTTTGTTGTGTGTTTGTTTTTTGAACATGTTATTAGACTGAAGAGCATTCATGTAGCAGTTCAAGTTTTTTATTGTAAACTTCATATAAGATGTATACTTAGTTAATCGTGTGGATGGCAGGGCTGTTTCAGCTTTTGTTGACGCAGCTCTGCAATAAATTTTTCAAAATGTCACTATATTTGCAAGAGCTTGATGAAATGGTTTATATTTGCTGCATATTATGTCCTTTAGATATCTGCAATATATGTCTTATTTATTATATCTGAAATCTATTGTATAAGTTATGGTTAGAACATACTAAAAATTTACTTATTTTGCTAAAGTGTTGGGTACTTTAAATCACTTGGTTTCCACTAATTATTTAATTGGACGGAAAAAGGTTGCTAGCTGTGATTGGTTTAACAGCACTTAAAATGTTTAGGCTTGTGATAGAATTTTATGTCTGATGAAGCATAGGAGTACTATGGGAAAACGCTTACATGTTTTTTACTAAATAAATCGTTTGGTTTTAAGCTGTGCGTGTCCTTTGCTTGCTTGGATTTCTTATATAGCTATATATGTATATATATATATATATATATATATATATATATATATATATATATATATATATATATATGTGTGTGTAGCATTAAATACCAAGCACTCAAAATCGCAAACAAAAAAATTATTTTTTTAAATCAAATCCAAAAAACTCTATTTTATGCTGATGGCATGCCCTTGCAGCCCTCACACTCCTAGCTAATTACATATATCAGCTCCGAGATTACAACATATTTATATATATAGACGTATGTATACATATATATATATATATATATATATATATATATATATATATATATATATAAATACATATATGTATATATATAGACATACGGATCATGTATATATATATATATATATATATATATATATATATACATATATATATATATATATATATATATATATATATATATATATATACATATATATATATATATGTCTATATATATATATATATATATTCATATATAGAAATATATATACAGGTTATAGGCGACATTAAAGGTGGGAAAAGTTTTGAAATGATTTATTGTGGTCTCATTTTATATATCACAAAAACCTAGCATTCTAACAGAGGTGTGTACACTTTTTATATCCACTGTATATATATATATATATATATATATATATATATATATATATTTATATATAGGGTATATGTGTATGTATGTATGTATGTATGCATAGCCATCTACCCATAATCCCTTTTTGCTCATTGAGTCAGGATGTCACTTCAGTACTGAAAATCTGCCATAGCCATTGTTCACACCACCTGATACCTACCCTGCCATTATTACTATGTGTGTGAGTGTGTGTGTGTGTGTGTGTGTGTGTGTGTGTGTGTAAATAACTTTGTGCTTCATAACATTGCTGTGAAGAAACTTGTTAGGCATAGTGGTGTGGTATCCCTGGTGTAACTGTTTTATTTATTAAATTCTAACCATTGTTATGCCATATCTATATATATATATATATATATATATATATATAGTTCCCCTTCACAATCTCGAATTACTTAATGCTCGAAATTCAGCAACTCGAGACTGTAATGTTGAAAACCCATAAGCGCGAATCTGCATAAGCGCAAATTCAAATATCTCGAATTTGCGCTTATGCATGTCAGCTACGGGATGGGAAGTGTGTGAGTTGGGATGTTTTACAAAAGTGAAGGTAAGTGAGTGTATGTGTGTGTTTGGTAAGTTGTGTGTGTGGGTTAGGGTAGGTAGGTGGGAGTATGAGTGTGAGTGTTGGATGTGTCTGTATTTGTGTGTGTGTCTGTGCGAGGCAGTTTAAAATGTCTGTGTGATGTTTTTTATTTTGTGTATTAGTGCAATCTCAGAGTTAGAATATATAAGTAGGGGGGTGTGGGGGGTGCAGGGGGGTTGCCCACCTGCGTGCATGTAGTGTAGGGCTTGTAGTTTATGTGCTGTGGGTTGTATGGTGTGCGTGTTGTGTGGTGTGTGTGTTCTGTACATTCAGGGTTTTTTGCTTTCGTGCTTGTGGGTTTCGGGATTTTTGTTGGTTAAACTTTACAGTTTCGAGTTACTGAATTTTCAAGCATTCAGTAATTTGAGATTGTGAAGGGGAACCATATATATATTTATATACATATATATACATATACATATATATATATACATATATATATATATATATATATATATATATATATATATACATACATATATATATATATATATATATATATATATATATATATATATATATATATATATATATATATATATATATATATATACACACATATATATATACACACACATAAATAAATATATATATATATATATATATATATATATATATATATATGTGTGTGTGTGTGTGTCTGTGTCACTATTGTCTGCATCATTACAATTAAGTGGTTTATTCTGTGTACTATATTTTAGTGCCGCATTGGTACAGTGGTAGCATTGTTACCTCACAGCAAGAGGTTCTCCTTCGATTCTCGACCGGAGTGCCTTCTGTGTGGAGTCTGCATGTCCTCCCCATGGTCGAGTGGCCTCCGAAAGACATGCGTGAATGGGTGTGCCTTTGCTGAAGGTTGGGTGTCGGGCTGGCAACTCAGCACCATAAAAATCGACTACCAATCATTAGCAGACCGGAGTTCCGCTGTGGCGACCCCTAACCGGGAAAAGCCGAAAAGAAATTCTGTGTACTATATTTTCTTGAGTACCTCAGTAATTTCATTACTGTGTTTTATGTAGCTACGTATTGCAACTCCCTGGCTTCGTCCACAAAAAAATAAGTTGTTGGTTTCATGAGAAGTGCAATGCAAACTGATTTGAAAGAAACAAATACTGGTGCAGTATGCTGGATCCTGTAGTGCTGAGCTTTTCTGATAAAACGTGTCATATAGTTCCAGTATGCAGAGAGATGACCATGGGAATCCTGCACTTGTTTAATCATAATATGATAATCAAACCTGGCATGCTTTTCAAGACTGACTGCACTAATTATACCGTAACTGCTTTGTTAGATTGTGTCTGACTGCACAAGGATATAAAAGAAGTTGTTGAGGGCAGGTCACCTTAATAAGGTTCTGAAACCAGCAAAGATATTACTGAGTGAGTTCAGGATATAAAACATTAAACCATGAGGCATTCAGGGACACTGCCTTTGTTTATTATAATATGACAGCTGATTTTAGATATGACTAAGAAAACATGAATTTGGAGAGTCAAGAAAAGTTGTTCTTCTGCATTCTACATGCTGACACAATCCAGTTTCATGATTTAATGGTATCTATTGTATTTTGTTTTTCTGGCTGTTCTGCCTGAGTTCTATGACATCAGCTCCATAATGTTCCCATTTCTAGCTTTAACTTATCTTCTGGGGATGGTGACCACTTTAGAAGTATTTTGTTCATTGTTTTTTTCTGGTCTTTCAATGTACGAAGAAAGCATTGTACATTTGCAATGACTAGTACAGTGTATGTCACTATTTATCTCAATTTATCCTATGTAGTATCGTACACCATTCCATGTACTCACTTGAGTGTTCTGTAAAGATGGCACTCCAAGCCTCTGACATTGAACGCTGTGTGTTTGCAGCACTCACCCTCCCCAAAGCTGGGATGAACATGTTATTGTTTAGTTCTATCTTAATACTAGGTTTCTTGCTCCTGTCCACACTGATCATTCTGTCATTCATTATGATATCTTTCCCTACTGTTGTATCAAAGCAGCACATATTTTTGTACATAACTATCTAAACATTCACATTCTGTCCCTTTCTGTGTACATATTCCTGTCCTCTGTGCTGTATACTTAGTTCACAGTATAGTGGACTATAGATGTGCTAAGTCCTGTTGAAAAACACAAACTCCCTGTACCAAATAAGAGACCAGGTAAGTTTTTTTAACTAAACCAAAGCTCCTCTTCTATCAAATTGTTTTTTTTTTTTTTTTTTTTTTTTTGTGGGTCTTAATTAATTGACAGAATTGTAATAAATACTTCCTGTCATGTCGTTGGTATCTTTGTTACAGTGTCATCATCCGTTGTCTGACCTTTTATGATACTATGCTTTCATTTTTTGTTATTTTCATCATTTTTAAGAAAGGAACATAATCAGCTGTGGTGTCCTTATACTATTCCCTGCTTATAAGACTGACCAGTATATGTGCCTTTTCCATCAAAGTGTGGTACATCATTGGAGGCTGCCCGATTAAAAAAGCATTCACAAAAAGGCACTCACCAACAAGCATTTGCCAAGTTAGCAGCACACAAAAAAATGCATTTTTGTATGCGGAAAGCCTCCCATTTCTAACACACTATATTTACATGCTTATGTAACCCCAGGGAAACAAGAATACTTACTATCCATCCCACTGTGGTTTTGAGACCTCAGATTTTAATGTATAATTAATAGTATATATAGGATCCAGAGTCTACTACTCAGGAGGAGGACAAACTAGAAATGGTGTGGGAATTGTGGTGAGAAAGAGGCTTCAGAAGACAGTGAGGGATGTCATCAGAATTAGTGGCAGACTCATGGCAATCAGACTCCAGCCTAATGATGATAGGGCAGTATTCATAATCTCAGCTGTGCCCCACAGCAGAGTTGTGATAGTGTGAAAAAGAGTGCAATCACACAGAAAGCACAACAGTTCAAGGAATTAGTCAGGACTTTGGCTGTCCAAGAGGAGGAGGAAATAGGTGGACTTTCAGAAGAAGAAGAATGGCAGCACCTCAAAACATCATGTGTGAGGACAACAGAACAGATATGTGGCCAAGCCAGGTGCGTAAGGAAAGCTAGTGGTGGAATGCAGAAGTCCAGGAAACCATAAAAAGAAAAAATAGTGCATGAAAAAGTGGGCGCTACAAAAGACTGACCAGGCTAGGAAGGAATAATGGATGGCTAACAAAGAAACTAAGAAAGGAGTTAAAATAGCAAGGAACAGGGCATCAGAGGCACTCTATTAGCTTCTGGAATGTGACTCAGTAGGTGGCACAAAGAAACTGCATTAGGTTGCAAGACAAAGACAGATAAAGAAGATAGTCAGACACCCTTCATAAAGGCCAAATATAGAAGAACTTTGGAAAAGTGGTCACCAGGTATTCAATTCACACAAAAAATGTTGTAGAAAAATAAAGGATGCCAGCAACAACCTGCTCAACAGTGCACAGGACATCAAAGGCAGATGGAAGTAATACTTCCAGCAGCATCTGAATGATGAAAAACCCACACAAGGTTTACTGCCCCAGAAACAGCCTACAATGAGAGGAGGAGAAGCAGAGGATCCCTCGCTAGAAGAAGTAAGAACAACACTAAAGAAAATGAAGACAGGAAAAGCAGCAGGCTCAGATGGGGTCACAGCAGATATGATAAAGATGCTGTGTGAGATAGGGGAGAAATGGTTCCTGAGGGTACTCATAGCAGTGTGGAGAGAATGGAGTATCCCAGATGACTGGAGAATAAGCATACTCATGCCAGTCTACATGAACAAAGGGGACATCCTCAACTGTGGGCAGTACAGCTCCCACCTAAAACTCCCACACTAACTCCACACCTAAATCATCATTTCTTTGCCTACTTTAACTTAATTCAGAGATCTTGCTCAGAACACCTTTTCATAAATCTTTTGCATGCATGCCTCTGGCCTACCATACTCATTTTCTCAAACTTTCATTGTTTGTTTTTTTTTTCTTATCCATTGTACCCATAATATTGTTTTCCTCTGTAATATTGTTAATTTGTCTCTATTCATATGTATTTGTATGTCTGTTTGGGGCTTTTCCCCTCGGGTCTCCACTGAAAAAGGGTAATTCTTACCCAGCTGGACCAACCCGGTTAACAAATGCAAATAAATAAAATAAATATAAAAAAATAATCAAACTCTTGTCACACTGCAAGAAAGTTCTGGAGAGGGTGGTTGATAAACAGATACGTAGAATAGCAGAAAGTAAGACTGGAAATGATCAGTTCGCATTCAGATCAGGATGCAGCACAAATGGCCCAATGTTTGCAGTGAAACAGATACTTGAGAAGAAGCTAGAGATGAGCTTAGAGTCCAATTGGGCATTCCTAGACTTGGAGAAAGTATATGACAAGGTCCCAAGAAAACTGATTTGGGCAGTACTGTGGTGGTTCAAAGTCCCCGAAACATTGACAAAATTAGTGCAAGCTATGTACAAGAACGCAATGATTCAAGTACAAACAGTGTTCAGTCTCACAGAAGGGTTGCAGTGTGAGTGAGTGTGCACCAGGGTTTACCTCTGAGCCCACTGCTGTTCAAACTGGCGATGGACTACATTAGCAAACAGGTCGGAGGGGACAGATCAACAAAGTTGCTTTATGCAGATCATGTGGCATTACAGGCTGACTAAACTAGAACTTCAGCAAAGGAGAGAAAAATGAATGCAAAACTGAAGACACATGGGATGAAACTAAGTACAGATAAGACAGTGGTAATGGCAGCAAACTGGTGAAATCGGAATAAACTGAGAATTGAGATAGAAGGGAAGATAGTGAATAGATTAACAGCTTCAGGTATCTCGGAGGGTGGTTGAGGAGAAGGGAAGTCTGAATGAAGGGGTCAAAGCTAGAATCCAAGAGGCTTCAACCAACTGGCACAGAGGGTCAGGGTAGTGTAAGACAGAAGAATGCCAAAAAAGCTGAAAAGTAAGGTGTACAAACAGTGGTGTGACCAGTACTACTGCATGACACAGAAATGTGGTCAGTAAAGGCTGAGCAGATGAGAAAGCTAGAGGTGATGGAAATGAAGTGTCTGAGAAAGGTGGTAAGATGCACACTGTGGGACAGGCGAAGAAATGAGGACATGAGCAGAAGCCAAAGCAGCTCCAATTGCAGAAATGATCAACAAGAACAGATTACGGTGGCTCGGGCATGTGTAGAAAAGCAGAGGATAATATGATGAAGTCAATCTGGGACAGACAGGAAGAAGGTAAGAGGAAACAAAGGCATCCAGCAAAGAGGTGGATGGATTATGTGAGAGAAGACCTGTGACAGTCAGGCATGAGCATCGAAGAAGGCAGGAGTGTGGCATTGAATCGTGAGAAATGCCGACAGTTAACATGACACCCGACCCCATTTAGAAAATGTGAAGAAGAGGATTGACTGATGATGATGATATAGGGTGATGAGCTCTTCCCACTTTGAGGTAGAAGGGGCTTGGTTGTTTCACATAAAAAAGAAAAAGAAAAAAAGAAAAAACATTTTAGCTGCTATTTTAACAAATTTGTTAAATTCTTTTTTTTGGTAAGTTTGTTTCTGTGAGTGCTGTTTCTGAAACAACATTCACTAAAGTGCCACTCACTGCTGTCACCCTTATGCAAACAATGGTTGAATTTCCAGCTTTGTGCTGCTTCCCTTTTTCATGTAAGCTAAATAATTAGCATCTTAGTCAATAACGTCAACTTTCATTGTTAAATGTTACTACTACAGTATTTCTTCTCTTTATTTCTGTTAGTTCCATCTGAAATTATCCTGTGGCTCAGAATGCCTTATGTCAGAAATAGTTGTCACTCAAATAAATGGATGGATGACAGAAGATGTCCTAAATGAGAGAGAGAGAGAGTGACAACACGGTGCTTTTTATAGGTCAGGAATGGGGCATTTCATAATGAGATGGGATTGACTGGTGAATGTTATAACAAAAACAGTGTAAGTTCTCTAGATACGAGACTAACAAGTCATTTTATACATGTATTTATTTTTCTTAGTGTGTTATTTGCGTAATTTAAAATTATGTAAAATATTATCTGCAATTTATAAAGGAGACTAGGCTTACATAGTGTTTATAAGCACAAGAAAGATGAACCGACTCTTTTTATGATGTGCTTGTTTGCAGGATAAAGCAACCTAGAATAAATCAGGCAAGTCAGCAAATGTGGCAGCATAGATGTGACCCATTTTAAGACAAGTGGGGAGAACAAAATCGTTAGGAGATTCACCAGCAGCAGCTGTGGAAAAAAAAAGAAATAAATAGTAAAGGACTAACAACTTGCCCAAATCCTGCAGGATCTATAAACATAAACTCAAAGCAGAGAGTACTAAAATAAAACATCTCAAATGCGTATGCCAGTGTCTGTGAGGCTAATGTATCCTTTATCTTAAATAACGTCTAGGTTTTTTATTTATTTCTTAATCTTTTTTAGTCATACAAGGCATCAAGCCAAGATAAGATTTATTAGGACTTGTAACGTTTATTACAGTAAGATAAATACATCTGCAGTTTCAAGACTTACAGCTGCAGAGGGGTTTTATTTGCACTGTCATTACATCTGTGAAATTGTCATACTTCAGACTGGAGGCTGGGATACAAAAGAAGAAGGTTTATGCTTGGGATGCTGGGATCAGGAAGTTATTTTTAACAATGATTCTGAAAACTGTTTCAGGATTGTGGTGAGATAGGCATACCCAATAACAGAGGTGGAGCTAGGGAGAAAGATGGACAAATAAAGAGAGTACAAGAAGATGAGAGACATGGGGCAGAGAGAGTAAGAGAGAAACAGACATAGAGGCTGAGACATATTTCTTGTGTCATTTTGCATTATGAGAGACTGGTGTCTGAAATTCTGCAGGAATCAGCCAGACCAGTCCTGAGTTTCCATAGTAACCAGGAGCACTGCACTCCCTGCAAGAACAGCAATCACCCCTTCTCAAGGGTTATCATAAACAGTAAGGAGCTTCCCTGCTGTCACCTGTAGCATTCCCCTGTCTATAAACGCACTTAATAGCTCATGGACAAGTAAGATGAAACAGATCAGTATGCTTTTCACAGGCAGAAAGTTAAAACGTCCCTGATGAATAAAAGATGTCTAGCCATTAGAAATATGTTTTTATTTATCTTTTATTTGAAGAATACTGCATTAATGTTACCATCTTCAGTCACAGATAAAAGCAGTGCTGATGGTACACATCTTCACAAACAAAGAAATAAAAATCACAAAACACAGACAGAAATAGTATAGGAACCCAGTCTTCACACAACAGACTTACAAAACATACTCATGCCTTGGGATTTGGAAAATTAATTTCTGCCTGTACTAGTTGCCCAACAGTGTAGGTTACATAGAATAATGGAGAAACATTCCAAATCACAGACATGGTAAAGCTGCACCTCATTAGCTTCTCATCGGCACATCTCTGAATCTAACAGTCTACTGTCAGTCCTGAAAGAAGTGACAGAGCTCTTCCTAGCTATAATGCGTCACATTAGCAAAAGCACTCCCCAAAACACATATACATACACACACACACACACACACACACACACACACACACACACACACACACACACACACACACACACACACTTCAACACAAACAAGCCCTCACACAAGCCTCCAGTCACCAACACATGCCTGTGCACACCCACACTCACACAGTCGCACACACACACACACAGACACACACACACACACACACACACACACACGCATACACACACAAACCATACATATGCATGCACATGCGTGCACACAGACACACACAGACACATACGCGCGCGCGCACACACATACATACATACACACACACACACACACACACACACACACACACGCACACACACAGTGCTTCACACTAGACTTGCCTGTACCACGAGTACTCCCATAGGAGTTAACTAGTGACTGCAGTCAAAAAATGGTGTTCACGTTTTCATGCTAGAGTTCAACTTAATTCAGTCAAGTGATTCCTTACAAGGCTTGGTCAAGGAAAGAAGGCTCTCTGAACATTTCTGAGGGAGCACATAGCTAATTAGCATTACCCACTCCCCCTTGGCTTCAATGTGAGTTCATCAGTGAGATTGCACTCTGTGTTATAACCCATGGGAAGGGAAAGCCATAGTGGGAGACTGGTCAAGGAATAAGGAAGTCTTACTGTGATGTGGAGACCTTCCGTGATAAGACTTCTTTGTCATGGTAAGCCTTTCTGAATCTCAGGGAGAGTCTGTCATAGACACACACACACACACACGCACACACACACACACACACACACACACACACACACACACACACACACACACACACACACACACACACACACACACACACACACACACACGCACACACACACGCACACACACGCACACGCACAAACACACACACCATACATATGCATGCACGTGCGTGCACACACACACATACGCGTGCACACACACACACACTCACTCACACACACTCACACACACACACACACACACACACACACACACACACACACACACACACACACACACTCACACACACTCACACACACACTCACACACACACACACACACACACACACACACACACACACACACACACACACACACACACACACACACACACACACACACACACACACACACACACACACACACACACACACACACACACACACACACACAGGAATGTTACAGCACAGGTCAGATTTTTCTACGGAGAGTTGTGGTGCTTATTTTACAGCATATGTTATGTTGTACTACGTATATGTTGCCTGATGTTTCTCCATTCCTATCTTACCTTTTAAAGCTGCTGGAATGCAGACTATAACGGGTAACAGGCCAATCTGTCCTTTTCTGGCTGGACATAACATAGCAGGAGTTTGCTCCTACACCCATCCTCAAGGCAGAGTAAAGCTGGTGTGCCACTGCTGGATTCCTGTTATTTATTTATTTGTTGCCAGGATAGACGTTGCACTGCATACTCCATGTAGCATGCTTGGTATGAGCTCATCAGTCAAAAAGAACATTTGCGATTGCCTAAGTTTCCTTAAAGATAAGTAACAAACCCTGTGCCTTGCATATTCAGCTATTAAGAAAATGTACTTAACACTAGAATCCTAGCAGTCAGCCCTATTAGTTCCAATGCTATGCAGTATAGCTATCTCTGTTTCCAGTCAACACTTAATGAAAGAACCAAATTATTTTAGTTCTACTTCTAATCTCAATAGATATGCTCAGACAATTACCGTCTGAGTATTCAACTGTTTCTAAGTGTTCCTTATGAGCTTGCCACCTAGCAGTTTTCACTTATGCCTCTAATGCCTGCATGGCTGTTTAATAGGAAAAAGGTTTTAGGAAGCACCTTTTCATCTCTCTTAGCTACAATTTTATTTATAACCACCTCTCAAGTACTATCATCATAAGTGGTCTAAGAAACATTTTGTTGATATAATAGGTAATACAAATTTTGCTTTGTCCTTGTCGCTTTCCCGTTCACAACTGCACCTTACCCTTTTTTAGATGCATCTTGTGTATTGAATACAGCATTGTGGGTGAAAGGTTAGCAGCAGTTTGTGGAGCAGAACGGCACCTTGCCTTTTCTTGCTGGTGATTCCCTGTTCCAAGAATTTCTGTTATGCATAACTCTTGTGTAACCATTTTAATATTAATTTGGCCTTAGCAGATTGTCTGTTATAATTTTCCTCCCGTCTTTATTTTTGCTTCTTTTTTTGAATCATCACACTGTTGCATGACAAACTGCATACGTGTTATCCCCTCAGTAGTGGTCTGAATGATTCTCTCATTTGGCACAGCATACCGTTTTACATATTTCAGGAAGCAGTTATTATCTTTTAACATCATCCTTCATCCCTTCTGCCTTTTCTATGATGTTGCCCTTAACTTTTCCTTCTGCCAGTGAAGGGCTGTTAATAAACACACTCTGCCCAGTCACTGCTTGTAAATGATCGACTAGTTAATAGGTATCGATCTCCAGTTCTCTCTGGTGCTTATGACTTCACACTGCACCATCTTTTCTAATTTCTTCTTTAACGTCATCCTACTTGAAGGGTGCATTAATCAGTCAAGTAGAGTTGCTGATAGCAGCTCCTCTATAGGTTCACTCAGTAAGATGCAATTAGGAATCTGCATAGACAGTGTTACGCAGTGCAATGCACAGAGTTATGACTACAAACGTCTATCTAACTTCATCCTGTAGTTTTGGGGTTGATTCCTTCAGTCTCCATTTGCATACTGTGTAACTGTGTAAATCACTTAACTAGACAGTGCTGCTAGGTTGCACCTGAAAAGAAGCAATTATGCCTGTTTGATTTACACATTTAAATGAATAAACTCATGCATAGCAGCATGTACATTATCAGATAAGCTGAACTATGAGTTCTAAATAAATATTTGCCCACTGTATATTTACTGAGTCAGTTCTAAAGTAGCATACCTAATGTGGGGCTATTTATTTTATGGAGGTTTCAAGGGAGCAGCAGTTCCTTAATACATTTCCATGTTTTTTGTCTGTTTCCATTTATGACTTATGTTTTGCTAGTATAAGCAGATTAAGCCTGTTGATATTTTATTTCTTATCCATGGACTCCTGACCCTTTTTTATTTATTTAGTTTGTTTACCGAGGTAGTACACTGATCACAACAGATCATTTGTTGGCACAGCCTATTTTTTTAACATAAAATACATGAGTTTATTGCGAAGTGTTTCATATAGCTCTACTATCTGCTTAATGCTTCATTGTTTCTGAATGCAACTTTTCCATTTTAAGGATCCATGTCTTATGGTCATCTAAGAAATGGGCATTACTTGTGCATCCAAATCCTGCTTGTAAGATTTATGAAAATGTAACAGATTATTTCACATATTCTGCTTAGTAGTGGAATGCATATCAGCAGATACCTCCAAAAGCAGGTTCATTGCTAATCTCCTACTCTGCAGTAAAAACAACTCTACAACTACATATTATTAGTAACTGTAATTATATCTTTGCAGATGCTCCCGCGGTGGTGGTGATACCCACGGTGGTGGTGCTGCGGTAGCGTTGTCGCTTCACAGTAAGACGTTGTCTAGTTCGATTCTCAGCTAGAGCGTCTTCTGCGTGGAGACATGTGTGAATGGGCGTACCTTTGTTGAAGGTTGTGCGTCAGGGCTGGTAACTCAGCACATAAAAATCAACTACCAATCATTAGTGGACCGGAGTTCTGCTGTGGCGACCCCTAATTGAGAAAAGCCGAAAGACACAACAGATGCTAAAAAGAACTGATTAATGCGTATTAAGGTTACATACATACAAATATTTCAAGCACAGGCAGTAATGCCCTTCTAGCCTGCAAATATACCAACACAGTTGTTTCCATAATAAGTGCCCATGCTGTTCTTAAACATATCTAAACTAGTGTTTGCATTAATGTAATTTAGTAGTCTATTCTATGCATCACCTGCTCTCTCAGAGAACTAATTAGTACGCTTTACATTCTTATACAGTTTTCTACATACATACATAGAAATATTTCAAGCACAGGAATTAATACCCTTCTAGCCTGCCAATATACCAAAACAGTTATTCCCATAATAAGTGTCCATGTTGTTCTTAAAAATTAAATAATATATCGAGCCACACGACACAGGACGTAGCATTTATTAAAACATAGAATAAGCCCTTTCACGATGCAAAATTGCTTCTTCAGACTAAAGTAAGACTAAACAGTCAAATATTTAAACATCCACTATCCTATCAGCTTGTAGCAATTAGGAATATTAGCTCTCTTAAAAGACACATACTCTCTCCATAATTAAAACAAATAATAAACCAAACACGTCTTAAAACGCATATACCATAAAAGTTAAATACAACAGAATCTAAAGAAAATAAACAACCATATATATTCATGACAAATATACTGCAAATATAGGCATTGCAGAGTAAAATCAATGTGGTAAATTGCGTGCATGCAGAAAGGCATGTTTTGGCACTCTGGGAAGATGTCTCAGTCTCGTACTCTGTGTTTTAATAAATGCTACATCCTGTCTGCAAAGTTTGTTGCTTATGGAGGTGAAGAAATTCAAACTGAAGGCTCAATGGTGCTTTCATGTTACTCTGCTAAGAGAAGTTATGACTTGTTATTTTATGTGGTCAAGAGGCACGTTCAGTCAATATTAAGGCTCAGAGACAGTGTGAAAATGTGACTTGATTTCATTTAACAAGGAAGACCACCATGTTAGCTTGAAAGACCACTACTCTAATTTTTCCCTGTACATTTTTTCTACCTATGCTGATCTCTTTGAAGACAAGCTTGGGAAGCTTCCAGTTGTGTACTCCATGAAGTTAGATTCAGATGTCAGTCCACTTATCAGGCCAGCTCAAAAAGTTCCAATAGCCATGCAGGACTGATTCAAAACTGAGTTAGATAAAATGGTGCAACAAGATGTGAGTTATCCAGTTGCAGAACCAAATGAATGGGTATCTTCCATGGTGGTAGTTCTTAAGAAAAGCTCAGATGACATCAGAATATGTATTGATCCACGAGATTTGAACAAAGCACAGAAAAGGCCTCATCACCCAATGCACACAGTCAAAGAAGTTGCAGCACTTATGTTAAATGCCACTGTTTTTTCTGTCTTAGATGCAAAGAATTCATTTTGGCAAATTCAGCTTGACAAGAAATCATCATTGCTCACTACGTTCAGTACTCCGTTTGGCAGGTACAGATTTTTGCGAATGCCATTTGGGATAAATTCTGCAAGTGAAGTCTTTCACCATGCAATGGAGCAACTTTTTTCTGGATATCTTTGTGTTATTATAGTATACAACCTACTAATAGGAGGTAATGGTGAAGCCAAGCATGATAGAAACCTCAGAAAAGTTCTGGAAATGGCACTTCAAGTGAATCCTAAGCTTAATCCACAGAAATTAAAATTCAGGCTACAAGAGGTTACTTATGTTGGTCATTTATTTACTAGTGCAACCCAGAGCCTTCAAAGCAAACAGCCATTCTCAAGATGCCAGCTCCAGACAATGTTCAAGCCTTGCAACTTTTTCTTGGCATGGTCAACTATCTAGGCAAGTTCATAACAGACTTTAACCAACTGTCAGCACCACTAGGAGAGCTAACACGTAAAGAGGTATCCTGGTCTTGGTTAGAGCAACACCAAAGAGCATTTGCTGTCCTGTCACAGATAATTTCTAGTCCACCAACTCTCAGATACTATGATGTTCACAAACCAGTTATTCTTTCATGTGATACTTCAAAATTTGGCCTTGGTGCAGTCATTCTACAAGAGGGTCAACCTGTTGCCTATGGATTGAGAACTCCCACCCAAACTGAAATGCCATATGCTCAGATCGAGAAGGAGATTATGTTTATGGTAGACCTATCCAGATCGAAACAGACCACCAACCTTTAGTCACCATCTTGAGAAAGCTTATGCATACAGCTCCAGCCAGATTGCAACGCATGATGTTGAGATTGCAAAAATATAATTTCACTCTTGTCTACAAGAAAGGCAAGTTTCTTTATCTTGCTAATACATTGTCCACATCACCCAGAAACACCGACTAAGAACCTTGATGCTAAAGTCATGGAAGTGAGAAATTTCTCTTCCACACGTCTTAATAAGCAGAGAGATCATACAGCCACAAATCCAGTTTTACAAAGGCTCAACCACTTTATCAAACAAGGATGGCCGTCAAAGCAATCTAGTTTACCTCAAGAAGTGCAACCTTATTTTCCATACAGAGGTGAGATTTCATCTGACAAAGGTATCATTATGAAAGGTCTGAAAGTAATTGTTCCAAAGTCCTTGCAACAATAGTACATTACTATCGTGCATCGTGGTCACCGAGGAATGAACTGCATCAAAAGAAGGGTAAGAGAACTAGTATTTTGACCTTCTATGTCACAAGACATTGAGAGAGCACTATTATCTTGTTCCATGTGTAATAGTACAAAGTCACATCGACAGAAAGAACCACTTCAGCTAAACCAGATCTCTAAAATACCTTGGTCAACAGTAGCCACCAACATTTTCAAGTGGAATGGTCAACATTATTCGGTGTTAGTAAACTCTTACTCCAATTGTTCAAGATTGGCCTACTTCCTAATCTAACATCCAGTACTGCCATTACTAAGATGAAGTGTCATTTTGCAGTCCATGGTAGTCCACACAAAGTTATTTCTGACAATGGCACTCAGTTTACAAGCCAACAGTTCAAAATATTTGCCGAAGGGTGGAACTTTACTCATGTCACAAGTAGCCCAGAGTATCTGCAGTCAAATGGTTTTAGTAAAACATGCAGTTCAAAATGCGAAACAGTTACTATAGAAGTCAAAGTGAGACAATAGTGATGTTTTCTTGAATCTTTTGAATCTCAGAAACATTTCTCATGATAAACATCTTGGTTCACCTGCTCAAGAGACTTCTGTCGAGACAAACCAGAATCACATTATCAATTAGTAATCAATTGCTGGTGCCATGTGTCAAGAACAACAGGTTAGTGAAAAGCAATCTGTTGAAGAAGCATTTAACCTAGAAGTCCTACTATGATAAGACCAGCAAACTGTTCAATCCATTACAAAAGGAGAATGGTAAGATCAAACGCCCAAAGATTATGATCGGATTGGTGTCTTGAAGAGTATTTGCCCAGAGCCAAGATTGTACATTGTGGAATCAAAAGGAGCAGAGTTTAGGTGGAATTGGAAACATTTGAGATGGGTGTCTGAGCCTATACCGCAGCACATAGCCTGTGAGAAAGACTCTTATCTCAGAGTGAGTTGTCCGGTGTTCCAATTCCAGAGGAAGTGCCAGAGAATATTCCTCTTCCTGTGATGAATCCATAAGTTCCTAATATGAGTTGTTCAATGAAGACTGTCCCTGTTGCTAAATTCAGTTCAAATTATTATGTTAAGAGATCTGGTTGTATCTCCAGACCATGTAACAGATACATGCCAACTTGGACATGAACATTGTTTTTGTTTCTAATGTCTATAATAATGCATGTCTAACTCTAATGTTGTTTTTACCAACAACAATCTTTTTAAGAGGGAGGATGTAGATCAATGTCTTTATATGCATCTTTAAGACGCTATCAAAAGGCTTGTCCAAGTGTATAAATACTGAGCACGTGCAACTCTGACTGCCATTTTGTAGTAAGCTGTTGAGATGTAAGCATGTATGCATGTAAGTTCTGTCTGTTAATCAGTTTGTTTATATTTTATGATGGTGCTATCCATCATGATGTATCTCTATGTATTAAAGCATCTAAATGAAATACCTCACCTGCTTGTCATCTGCGTTAGAGAGGGACAAGCAACAGATGGTAATAGGTCTATTTTCAACATATGCAATCTGATATATGGCTTCAAGTCCCATTCTTTCCAGTTCTGACAAAAATTTATCCAGTATAACCTTCTCCATTATTTTCCACAACATGGAAGTACATTTGTGGGTCAGTATGGATCTGGGTTTGTCCTACCTCCATTTCCCCTAAAGGCAGTTTTAACAAGTGCATGTCTCCAATCATGAGGAATCACTCCATATTTATACAAATTAGTAAATAACAGATGTGATGGTACTGTAAATTCATGTCTAAGTGTTCTCAGGACATTATTCCTAATTCTGTCTCCTCCTTGGGCTTTATTTGGATCCAGTTTGCATAATTCTTTTTCACTTTAATTTAATTTGATTTCAGTATCTGAGGTTACCTGGATGTCACTAGGACAATTTATCACCCCCTTTGTGGAGCCAAACTGCACTGCTTTGCATAAGATTTTGTACATATATCTATGACATGTGGTGCCTGGGAATACATTTTAGAATCTACACACAGTGTATTTGTAAGTCTTTACTCGTAGCAAATCTTATGTATCAACAAAATGGTTTCCTATAATGCTTAATATCTTTATATAAATTTTCTTCAAATTTTGTTTTGATTTTGTCTCACATTATGATTAATCTGTCTGTCTGGCTTGTTTATTTCAGTTTTCCAAGTCATACTTCAACCTCTTTTCCGTTTCTTATATTTTTTGTCTCTAACCTTAATCAAGTTTCTTGCTTTTATGAAAATATATCCTTCTGATCTTGTGTGCCTAGATCCTGATGTTAAACATTTTTTTTTTTTTGGCATTCAATTTCTCTTTCAAAACTTTCCACGTTCCTTCTGCAGCTTTTCCACTGAATGCATTATTCCAGTTAGTGTTATATAGTGACTGTTTTACTTTCATATAATAATTTATTAATCTTCTGTGCATTGGTTTAGATTTCAAGTTTGGCAGAATTTATCTAGCAAGAAATTAATCTGTATAACCCTATGATCAATGCACAAATGGTGATAAAATTTTAAATGAAGTAACAGTAATTTTTTTTAGGAACTCAGTGTCCAGTATGTTCCATTCCCTGGTTGGCTTTTTTACAATCTGAAACAATTGTTGTTCCTAACCATACACTGTAAATATTTTCCTTACTAATGTTGTTGAATCAATATTATTCCAGTCTGTTTCAGGTAACTTTAAGTCCCAAGCCGTTATTATTCTTCCCCTCTTGTGTTTCATGCAAGAAATTTATGAATTCCTCTAGGTCATCAGCATTTGACTTTAGTAGTCTATACACTCCAACAACTGTTATATGTCACAGGGTTGTCGTTATTGTTTGAGTTACATAATCTAGAGACTGGTGTTATCATTGATCATGTAATCACAGGTCACTTAATTTTTAATCCCTGTTATAACACCTCAACCTGATTGTTTGTTAGACTGTCTGTTACACTACAAAATGTATACCCTAACAGAACTGGCTTCCAGCCATTGTTCTTTAACCACGTTTCACAAACAGTAACATAATTCTTATGGAAATGTATCAATTTTTTTTAATGGGACTTTTTTATGTAAGTATTTACTCAAAAAAATATTTTCATTCACAGTGACTTGAATCTCATTTCTGTATGTGATTTGAGAAAAATATGTCCTAGCACCTGTACAAGCTATGCCACCTGAAAGGACTATAAGTTCTCTACTAGCAGTCAGAGATTCTTTGTGGATAAGACTTTTGTACAATATGAATAAAAATATATCCATGTTTCCTTACCTTAAGGCATTCTAAGGTCTTTCTCACATCCTGTATTTAGCATAACACCTGATATTCATTATGTTCTCTGCAAATGTAAGTCTCATTTCCTCTAATAACTGAATCTCAGATTAGAGGAATATCTTTTCTGATTAGATCTAAAGAATCTTCATCTTCTAATTCAGTAATATCTGCTCTATCAATTGTTGGAAAGGAATGATCTGCATCACCATTAGGCTTATTAATTCTCACTGTTTTCATTACTTATTACATCTGTAAGCATACAATTCTCATACAGCTGCCTTTGTACATCCACAGCTTGAGCCATGTTGTCATCTTCTGTCTTTCTCCTCTTTTTTTCTTATGGTAATGTTCTTCAATCCTTCCAAATGCAATTCTGATTTCTTCCTTTCACCTGCCCCCCCCCCCCCCCTTGCCTCTTTCTTCTACCTTCTCTTTTGGAAAAATGATGCCTTTTTCTGTACACTGAAGGCTTTCTAGTAAAAAAAATATATAATTCCCTGTAATCTGTGTGTTACAGAACAAAGCAGTGTCCCTTTTTAGCATGTATTCTTTCTGCTTTATAGACCTTAATCCATGTCTTTGTCTTTATTTGTTGTGAACTTCTTCCATTCTTTCTTTTTTTTCATTTTCTTCTATATGCTTCCCAGATTGTTGAATACTTGTAGCCAGAATTCCAAAGTTGTCAGTGGTATTATCTTGTTCAATAGGAGTTGAGAGATCTTTACCAACAATACACACTTCCTTTCCTAAATATGTTCTGTTTGCTCTTTGCCTAATATTTATCTCATTCCAGTCATTAACATATGTAAAAACAGTTTTCCAAGCTGTGCCAGTTGCAAACAATATACAACTAAATATTAAATTACGTAAAATAAAGTCATTGATGTGACTGTACAAGTTGTGAAAGCCACATAAAAGCTGGAATTCCTTTTTCACTATTGGTCACAGTCACAACCATTTTTAACAGTAAAGATCAATAAATTACAAACCAACAGTCTGGTAAATCTTCTTGTCTACAAACTATCCCTTTCTTCCTGCAAACAGTGAAAAACATTAATAAAAAATAAAATGTAAATCTATTTATTTATTTATTTACAGTTTGTTTACTGGGATAGTCCACTGGGCCAAGAAGATCCTGTTTTCAATGGTGTCCTGGGGAGAAAAGCTCCATGAGAACAATATAAAATGATGACAATGAAATCAATTTTTGTAATACTGGACATGGTGTACAAATCTACAGTTAACATTGAAAATTTGGAATAAAAATACACACACACACACACACACACACACACACACACACACACAAAAAATATATATCAGTTAAAACAAGGTAAGTGAAATATAAAAAGCAGTGGTACATATATTCAGATAGATTTTTTTTAACACATGATATATATATTGAATAAGGGAAAGAACACCCAGGAGAATAAACACTTCACTGCAACGAAGAATAAGTAGAAACAGTCCAAGAATAACAATTGTAACAGTGAAGTTACTTCGCAGCAAACACGAACTGTAGACCATAAAATCCTTTAATGTGCAGTGAAATAATGGTAAGCACTTTCGCAGATGCTTCTTCAGACCAACAAACAAACATTAACATATGTATGGCTAACCTTTAAATAAAAGTGTTCCATCAATCAACGAACAGAGATTTTTTAAAATGAAATGCATATCATTCAATAGACAAATCATTATCAATATGAAAACATAAAAAACATATATACAATCAAGATACCTTTATTTAAAGGTTAGTCATACATATGTTAATGTTTGTTGGTGTGAAGAAGCATCTGTGAAACCGCTTGCCACTATTTCATTGCACATTAAAGGATTTTATGGTCTACAGTTCGCGTTTGCTGCGTGGTCACTTCACTGTTACAATTGTTGTTCTTGGACTGTTTCACATTATGCATATTGCCAAGGTGGCAAAACGAGTTTCACATGTAGTCATTAGTAAAGTTATAGTAATATGATGAAAGAGAGAAGAGAGTTAGCGAGTGTGAGCAAGTGGGGAATAATGTAGCGATAGGTCATGTGGGATGAGAGTAGGAACATTCCCAGAGGGTTGTCAGGCGGGAATAAAGTAGGGACTTGAAGGTAGAGTGGTTGTGGGTAGTATGAATAAGTGGTGGCAGGGAGTTCTAGAGAGACGATGTAGGGAAAAGAGTAATAGGTGTTTGCCTGGTGGGTGAGCAGGCTTGTACACTTCCAGCAAATTAGAATCAGAAAATCAAAAAAAATCTTCTCTTACCAGGCACCTGCAAAATCGCAAACCAACACATGATTGTTTAGTTAAACTCTGGATTGTCCTCTCTGCAGTCTATTTGAATTTATAGCAGATTATGTCCCTTGGGATGGCTAGGGTTTGCCTGTGTAAAACCTTTACCGTTCTAACAACGAACAGAGAAAATTAGAGGTAAAACGAAAACATATAAGTCAAACTAAATCTCCTTGTCTACAAACTCTCCCTTTCTTCCAACAAACAGTGAAAATAGTGGTAAAAAATAAAATATAAATCAAAATAAATCTTCTCTTACCAGGCAACTGCACAATCAATCACAAAACAACACAAGATTATTTAGATAAGATCTGGGTTGTCCTCTCTGTAGCCTTTGTGAATTTATAACTGACTAGGGCTCTTAGGATTACTAGAGTTTGCCAATCTAAAACCTATCCTTTTTAACAACAAACAGGGAAAATTAGAGATAAAACAACAAAATATAACTCAAAGTAAATCTTTTTGCCTACAACATATCCTTTTCCTACTACAAACATGAAAACAATTGTAAAAAATAAAATATAAATCAAAATAAATCTTCTCTTACTGGGTAACTGCACAATCAATCACAAACCAACACAAGATTGTTTGGATAAGCTCTGGATTGTCCTCTCTGTAGTCTGTGTGAATTTATAGGTGACTAGGCCTCTTGGGATGGCTAAGATTTGCCTGTTTAAAACCTATCCCTTTCTAACAGCAAAGAGGGAAAATCAGAGGTAAAACAACAAAATATAAATCAAAGTAAATATTCTTTTCTACAAGCTATCCCTTTCTTCCTACAGAAAGTGAAAAATAGTGTTAAAAATAAAATATAGATCAAAATAAAACTGTCTTACTAGACAACTTCAATCATAAACTAACAGTGGATTGTTTCAGTAATAAGGCTGTATTAACCAGAAAAATAGAAGAAAGTGAGTTTTGAAGTTTTGTATGCACCTTTGATTTTTGACTTAAAGTTACTGCTGAGCACACACCATGCATACTAGAAATGTTGACAGAAGTACAGTACACAATTTCTTGCCTTGAAGGTATGAAATAGATGAATAAAATTAGATAAAGAGTGACCGACATTACACTTGTATTTTGTACAGAATGGAAGTCAGATTTGGCATGCTGAAAGAATCATAATGAAAATCAGACTAAAGCAAGATATGTAGGGGGGAAGGGTATGAAAAGTTATATGGCCAGAAAGAATAGCTGCATTTTCTTAGAGTCTTGAAATTTGTTTTTATTTCTGAGTAGAAAATGGGGTAAGAGAAATAATCTTTAAGAAAAGAATAGAGAAAGTCCCACAGTTTGGGACCAAGGATTGAGAAAGCATGGTCTGAGCAGTGAAGCCTAGTTTGGGAGGGGTTGGGGGGGAGAAGATATTGAAAACATAGTCCCTATTTGGGCGGGACTGTCCCGAGATCAGCAGCCTGATCCTGAGTCCCGCACTGCCGGTTTAAATCCTGGGCAGCCTCCGCTTTGTTTTTTTTTTATTGGCCCGTATACCGGCATACGGGCCAATCAAAAATCGCTAAACACGGAGCTTCTTGTGTTTAATGCGGAACATCGCAGTTCCGCATTAAACAGAAGTAGCTCCGTGTTTAGTGATTTTTGATTGGCCCGTATATCGGTATACGGGCCAATCAAAAAATCGTAAAACAGAGCTACTTCTGTTTAATGCGGAACTGCGATGTTTCACATTAAACAGAAGTAGCTCCATATTTATTTATTTTTGATTGGCCCGGGCCAGTCAAAAAAAAAAACACAAAGCTACTTTTGTTTAATGCGGAACTCTGATGTTCCGCATTAATGACCTAGCGTGGAAGACCTTTTTTAAGACCTTCTTTTTTCCACTTTGTCCCTACCTGGCCAGTCGGAAATCTGGCAACCCTGGGCTGGAAATGCACTGAAAGCTAAAAACAATAAACGGTTATACAGAAAGAGGAAGCTAAGCCAGAGGCGGTATTGCAGTACCCTTTTGCAGGGTGGATAGTACTCTGTGAAACTGTAAAGTTTTAGCCTCCTAGCTTTTATCTTCTTGGAGAAAGTCAAGTTTACAGGGGTATTTTTTCTCTATGTAAAATAGGCTGGAAACGCATAGAGAAAGCTAAAAACAATAAACAGTCATACTGAGAAAATTTCCTGCTATCACTAGGATATAACCATGCACCTGTGGTTCCCACATTACAGTGCTATTTAGCTTCATCTCTTTCTGATATGGTCAGTGAGAATGCTGCCACACTGAATACAGAAACATGACCACATTCATTGATTTGATGCATTTTCTTAGAATACCTGAATGTAGTATAATTTTATGGTCAGATACAACCAGGAAAAGTGCAAAATAAACAAAATAAGCAAAGACATGCTTTAAACAGCTGTTTTAAAAATGATAACCATCTAGGGATATCAAACTGATGAAAAGATAGCTGTCAACAACACTGTTAGCATGGTGTTAGCCATGGTTATATAGCAGCAGCTGCGTGAATGCTATCTTACCAAGATAACACTGACAAAATGTTTTTCTCCGAATGGTATTTTGCCCAAATCAGTCCATTTGAAAAAATATAGTTTAGAAAATATATTTACTTTGCATTTCTCATGTACAAGACTGTGCACTCCACACACACACACACACACACACACACACACACACACACACACGCACACACACACACACACACACACACACACACACACACACACACACACACACACACACACACACACACACACACACACACACACACACACACACATATATGAGAAAGCTGAGGTCACACAAGTTTGGGTTAGATGGTATGTGGCCTTAGATTTCTATTACATAAGTACGGGAGTAGGAGTGAGGAGAAGATCTTCTTAACCCTAGAAATATAGCATTACTGATTATCATTACACTGAAAGGGACCACTTCAGTAAAATGTTGTTCTGGCAATTATTTTTGGTCAACATTGTTTTGGTTGGTGATATTTAGACAATTTAAGGACTATGTCATGTGTGTAATGACCAAATGTGTGTTGACGTGTACCTGGCTATAAAAATACAGTGGATACAAGGGAAGAAATTCCCCTTTGACAGAGGTACTACAGCTTTGGACTTGATTATACAAGTAAAGAGGTTCATAGAGTAAAGCCCCCCCAGTGCTGGAGTACGTAATTGTTTCCCTAGTGGAAAAGCAAAGTTTATATTCTGCTTATTTTCTACAAAAGTGGAATGCGGAAGCAGTAACTGCATGGATTTTTATTTTTATTGTAATTGCCTTATCATTGATCAGAAGTAGATAATGTTCATATTTCCTTATCGCAATCATTTGCCAATAAACAGTGGTACCATTCCATTATCATTATCAGTTAGCAGCAGGTAGTATAAATACCTTCATACTGCCTTTATCAGGTAACAGGCAGTGAGAGCTATCCCTTACCGTAGTATAAATACCTTCGTACTGCCTTTATCAGGTAACAGGCAGTGAGAGCTATCCCTTACCGTAGTATAAATATCTTCGTACAGCCTTTATCAGGTAACAGGCAGTGAGAGCTATCCCTTACCGTAGTATAAATACCTTCGTACTGCCTTTATCAGGTAACAGGCAGTGAGAGCTATCCCTTACCGTAGTATAAATACCTTCGTACTGCCTTTATCAGGTAACAGGCAGTGAGAGCTATCCGTTACCGTAGTATAAATATCTTCGTACAGCCTTTATCAGGTAACAGGCAGTGAGAGCTATCCCTTACCGTAGTATAAATACCTTCGTACTGCCTTTATTAGGTAACAGGCAGTGAGAGCTATCCCTTACCGTAGTATAAATATCTTCGTACAGCCTTTATCAGGTAACAGGCAGTGAGAGCTATCCCTTACCGTAGTATAAATACCTTCGTACTGCCTTTATCAGGTAACAGGCAGTGAGAGCTATCCCTTACCATAGTATAAATACCTTCGTACTGCCTTTATCAGGTAACAGGCCGTGAGAGCTATCTCTTACCGTAGTATAAATATCTTCGCACAGCCTTTATCAGGTAACAAGCAGTGAGAGCTATCCCTTACCGTAGTATAAATACCTTCGTACTGCCTTTATCAGGTAACAGGCAGTGAGAGCTATCCCTTACCGTAGTATAAATATCTTCGTACAGCCTTTATCAGGTAACAGGCAGTGAGAGCTATCCCTTACCGTACTATAAATATCTTCGTACAGCCTTTATCAGGTAACAGGCAGTGAGAGCTATCCCTTACCATAGTATAAATACCTTCGTACTGCCTTTATCAGGTAACAGGCAGTGAGAGCTATCCCTTACCGTAGTATAAATATCTTCGTACAGCCTTTATCAGGTAACAAGCAGTGAGAGCAATCCCTTACCGTAGTATAAATACCTTCGTACTGCCTTTATCAGGTAACAGGCAGTGAGAGCTATCCCTTACCGTAGTATAAATATCTTCGTACAGCCTTTATCAGGTAACAAGCAGTGAGAGCTATCCCTTACCGTAGTATAAATACCTTCGTACTGCCTTTATCAGGTAACAGGCAGTGAGAGCTATCCCTTACCGTAGTATAAATACCTTCGTACTGCCTTTATCAGGTAACAGGCAGTGAGAGCTATCCGTTACCGTAGTATAAATATCTTCGTACAGCCTTTATCAGGTAACAGGCAGTGAGAGCTATCCCTTACCGTAGTATAAATACCTTCGTACTGCCTTTATTAGGTAACAGGCAGTGAGAGCTATCCCTTACCGTACTATAAATATCTTCGTACAGCCTTTATCAGGTAACAGGCAGTGAGAGCTATCCCTTACCGTAGTATAAATACCTTCGTACTGCCTTTATCAGGTAACAGGCAGTGAGAGCTATCCCTTACCGTAGTATAAATATCTTCGTACTGCCTTTATCAGGTAACAGGCAGTGAGAGCTATCCCTTACCGTAGTATAAATACCTTCGTACTGCCTTTATCAGGTAACAGGCAGTGAGAGCTATCCCTTACCATAGTATAAATATCTTCGTACTGCCTTTATCAGGTAACAGGCAGTGAGAGCTATCCCTTACCATAGTATAAATACCTTCGTACTGCCTTTATCAGGTAACAGGCAGTGAGAGCTATCCCTTACCGTAGTATAAATATCTTCGCACAGCCTTTATCAGGTAACAGGCCGTGAGAGCTATCTCTTACCGTAGTATAAATATCTTCGCACAGCCTTTATCAGGTAAAAAGCAGTGAGAGCTATCCCTTACCGTAGTATAAATACCTTCGTACTGCCTTTATTAGGTAACAGGCAGTGAGAGCTATCCCTTACCCTAGTATAAATACCTTTGTACTGCCTTTATCAGGTAACAGGCAGTGAGAGCTATCCCTTACCGTAGTATAAATATCTTCGCACAGCCTTTATCAGGTAACAGGTCGTGAGAGCTATCCCTTACCGTAGTATAAATATCTTCGCACAGCCTTTATCATGTAACAGGCAGTGAGAGCTATCCCTTACCGTAGTATAAATACCTTCGTACTGCCTTTATCAGGTAACAGGCAGTGAGAGCTATCCCTTACCATAGTATAAATACCTTTGTACTGCCTTTATCAGGTAACAGGCCGTGAGAGCTATCCCTTACCATAGTATAAATACCTTCGTACTGCCTTTATCAGGTAACAGGCAGTGAGAGCTATCCCTTACCGTAGTATAAATATCTTCGCACAGCCTTTATCAGGTAACAGGCCGTGAGAGCTATCCCTTACCGTAGTATAAATATCTTCGCACAGCCTTTATCAGGTAACAGGCAGTGAGAGCTATCCCTTACCGTAGTATAAATATTTTCATACAGCCTTTATCAGGTAACAGGCAGTGAGAGCTATCCCTTACCATAGTATAAATACCTTCGTACTGCCTTTATCAGGTAACAGGCCGTGAGAGCTATCCCTTACCGTAGTATAAATACCTTCGTACTGCCTTTATCAGGTAACAGGCCGTGAGAGCTATCCCTTACCGTAGTATAAATATCTTCGCACAGCATTTATCAGGTAACAGGCAGTGAGAGCTATCCCTTACCGTAGTATAAATATCTTCATACAGCCTTTATCAGGTAACAGGCAGTGAGAGCTATCCCTTACCATAGTATAAATACCTTCGTACTGCCTTTATCAGGTAACAGGCCGTGAGAGCTATCCCTTACCGTAGTATAAATACCTTCGTACTACCTTTATCAGGTAACAGGCCGTGAGAGCTATCCCTTACCGTAGTATAAATATCTTCGCACAGCCTTTATCAGGTAACAGGCAGTGAGAGCTATCCCTTACCGTAGTATAAATATCTTCATACAGCCTTTATCAGGTAACAGGCAGTGAGAGCTATCCCTTACCGTAGTATAAATACCTTCATACTGCCTTTATCAGGTAACAGGCCATGAGAGCTAACCCTTACCGTAGTATAAATATCTTCGCACAGCCTTTATCAGGTAACAGGCAGTGAGAGCTATCCCTTACCGTAGTATAAATATCTTCATACAGCCTTTATCAGGTAACAGGCAGTGAGAGCTATCCCTTACCATAGTATAAATACCTTCGTACTGCCTTTATCAGGTAACAGGCCATGAGAGCTATCCCTTACCGTAGTATAAATACCTTCGTACTGCCTTTATCAGGTAACAGGCCGTGAGAGCTATCCCTTATCGTAGTATAAATATCTTTGCACAGCCTTTATCAGGTAACAGGCAGTGAGAGCTATCCCTTACCATAGTATAAATATCTTCGTACTGCCTTTATCAGGTAACAGGCAGTGAGATCTATCCCTTAACGTAGTATAAATACCTTTGTACTGCCTTTATCAGGTAACAGGCCGTGAGAGCTATCCCTTACCGTAGTATAAATATCTTCACACAGCCTTTATCAGGTAACAGGCAGTGAGAGCTATCCCTTACCGTAGTATAAATATCTTCGCACAGCCTTTATCAGCTAACAGGCAGTGAGAGCTATCACTTACCATAGTATAAATATCTTCGTACTGCCTTTATCAGGTAACAGGCAGTGAGAGCTATCCCTTACCGTAGTATAAATACCTTTGTGCTGCCTTTATCAGGTAACAGGCCGTGAGAGCTATCCCTTACCATAGTATAAATACCATTGTACTGCCTTTATCAGGTAACAGGCAGTGATAGCTATCCCTTACCGTAGTATAAATACCTTCATACTGCCTTTATCAGGTAACAGGCAGTGAGAGCTATCTCTTACTGTAGTATAAATATCTTCTTACAGCCTTTATCAGGTAACAGGCAGTGAGAGCTATCCCTTACCGTAGTATAAATATCTTCATACAGCCTTTATCAGGTAACAGGCAGTGAGAGCTATCCCTTACCATAGTATAAATACCTTTGTACTGCCTTTATCAGGTAACAGGCAGTGAGAGCTATCCCTTACCGTAGTATAAATACCTTCATACTGCCTTTATCAGGTAACAGGCAGTGAGAGCTATCTCTTACTGTAGTATAAATATCTTCGTACAGCCTTTATCAGGTAACAGGCAGTGAGAGCTATCCCTTACCGTAGTATAAATATCTTCATACAGCCTTTATCGGGTAACAGGCAGTGAGAGCTATCCCTTTCCGTAGTATAAATACCTTTGTACTGCCTTTATCAGGTAACGGGCAGTGAGAGCTATCCCTTACCGTAGTATAAATACATATGTACTGCCTTTATCAGGTAACAGGCAGTGAGAGCTATCCCTTACCCTAGTATAAATACCTTTGTACTGCCTTTATCAGGTAACAGGCAGTAAGAGCTATCCCTTACCGTAGTATAAATACCTTTGTACTGCCTTTATCAGGTAACAGGCAGTGAGAGCTATCCCTTACCATATTATAAATATCCTCGTACAGTCGTTATCAGGTAACAGGCAGTGAGAGCTATCCCTTACCATAGTATAAATATCTTCGTACTGCCTTTATCAGGTAACAGGCAGTGAGAGCTATCCCTTTCCGTAGTATAAATACCTTTGTACTGCCTTTATCAGGTAACAGGCAGTGAGAGCTATCCCTTACCGTAGTATAAATACATATGTACTGCCTTTATCAGGTAACAGGCAGTGAGAGCTATCCCTTACCCTAGTATAAATACCTTTGTACTGCCTTTATCAGGTAACAGGCAGTGAGAGCTATCCCTTACCGTAGTATAAATACCTTTGTACTGCCTTTATCAGGTAACAGGCAGTGAGAGCTATCCCTTACCCTAGTATAAATACCTTTGTACTGCCTTTATCAGGTAACAGGCAGTGAGAGCTATCCCTTACCGTAGTATAAATACCTTTGTACTGCCTTTATCAGGTAACAGGCAGTGAGAGCTATCCCTTACCGTAGTATAAATACCTTTGTACTGCCTTTATCAGGTAACAGGCAGTGAGAGATATTCCTTACCGTAGTATAAATATCTTCGTACAGCCTTTATCAGGTAACAGGCTGTGAGAGCTATCTCTTACCGTAGTATAAATATCTTCATACTGCCTTTATCAGGTAACAGGCAGTGAGAGCTATCCCTTACCATAGTATAAATACCTTCGTACTGCCTTTATCAGGTAACAGGCCATGAGAGCTATCCCTTACCGTAGTATAAATACCTTCGTACTGCCTTTATCTGGTAACAGGCCGTGAGAGCTATCCCTTATCGTAGTATAAATATCTTTGCACAGCCTTTATCAGGTAACAGGCAGTGAGAGCTATCCCTTACCATAGTATAAATATCTTCATACTGCCTTTATCAGGTAACAGGCAGTGAGAGCTATCCCTTAACGTAGTATAAATACCTTTGTACTGCCTTTATCAGGTAACAGGCCGTGAGAGCTATCCCTTACCGTAGTATAAATATTTTCACACAGCCTTTATCAGGTAACAGGCAGTGAAAGCTATCCCTTACCGTAGTATAAATATCTTCGCACAGCCTTTATCAGCTAACAGGCAGTGAGAGCTATCACTTACCATAGTATAAATATCTTCGTACTGCCTTTATCAGGTAACAGGCAGTGAGAGCTATCCCTTACCGTAGTATAAATACCTTTGTGCTGCCTTTATCAGGTAACAGGCCGTGAGAGCTATCCCTTACCATAGTATAAATACCATTGTACTGCCTTTATCAGGTAACAGGCAGTGATAGCTATCCCTTACCGTAGTATAAATACCTTCATACTGCCTTTATCAGGTAACAGGCAGTGAGAGCTATCTCTTACTGTAGTATAAATATCTTCTTACAGCCTTTATCAGGTAACAGGCAGTGAGAGCTATCCCTTACCGTAGTATAAATATCTTCATACAGCCTTTATCAGGTAACAGGCAGTGAGAGCTATCCCTTACCATAGCATAAATACCTTTGTACTGCCTTTATCAGGTAACAGGCAGTGAGAGCTATCCCTTACCGTAGTATAAATACCTTCATACTGCCTTTATCAGGTAACAGGCAGTGAGAGCTATCTCTTACTGTAGTATAAATATCTTCGTACAGCCTTTATCAGGTAACAGGCAGTGAGAGCTATCCCTTACCATAGTATAAATATCTTCATACAGCCTTTATCAGGTAACAGGCAGTGAGAGCTATCCCTTTCCGTAGTATAAATACCTTTGTACTGCCTTTATCAGGTAACGGGCAGTGAGAGCTATCCCTTACCGTAGTATAAATACATATGTACTGCCTTTATCAGGTAACAGGCAGTGAGAGCTATCCCTTACCCTAGTATAAATACCTTTGTACTGCCTTTATCAGGTAACAGGCAGTGAGAGCTATCCCTTACCGTAGTATAAATACCTTTGTACTGCCTTTATCAGGTAACAGGCAGTGAGAGCTATCCCTTACCGTATTATAAATATCCTCGTACAGTCGTTATCAGGTAACAGGCAGTGAGAGCTATCCCTTACCACAGTATAAATATCTTCGTACTGCCTTTATCAGGTAACAGGCAGTGAGAGCTATCCCTTTCCGTAGTATAAATACCTTTGTACTGCCTTTATCAGGTAACAGGCAGTGAGAGCTATCCCTTACCGTAGTATAAATACATATGTACTGCCTTTATCAGGTAACAGGCAGTGAGAGCTATCCCTTACCCTAGTATAAATACCTTTGTACTGCCTTTATCAGGTAACAGGCAGTGAGAGCTATCCCTTACCGTAGTATAAATACATATGTACTGCCTTTATCAGGTAACAGGCAGTGAGAGCTATCCCTTACCCTAGTATAAATACCTTTGTACTGCCTTTATCAGGTAACAGGCAGTGAGAGCTATCCCTTACCGTAGTATAAATACCTTTGTACTGCCTTTATCAGGTAACAGGCAGTGAGAGCTATCCCTTACCCTAGTATAAATACCTTTGTACTGCCTTTATCAGGTAACAGGCAGTGAGAGCTATCCCTTACCGTAGTATAAATACCTTTGTACTGCCTTTATCAGGTAACAGGCAGTGAGAGCTATCCCTTACCGTAGTATAAATACCTTTGTACTGCCTTTATCAGGTAACAGGCAGTGAGAGATATTCCTTACCGTAGTATAAATATCTTCGTACAGCCTTTATCAGGTAACAGGCTGTGAGAGCTATCCCTTACCATAGTATAAATATCTTCGTACAGCCTTTATCAGGTAACAGGCACTGAGAGCTATCCCTTACCGTCATCAATCTGCAGTAGATAGGAAAATAGTCCATTAGCAGCAATACTTATTTGCAAACAGTCTGGGTATTAATCAACAATCAGCTTACAGCAGATTTTGCCTACATTCCTTATCACTAGCAGATAATGTAAACATTCTTTTCCCATCATCAGTCATCAGCAGCTACTCCAGTAGTAACATTTTCTTACCCTCATCCCTCAGCTGTAGATTGTACTAACGTTATCTTGTCTCTCAGCAGCAGATAGCACTAACACCTTGTTATCACCATCACTTGGCAGTACAAAGTGCTAACATTCCCTTACCGATACTGCCTAGCAGCCAGCATATAGTACCAGTGTTGTCATCTTCAAACAGCAGTAGATAGTACCAGTATTAAATTACCAGCCCTCACCCTGCAGGAGGAGGTAAAAACATTTTTTTACCACTCATCCCTCTTCAGCAGGTAGTACTAATACACACTTATCAACCATCAATCAGCACTGCTAACATTCACTTAGCAACCAACTCTCTTCAGCAGGTAGTACTTAATTCGATATGTTCCAGATAAAGACATTGCTTACATAATGGTAGATGAGGATATTTCTACCAGCAATGCTTGTGAACATTCAACTATTACAGCTGTTTTTGTGAAGACAATTTGTATGGTCTTTTTGCATTGTCCATTTGTTTCTATTTCTGCTGTGTTCTTTTGATTTTTGGTTGCCTTTACAGCAGAGATTTACACTGTTTTTTTTTTGGATTTCTAAATATTTTTGTACAGTGTTTCTCTTTTTCCAATGGATCCCTAGTAGCTATTGTGTAGTTTAGGAAATTTTGATGGTGAGAAACATCCAGCCTTGGACTTTGCACATTTGACTTGAAAATTAATACAACTATTACATCTTTTGACTTAATAAATTGAGCATAGACTAGCCACATTACAATCTGTTCCAGAGAAAAATGCTGTTAACATAACATCTAATGAAAATATTTTTACTAGCAATGTTGGTGAGAACCCAACTGTTTGCATATAATTGCTGTTGCACTTTTGCACTTGCTGAACTGGAACATTGAGCGGGACTGTTAATCATCATTGGCCAGTAAGTGCATGTGTGTGTGTGTGTGTGTGTGTGTGTGTGTGTGTGTGTGTGTGTGTGTGTGTGTGTGTGTGAGCGTGTGGCATGTGTGCGTGTGTGTGTGCTTTAATAAATACTTTTTTATATGTTCTTTAAGTCTGTGCTGTCCTCTAGGTGCATACAGTGTCAATATGTTAGATATATCAGATCATGGATTTATTATGTGCAAATGTAATTAAAGGTATTGAGACTTTTTTTACTCTAAATATTCCAGAGATGTGTGTGTGTGGTATATGTGCGTGATATGATATCAGAGAACTTTTGGCAGTCTACTTCCGTTTTACATGCCTTTTAAACTGTGTAGATGGCAATGGCCTTACTACAGAAATCAAACTTGACAGCATTAGATGGAAGGACTGAATCTTTACTAGCAGAGGCAATGCATCTAAGAACCGTATAAAATCAAAATGGTGAGAGGCAGCAGGGTGGACATCTGCAAATCTGGCACTTGCATTATAACTAGTCATAAAACTGTTTGTAGTTTGCTTTTTAGATTACCCATGATAAATGCCATGTACTAATTTTAGTACTTACATGGCTTCAGTTGCAATACATTTTGAGTATAGCAATATATAAGTTTTAATCACACAGGGGGCTCCTAGTTCTATATATACCTATTTGACTGTGTATTCTTACATTTTATGAAAGTTGAGGTCCCTATCAACAACTGTACCTAAGTCTTACCATTGAATCATTTATGTGTGGCAAGATGTTTCTAAAAGGGGCCTTTGCTGGTAAATGCATTATATTTCTCTTTGGAGTGCTTATCAAATGCAGTGTGTTTTTGATTTATTTTTATTATTTTTTATTTTTTCATTTTCATTGAATGGGAAATCATAAATTTGCCCCCAATCTGACCCCCATGTCCCTATAAATCCTTAATTACCTTCCTACTAACACGTGCCCAACGTTCATGATACTCAGGACCAAATGGTTTGGGGTGTGAGGCTAGGCTTGTTAGGACTGCACTGGTTATTAGCCTAGTAGCAACCTATGAACCTACTTGTAAATAGGGAGACTAGCAATGGTCTCAAGACTGAATCTTGAGGAACTCCTGTGATAGTTTAAAGCACACTGATAAAGAATTTTGCATGGCTGCTGCATGTTTTCCTTTTGCAAGATAACTACCAAGCCAGTCTACCACAGGGTGGCTACATCCTAAGACGTTTAGTCTACATAGGGATAGGCAGGGATTTTAACATCAAATGTCTTGGAGAAATCAAGGAAGATAACTGCAGTCTGATGACCTTTGTCACAATTTGTAGTTGTGCAAACAACTAACCAAACCAAAGCACAGAGAATTTTGTAGCCTTCCCTAAAGCCAAGCAAGTTACTTCTGATATTTTTTTTAGCTGCATATATCTGAAATGTTCTGATATCTTTGAGAGACATCTTAAAATGTTGATAAAATTATAACTTTTCACTTTGTGGCATTTGCCACTTTTGAACACTGGTATTATTCTTTTATGGTTCTACAAATCAGGAACAGAGCAGTCGTGTAGGCTCCTTTTAACTAAGTATAGCTACTGGTCTTATGGTGTAAGGTGACAGACTTCTTAAATATGCTAATAAAAAGGTATCCATGGATGCAGAGCTATAGTGCCTCTTTACCAGAGTTTTGTTTTTTAACCAACTAGATTGTGCTGAGCACAAATATGACTTGAGAATGGTCAACATTATTATTTCTTATAATATGCATATGTACTGAGGTGTGATTAAAAAAAGAATTGTGCTTTTGCCAGAACGGAGTGCACAAAGTTGTTGGCAATATCCAGTAGTTAATTAATTCCCACACAGAATGAACTTGTTAGCTGTGGGTATACTAAAGCTAGGCATCCTGTGATGGCTTTATTAATGCTTAGATCATGACGTGCTTTATTGAAGTATCCCAGTAGTAAAAACTCTCCAAAACACAGATCATTAAATCAAGACATCATTTTAGGTAGAAATATTCCAGCTTTACTGGATTGTAGATAAACGCATCTTGTATGAAGAACCTATTGGTATCAATAAGTACATACATACATACAAATATTTCAAGCACGGGTATTAATGCTCTTCTAGCTTGCCAATATTCCATAGCATTGTTCCCATAATAAGTATCCAGGCTGTTCCTAAAAATATCTAAACTAGTACTTGCTTTAATGTAATTTTGTAGTCTATTCCATGCATCAGCTACTATGTCAGAGAACCAATTAGTAAACGTCTCATTTCTATAGAATCTTCTACATAGGTTATATAATGATTCTCTAGTACTTTTTGATAACCCCAAACACTCCCAGAGGCAGTTATCTCTAAATGCCCTATATACTTGAATAAGATCTCCTCTTAGATATCTCTAAGAGACAATGTACAAGTTCAGATATTTTAGTATTTCATAATAACTTAAATTTTCACATCCATGGATGCCCTTGGTATATTTCTGCTGTACTCTTTCCAGTTTACTCATGCTTGTTTTCTTATAGGGTTTCCATATTGTTATGCCATACTCAAGCTTGGGTCTAATGTAACTAACAAACAATGACTTTATCATTTTTGATTTCCTAGACTTTATAAATCTTTTTGTACAACCTATAGTTCTATAACTATCATTAGCCAATTGGTTGATATGATTAGAACAACTCATAGCTGAAACTACCCATATACCCAGGTCTTTAAATGAGTCTACAGTTTCAATCACTGTGTGCTGTATTAAATATTATGTCTCCCAAATCTCATATGCTTAGTTTTTGATGTATACGGTGCAGCGGTTAGTGTTGTCGCCTCACAGCAAGAGGTTCTCCGATTCGATTCTCAGCTGGAGTGCCTTCTGTGTGGAGTCTGCATGCCCTCCCCGTGGTCAAGTAACATTTAAAGATATGCATGTAGGTGTGTGCGTAAATGGGTGTGCCTTTGTTGAAGGTTGGGCATTGGGCTGGCACCATGGCACCGTAAAAATCTACTGCCAATCATAAGCGAACTGGTGTTCTGCTGTGGCGACCCCTAACCAGGAAAAGCCGAAATACATTACTTTTATCAGCATATTATTCTCCTGTGCCCAAATGGTCAATTTAGTCAAGTTATTTTGCAGGCATGTCTTATCTGTAACACATGTTATCAGTTTACCCAATTTCAGGTCATCTGCCTCAGATGAAAACGTTAGGTCTGAAAGATACAATCTAAACAAGTAAAGGCCTAGGACAGAGCTCTGTGGGTGTAACCAAAGATTTCACCTGTCCAGTTCCTGTATGATACTTTCCATGTCCTGTTTGTAAGCCATGCAGCTCATAGGTTCATAGGTTCATAGGTAGATACTAAGCTATCAGCCCTAGGGCCTGTACAAGCATAGCCATAAAGATTCCCTGGCTTTTGCCACCCAGAATTATTTTCCTGTGCCTCTGTCGAGCAGAGCCACAGAAGTGATTCCAGGGATGAATTTCCTATCTTCCATCCAATCATCAAGATTTTTCTTAAACAGGGCTAATGAGGTGCTCTGCTTGACATAAATGGGCAGTCTGTTCCAAAGTATGGGGAGTTCCTGGGACAGGAACCTATCCCTCCAGCATCTTTTGTTTATTGTGTTGACAAGGTTTACGTCCCTGGAGCATGTGGCATGGAGGGATTGGGATTTCTGTAAGTGTAGCATGTCCAAAAACTCTGGGTTTGGCATGGCTTTGTATGTTAGGCAGAGATCTCCTCTGAGTAAGCGATATGCGATGGAGTAGAGCTAGAGTTTTTTGAGACAGTCTACATAGGGCATCTGTTTGAGGCCAGTGATTCTCTTTGTGAGGTATTTCTGTGGTCTTTCCAGTTGTTGTGAATGTCTTGTGAGGTACATACCAAATGGGGTGTTGTACTCTATAACAGGTCTAATGAGGGATGAGTAGAGAGGAACAATGACCTCCTTTTTTCTGGATGAGAAACCTTTTGTGATGAGTTGTGCCACGTAGAAGGATTTCCCGACTGCTGTGTCGATATGGTTATCAAAGGAAAGACTACTCTCCACCTGTGTCCCTAGGTCTCTTATCACATTTTTGGTGTTAAGTGGACTACCGCCTATGTGGTAGTTCATGGGCACAGGATTTTTCCCAAAAGGGATGACTATGCATTTTTTGGCGTTGAGCTTGAGGCCATGGCTACGACACCAGGCATCTGTCTCATTGAGGTCCTTTTGTAGAATGTCCACATTATTTGGGGATTAAATAATGGCTTCCAGTTTGCAGTCATCTGTGAACTTTGTTAGCCATAGACCCTTTGTGTTGGCCTGGACTTCAGAGAAGTAGATGCCGAACAGGAGTGGACCCAGGACTGAACCCTGTGGTACTCCACTTACAACTGGTCTGGTGTCAGATTTGGAGTCAGTTACATTAACGGTGTGGGTTCTGTCAGTGAGCCAGCTGGCAACCCATCTCGTGACATAGGGATTTATGCCCAGTTTAGTTAGTTTATCTATGATACCAGAGTGGGGGATGGTGTTGAAGGATTTGGCGAGGTCTAGAGAGGCTGTCTGAACCACTTTTCCCTAGTCCACAGCTCTGGTGACTGCTTCAAAGAAGTCTGTCAGGTTTAGGAGACAAGATCTTCCTTTCATAAACCCAGGCTGTGTGGGGTCCAAAGTTTGAAGGTTACCTATGTCTTTGTTTATAAGTTCCATGATGATACATTCCATGGCTTTGCAGATCAGGCTCATCAGGCTAATGGGGCAGTAGTTGCCTGGGGGCTGTGGTGGATCCCCCCTTGTGGACTGGGATAACCGTAGCTGTGCGCCATTCAGTAGGCATAAAGCCTGAAGTGAGGCTTTGATTGAACATGGTACTTAGGTGGGGTGCCAGTTCGTTTTATAGATTGTGTAGAACACAGCTGGAGATGTTCTCTGGTCCCATGGATGCTGTATTCTTGGCTTTGGAGAGTGCAGTTTTCACCTGTGCAGCCGTGATTACTGGGACTTGGCATTCTTCTGGTATTGAGATGGGCCCTTTAGGGGGTGAGAGAGGGGTGAAGTTTGCACTGAACCTATCTGCCAGGATTTTGGCAATATGAGTTGGTTCTGTATATTTAGTGCCATTGTGCTGTAACTCAGAGCATATCTGAGTGTTGCTGTTAAGATTTTGGACATAGCTATAGAATGCCTTGTGGTTGTCTTTAGAATCTGTGGCGATTTTGTTTTCGTAACTAGCTTTGGATGATCTTATGAGGGATCTTAGCTTCTTACTGAGGCAGACAAGGGAGTTTTTCCAATCTTGGAATTTTACTCTTTTTTTGTAACAGTTTCTTCCTTTTGTTGTAAAGTTTGTTTATGGCAGGGGACCACCAGATTGGCTTCCTTTTTTTGGAGGAAAGCATCTATTTGGGATGGCATGGTCCATGCACTCATGTATGTGTTCATGCAGTGCGTTGGTGTAAGCTTCAGCAGTCGCACTTCTGCTTTCCATCTGCATGGGTGTCATGAAGTTTGCCACTTCTGTCTTAAGAAGCATGAAGTTGGCTTTGGAGAAGTTTTATGGTGGTTACCTTAGTGGGGGGTGGGGGCAGGATGAGTACATCTAGGATGATTAGCTTATGGTTGGATCTGACGAACGAGGAGCTGACCTCTGGTGTGGAGCATTGGTCGCCCATGTTGATAATGATCAGGTCCAGGATATTGGTGCCCCTGGTGGGGGTACAGATACGTTGATCTAAGGCATTGGAATTTATGAATTCCAAAAATCGTTGGGAAAATGTGTTGGTACATGAGTAGTTTTCCCAGTTAATGGCGGGGTAGTTAAAGTCACTCAGTATTAGGGTATTTGGTTGTACCTTAATACTTTCCAGTATGCTAAGAAAAGTGGAATGAGAATCATGGGGCATGGTGAGGGATCTGTAGCAAGCTACAATTTGGATTGCAGTCTTGCCTAGTGTTAGTTGCACCTGGAGAATCTCGGATACATTATGTTGGGCAACTAGCCTAGAGGTGTGCATATCCTTGGTGAATATGGACACGCCTCCTCCTTTAGTGTTTCGGTCCAGGTTAAGTGGCCGAAAGGTGTGGTATAAATTGTAGCCTGGTATTTCAGGGGTGCTCTCTGGAGCTTTGAACCAGGTCTCTGTCACTGCAGAGATGTCAATATTCTCCGTTTTGAGGAGTGTCTCAAGTGAGTGCATTTTGAGGTTTAGACTTCTAGCATTGAGTAGTATTATCCTCAGTTTTTGCTTGCTTGTACCTGTTACGGTGGTAATTTTGGCATTTGAACCCTGCCTAAAAAAGGCACTATAGGGGTGGCAAGAGCCTTTGCCACTATCCAGAATCCCAGGGGCAACAGGAGCAGGCCATCTCTGGCAAAGCATCGTGGTCTGTCAGTCATGTCATCCCAGGCAGACAGATACTGGATCTCCTTTGAATGACACCAGAAGCTTAGCCAATTGTTGAAGTCAATCATTTTGTCCTTGTACTGTGGTATTATTCTGGGTGATGGCAGGATGGTACTCAGGGCTAGAGTCATACCTGCCTGGGCTACAACATCTGAGAGCTCCTCCATATCTCTTTTCATGTAGTCCAGGGAGGTACGTCTCAGGTCATTCACTCCAACATGGACAATGACAGAGTCATATTTGTACTTGTTGTGGAGTGACCTGAGTGCTTGCTTTATGTGGCAGATCCTGGCACCTGACAGACAGCTGACTGTAATTTTCTCCTTGTTTAGCCTGGGGAGTGAGACATCAGTGTGCCTGACTATAGAGTTGCCTGACTAATGTGCTGGGTACTTTGTTTTGCCTTAGGGGCTGAGGTTGAGTGGCACACTGGTTTCGTGAGCTATGTGTCACTTGGGTTGTGTTGGGGGGTGATGGTTGTTTGCGTTTCAGCTTTGGAGGTCTCTGTTGCTTGGGCAGATTTTTATTAAGAACCTCCGCAAATGTAGGTGTATGTTTTGCGTTACTATGTGTGGGTTTTGGTGGTGTAGGTTTTGAAGGACTGTTTGTTGTGTGTGGTGTGATACGAGTGTTTACCTTCTCCTCTAGACTGACTTGTCTTGCCTTGAACAGGAGAAAAACACCAGGAGCTGACCCTTAGACATGCCTGGATGGGTGCTTATTTATTTAAGTACCAGAACTGTTTTCTTCTTTACTTAGAAAGGAAAGTTGAGTGCTGTAGCAATTTAAGGAATATCTAGTGCTTATGAGTTCTAAGCAAGTGCTCAGCTCAAAGAATCAGGTATGAGTGCTAAAACTGGAAAACTGGCTAGTTCTAAGGGAAAATTTGAAGAGCAGACTTTCTGGCGCCAGTAACAGTTTAATCCTAGCTAAGCTGCACCCTCGCAAACACTGGTTTTTAAGCCAGAAAGTTGAAATGGATAGAAAGCAGCCCCAAACTGTCAATGAGGTACAATTTCTGAGCTGGAAACCACTCCTATAGCAACAGGTAGGCAACTCAATGCTTAACACTCCCTCTGATAAGCATAAAGACTTCCCTCTACTACAGCAAGGTCTGGACAACTCAGAAGCACAAAATAAAGTCCTGAAACCAGCAAATCTGGGATCCAGACTATTCTAGTGTAGAAAAAAGTCAGGAAATGAGTAAACAGATACAATATTTTTTTAAGGTTACATTAGACAGAAAAGTGCAATTAAACAGTAAATAAGCACAGAAAAGGCTATCGCACTTTAGTGTGTAGCCTACAACAGTAAATGCAGTTTAAACTTTGAATTTAAGCAAAAACAAGGGCACAAACAGTAAAACGATTTAAAAAATAGAAATAGTCCTGTAGTGGATTGGACACTCTAAATTGGCCCTAGGTGTGAGTGCGTGTGTGTGTGCCTTCTGTGGAAGGTTGGGCACCGGGCTGGCAACTCAACACAGTAAAACTCCACTGCCAATCATGAGCAGACAAGTGATCAGCTGTAGTGACCCCTAACTGGGAAAAGTCGAAACAGGAAGAAGAAGAAGTAGCAGGATTACTTTAAAACGGCTTTTAGAAGTGTGGCTAGCAAAAACAGCCAAAAAAAGCTATCCATCTTATCAAGAGTACATCAATACCTAGCTGTACTAATTTATTGGTTCAGTGTTTTGTGTATGACCCTGTCAAATGCTGAAGTTAAAGCTATATAACTTACATCACAGCACAATTTTTCATTCATAGCTGTTATTATATTGTTATAGAACATCATTTCACAGGTGGTAATAGTTCTGTTTTCAAGTGTTGCAATTAAAGTAACAAGTGTTGTTAGATAGTTGACGGTTGTGAGAGGTGGAGTTTTCATATAATTGAATTATTTCAGTAATATTGCCAATGCATGAGTTATTTCTTTACTTTTTATCAAGAAAGTGTCCGATTCTTTATCATGAATACAAAACTTTAGTCATGATTCTGGTACCATATGTGAGGAGTAATACTTAGCACTCCATGCTTGAAACTATGAATTTTTTGTAGATGCTTGCAATGACGTACATAATTTTAATGTTTTTATAGAACAGCAGCAGAATAATAGTGGTTTGGAAGTATGAGATACAGAGATATCTTTGGAAAAAGGTTGCCTTAAATAAGAAATATTTTTAAGCTAAGAAAGGGTAGATTGATGAAGTGTTGTAATGGGCTCTTTTTTTTTCAAAATTAGCTTGAAATGTCAAGAATGAGAGTGTCAAAGTGATGTTATTTTCTCATTTGGTGATGTGATAGTGTATATCCTGTAGTAACCTAGGCATGCCTATCAATCATGAGAATTTATCTGCTACACTAGGAAATGGCATGCTAATAGGAGTATTAACTATTCTTGGGGTAAGATAGCATTGTGGCAGTGAGACTTGTATATATTTTAGTAAGTGAGATATTACAATAAAAGACTTGCACTGTTCTCTGAGCAAACCATAGCTCTCAACCTTCCATCTTCAAAATGAGGAACACTCGCCTTCATAATGTGGAACAAATGGGCAAAATGTGGAACACATACTAATGGCTTACTAACAACTTCAACTAGGAAGTTCACAGGATGGTTAAAATATGCTGGTTTTACTTATAAAGAAGATCCTTTAATGAATTAATATGATTAATTTCTATTTACCATGGATTTCACTTAAAAAAATTCTTAAAACTGAATGTGTGACAGACTCTTTCAATGTGGAACTTTGAGGAACTTCGGGGAACATGAACTTTTTAAGACCCCAAATGAGGTACATTCCTCATAATGAGGTACACTTGAGAGGTATGGAGCAAACACATCTTTTATTGACTCAATAAAAGTCTTGTTCTTTGTTCTGGGAACAGTAAGTTTTTTTATTTGGTGTTTTATCTTTTCTTAACATTAGTACAGAAAAAGCACAAACAGTCATATTGAGTCCACATATGTTTGATTGAGATATGACTGTTTAAAGAACTGCAAAAATGTTTAGTGCTTTTAAGACAAAGGGTATTTTAGTGAGTATGCTACTACTAAATTGCTTTTTTATTTCATACACTGTGTGATAGTTATTTGCATAAACATAGAGGTTAATTTGATATGAGTAGATTATGCTAGCAATGCAACGTTATGTGTTTTGAGCCTGTCAAGTCACTGTTTTGGTGTGCATTTGTGAAACTAAATGTGGGATTGTGATACTTTTGCAATCAGTTGTGAAGCTGTTGCTTTAAGTATGATAGAGTTCCTGCATACGGAAAGGCTTAAATTCAACAACCCAGACAATGGGTGAGTTAGGAAGGGAAGGTCCAAACTATGCTCCAAGTGAACAGCAAACAATCCTTTAGCAAAAGTGTTCGTGTTCATAAATTAGCTGTTGGTCTGGTAAAAACACAGGATTTAATTTTGGCTGAAATATTTCCTCTTTGAAGTAGCACATGCAGAGTTGCATACATAGGTCTATACTGTTCTAAGCTATAGTAAAGGAGAAAATTCATAACATCAAGTGCTTACATTATTGAAGCACATAACACTGACCACATAAAGTCGAAACATGGAAAGGCAAAACAACTGCATGCAGCATCTTTGTAGTGGGGCAAGCCCCCCCCCTCCCTTCGGCAACCCCCACACCTCCGCTAATTATATGTATGCAAACTCCAAGATGGCATTTCATTGAGGAAAGGGGAAAAACAGTCCATGCTGTACTGCAATCTCAAGCAAATAGTTGCCAGCCTTTTAGTACTTTAGTGCTGGTAAAAAAGCCAGGAGCACATAACATTGATATCCCGTGTTTCAAATTTATGTAGTCGATGTTATGTTCTTCTGTAATGTAAGCACTCAGTGTAATAAATGTATTGCATTGTAAGAACCACAGTAAATATTAGCTGCAAGAGTAAAAACATGAGATTGTAAAAAAAGAATACAATTTCCAAAGAAGTCTGGAAGGCGGTGCAGCTATTAAGTTTGCAAGATATAATTCCTGTGTTAGAAGGATTGATTCTCTCAGACACTTTAGTCTGTTTTGTGACCTTGAGCAAGTCACTTAAGCAGATATTAATTTTGGGTTACCCCTAAAAAGGGACTGTTGTCCAGTGGGCCTACCTGGTTTACAAATACAAGCATGGAGTCTACATCTCATCATGTGGAGTTTTTTTTTTCAGTTAAAATGTTCACACACCTGTGAAAAACAATGCAATATATGAAAAATGGCATTCCTCACACACAGAAAAAAAGACAGTAATGAAAACCGGTTGCAAAGCCATGCATCATTATCCATTACTAAATGAATTAACTTGCACTGATGCAGTGCTGGTTACGATCAAGCTGGAGAGTTAATGCTTTAAACAGGAAACTGGGATATAATGGTTCCACAAAGGATTTCCACTGCTTTTAATTATCAGTTAATGAGCAAAGCATTGCTCACTTAGGTATTCAGACAGGCAGTCTACTCACTTTGTCAGATGCCTAAAAATACCAACTTTGTTTCGGTGGATTCCACATCAGCTGGTGGAGGAGGGTGCCAGTCTCAACAGCTATCAATGAGGCATATATTTTACTGCTTCTCTTTAGGTGTAAATTAATTTATACCAAGGGGAAAAGTCAGAAACCAGTGAAATCATTAGTGAGTCAAGCAAGTTGCATGGTTTCTACTGTAAACAGATCTTACTGAAGAGTAAGAGGTACTGTACTTTTTGTTTTGTAAACGAGATAAAATATAATAGTCATTCGCAAGCACCCCTTAGTTATTGCTAACAATGAGCATTTAAACACAAAAGGAAGCTGCAGACATTATAATATGTAAAAGGAATTTCCAGCAGTTTTAACACTTTTTTTTCTTGGATTGTAATTTGATAATGGTGAAAGGAAAGCTGGATTTGGGTCTTTACAGAAAGTTTTATTACTCCAATACATTTTACATGTCAAAGTACCCATTCACATGTTTAATTAAGTTTTACTACATAAGTCATTTTTGTGAGCATGTAAGTAGACAAACAAAATGTTGAAGGATGTATAGAGTTTCAGACCTCTAGATTGCCTATACAGATGCCTGTGGTGGCATTGGAATTGATTTGCAAAGGGTAATTACATAACAGACCTGTTTTACATATATAATCAGGTGCACAAGTAATTAGAACATCAGATGTTTTTTTTTGTTGGAGATATGATATAAAACTGAACTTGCCTACAAGGATTCATGGTGGCTTAATGGCTAAGGTGTTTGCCTTACAAACACAAGGTGCAGGGTTTGAGTCTTACAAGGGATAATTGGCTAGGCTTAAAATGGCTCGCAAGGGCAGTTAGCTTAGTACTAAACTATGAACTATGAACTATGTTTGCAGTTTGACGAATAGATTGCCTTCATCCAAGTTAAATGTTTGTTGTAGAGGGTTAAGGGTATGAGCAGCTAACAGGTTTAATCTTGTGGTCTTGAGCTGAATTCCTCCCATCTGTTAAGTGGACACATCAGTTAATTAGCGACACCGGTGGTTTATCACTGAAAAGAGGGCAGTTAAGCCTAGTGGGTTTACCGAGAAAGGAATTAATTGAACACATTGGAATGCTTTTCTGCAATAATTACTGAATTTGTACATATGCACCTTCTGATAAACTGGAAAGGTACTCAAAAATTCTATGAAGGCCTACCTTTATGCCCTTTCTTGAGACAACTGCTAACTCTTGATGATAGGTGTTCTGGCTAAGCTGTTAATGGTATGATGAATGATTGGAATTTTGATAATGTTATGACAGTAAGGCTTAAATATATTTTAGTAACTGAGACATTATAACAAACAAAAGAATGCAGTCCTGCCAGAACAAACAACAATTTTTGTATGATTTATATTTGTGGATTAATAGTACCCCTTTTCAGCTATACTAATAAAATCTGGTATGAGACAAGGATGCCCATTTACCATCTATTACTTTATGGTATTGAATCAATAAAAGTCTTGATATATGTTCTTGAAGCAGTACATTCTTTTATTTGTTGCCTTCTCATTCCTTTGTTTTAGTATAAACAAGTGTACATATGGTCATACTGAGTCCACATTTCTTTGAGTGAGATACAACAGTTTAAAGAATTGTAAAATGTGTAGTACTATTAAGATAAAGGGTACTTTAGACAGTATGCTACTATAAAGCTGCTTTTTATGATATACAGTCATGTGATAGTTATTTGCAAAGACATAGATATTAATTTGATGTGAATGGATTATGCTAGCAATTCATCATGGTCTGTTTTCTGCCTGTCACGTCAAAACAAACTATAAGGTTGTAATACTTTTCTAACAGTTACAAAATCTGTCAATGAGCCTAAGAACCATTGAACAATATTGTATTAACTGTGTTACTTTCTGGCCAAAAGGTTGTTATAATTATGGTTTTATAACTGTGGTTTGTATAATATTTTGGTCTTGTCTTCCCTGAAGTTTTACACGGAGTTGAGAGGAGAAATATTATTTAGGAATTTTGGAACATGAGACATTTAATTGTAACTTCAGTAAACATTCAGTGGATGAGTAAATGTTTTTAAATTTCACAGTACTTTTTTCTAAATTTCATGAATGTTTGTGGTGACCCCTAACCGGGGTAAGCTGAAAGGAGATGATGATGGTAGAACACTTCAGGTATTGAATAATGTGCTTTGTAACAGAGGCTGCTGGCCATTTGAAAGTGTTAAGATAAGTTTGAAGTACTTCTGATTTATATTGTATGTTCTTGACCTGTCACTTTAAATTGCATCATTAAAGTATTTGAACCCATCCTTCGTTGAAGGTTGTGCATCAGGGCTGGTAACTCGGCACGTAAAAATCCACTACCAAACATTAGCGGACCGGAGTTCCGCTGTGGCGACCCCTAACTGGGATAAGCCGAAAGACACAACAACAACAACAACAACTTTTCCTAGAATTTATCATTTTCCAGATGAGATCATAGCATTTGATGATCATATGATTGTTTATACTACTCATCCTTAAACTGATATTCCCTCTATTCTATCCTTAACTGGAAGAATTTCTCTAATTTCAAACTTCAGGTTAAATTTAACTAAATCTCTTCTGATTTAAATTAAATTGATTAAACCGGTTGTTCCTCAAATCATATTTCCATTTCATTCTAACTTTATATAATGGAGATAAACCTAGGATCAATCTCTCACCTTAGAACCACTGTTAAAGATATGAATTTTAAAATTTTCCAAATACTTTTTGAAAAAGTACCTCAGAAACTTTCCGAAGAGATAACTATAACTTTCTTTTTAACGTTTTTTACACTTTGTTTTCCCCATTTTGTTTATACTACTGATGTGTTTTATGATTCTTAGTTCTGGATTAATAGCATCCGTTCTCAACTATTCAAATAAAATCTGGTATGAGACAAGGATGTACCTTTCATCATCACCTCTCTTAACATTTATGCTTTTAAATTCTTTCTATTCCTTTTCCGAGAATTTTTAAATTTTCCAGAAAAGATTACACAGCATTTGCTAATCATATGATTGTTTATACTACTTGCCCTCAAACTGATATTCCTTTTATTCTACCCTTAATTGGAAGAAGTTGTCAAATTTTAAACTTCAAGTTAAATAAATTACATCTCTTCTGATTTCTCTTAACTGGAATTCTTATTGCCTTTATGTTATGGAACTGTCTCCAGCATGAAGATTTAATACTTCTAAATATCAAAGTTGTTTACTCACCATAACTATGCATCTGTGTTGTCCATTTTCATTCTTCCTCAACTGATGGCTCTCAGATCCATCCTCGGATCTGGCTTGGCCGCATTTACTAGATTCTTGGCTCCAACTCTTGAGCTCCTCCCTTTCCCCATAATGCCTTGGTTACTCTGCAACACCTCAGAGTGCATGTGCTTCCCCAAAATAAACAGAAAGAATTATCTCAGGCCAAGATGGAAGGAAGGCTGGTAGAAAGGACTGGGGCTCAAACATGGAACAGAGGTCCGACAACAACCATAATGTAACTCCAGGAAGAAAAGAGAAGTGGGAAGGAGGGTGGAAAGTTGAGGAAGAATGAAAATAGACAACACAGATGCATAGTTATGGTGAGTACATAACTTTAATATCTGATGGTGTCATTTTCATTCATTCCTCAACTGATGGAATAGAGTCCGCAGCTATGTGAGCCTTGGGTGGCCCTCATGGAAGGATATTCCACAGTACTGCAGAACCCAAGGCAGCCTTGATTCTAGAAGTCAAATCTAATTTGTAATGAGCAATAAATGAATAAGTATATTAGAGGGTCAGCTCAGGTTGGAAGGTTTGGAGACAAAGCCAGAGAGGCAAGATTACGTTGGTTTGGACATGAGCTGATGAGGGATGCAGAGTATATTGGGAAAAAGATGCTAAGGATGAAGCTGCCACGTAACAGAAAAAGAGGGAGGCCTAAGATAAGGTTTATGGATGTGGTAAGAGAGGACATGCAGGTGGTTGGTGTGACAGAGCAAGATGCAGAGGACAGGAAGAAATGGAAACAGTTGATCTGCTGTGGCGACCCCTAACAGGAGCAGCCGAAAGAAGAAGAATAAATGAATGAGCATTGGACACAGTAGCTATGGAGCAAATGTCATCCACTGAAGTCCTACACCAGAAAGTGTATAAATTCACCATGGGCCTTTAGGAGTTCTGGGTAAGGACAAACCTTGTTGACCATGAACAAAGGATATGCAGTCTGTCTACCATCTGGCTAAAGTAACTTTAGAAACTGGTCTACCCAATTTGTTGGGAGAGAATGAGACAAACAATTGATCTGGCTTTCTGAAATCTTTTATTCTATGGAGATAAAAGCAGAGATGTCTATGTACATCCAAGAGATGAAGCATGTATTCACAATTATTAGCAAAGCTGGGAAAGAAAGCAGGCAAATGAATCACTTGGTTAATATTCACCTTCAAGGCTATTTTGGGCAAGAAGGATGGATTGGTCAGTAAGGTAACTCTGTCTTTGTGGAAGATGAAATATGAGGATTTCAAAGAGAGAGCCTGGAGCCTGGATACTTGTCTCACCAATGTAATAGCCACAAGAAAAGCAGTTTTCCAAGATACAAAATTTTAGGTCGGATCTAGCCAATGACTCAAATGGGTTCTGAGTCAAACATTGCAATAAATCTGTTAAATTCCAAGAAACCCTTGCATAATTTTGATGAAGCTAAAGAGGAACATTTTCACCTGAATGAAAATTAGATATTGCTACCAATTACACTTTTATAGTAGAGAAACTAGGCTCTTCTTAAAAAATAGAAACTAAAAAATCCAAGACGGCAAGAATAGAGGGTTGGTGAAGGGGTCTAATTCCTTCTGAGAGCCCAAATGGAGAATTTTTTCCATTTACTGTTGTAGTACTTGCTGGCAGAGGCCTTCTGGGATCATAGTAATATCTGTCGGTCTGGGGAGGAAAGTCTGGTCTGTCTAACCATCAAATGAACTGGAGAAAACATGAGGTCAACTTGAGGTCTTAAATGTCCGGGTGAGCTATTCCTGTGGGATGAGAGAGAGAAGGTCTGGATTGGCGTCCAGTGTCCAAGGTGGATATCAAAGTTGAGACCAAAGGAAAGGGAACCATATTTGATGAGGCCAAAAAAAGGCAATGAGGATAGCCTTGCTCTTCAACCAAAGTGTCTTCTGTAAGAATGTGGGAATTAGAGGTATTGGGGGATAGGCGTAAAGCAGACCAGAGGGTCAGACATGAACTACAGCATCTCTCTATGACTCCCCCAGAGAGGAATCATGACAAGGAACCTACTGCACTTGTCATTGTGGGCAGAGACAAACAGATCACAGCAAGGTTGACCCTCACCAGTGGAAAATCCTCTCCACCACTAACTGATTGAGAGACCACTCATGAGGCATCAGAATAGACCTACTGAGTTTGTCCACTATCATGTGAAATTTCCCTGGGATGTGCATTGTTATAAGAAAGCAGTTGGAGAAGATCACACACTGCCACACTCTCATTGCCTCTCAACAAAGGGGATAAGATCAGGGTCTCCCTGTTTGTTGATGTACCAGACCACAGACATGTTGCCGGTCTGAATCTCAATCATCTCAAAAGGGAGAGCATCCTGAAAGGCCTACCATGCTAGGAGGACCACTTTCATCTCCGGGACACTGATGTGCAAATTGACCTCTTCTGGGAATCACATGCCTTGGACCGTCTTTCCCAAGAAATGTCCCCCCTCACCCCAATTCGGAGGTGTCCTTGGTCATGGTGGCTACTGGGGGCTGAAGAAACAACAGGACACCCTTGAGAAACTGAATTAATCAGCAGGTGGTCTTTGCATAGTTGTGTGATTTTGACTGGTGAAAACAAGGGATGGTAAAGAAATGACTACTGAGCAGCTAGAGTCCATTGAAGAATGCGCATATAAAAGCAAGTCAAAGGAACGAATGTTGTAGCTGCTGCCATCAACTCTAAAGTCTGAAGAATCAACCTGGCTAGAGGAGAAGGGTCTGAGATAACGTGTTTTACTTGGTTTACTATCAGAATTGCGAACGTCACTCGGTCGAACGTTGTATAGTCGAATGCATATGGTCGAAAACACAAATGTCGAAGGCAGTATAATCAATCGAGGAACGGTTTTACCATGGGTCGAGGTAGGGAGGATGTTTGTAGAAGGGTATTATACTGTACACCTACCTCGACCCATGGTAAAACCGTTCCCGATTGATTATACTGTCTTCGAAATTTGTGTTTCCAACCATATGCGTTCGACTATACAACGTTCGACCGAGTGACGTTCACAATTCTGATAGTAAACCGTTTTACTTGACATCTGATGGCCCATACTCTGTTAAGTGGAAGGGACAGTATCTGACCAAACGTGTCCAAATGAGCACCTATGAATTCTAGGCACAGAACAGGTTGAAGATGTGATTTGCAAAAGTTGGCTCTGACACCTATGGATTGACATAACTGGAGCAAGTGGTCCCTGGTTATTTGTTTTCTTTTTTTTTTTGAGGAAATGCCTTGTTGGAGCGGTGAGGAGCCAATCATCTAGGTATGAAAACACTCAGAATCTTGTCAGTCTCAAGTCAGCTGCTGCTACTGCTATACATTTGGTAAACACCCTGGAAATTGTGGTATGACCAAATGGCAGGTTTCTGAACTGATAATGATTGTTTCCCAGCTGAAAGCACAGATATCTTCAGGAGCATCTGTTCACCGTGATATGATAGTACACATCCTTCAGATCAAGAGAGCACATCCAATCATCTTTTCACAGAAATGGCAGAATAGATAGAAGCATGACAATTTGAAATTTTGAATTCTATATAAACTGATTCATTTTGTTGAAATCCAGAATTGGTTTAAAGTTTCTTGTTTTCTTTGGCACTAAAAAAAATTTTGAGTAGGTTCCAAATCCTTTCTGGTCTGGTAGGACCTCATGGATGACTCCTTTGTCTAGCAGTTTTTGAATTTCTAGAGCTGCTGCCTCCCTCTGACTGGTTGGAACTTCGGGCAGTCTTTTCCTTTTGTTTGGGGGAATTTGTGAAAATGGTATGAAATAACCTCTAGATATGATTTTTCACACCCAAGTATCTTTTGTGATTGATGCCCAGGCATCTGAGTGCAGAGACAAGCACCCTCAGACTGCCTCCTGAGGTGAACAGTCAAGCAACTGTTCAGTAGCACTGAAAGGGTTTATCCGAGAAGGTGTCTTGGAAACCCTGGTTTTGTTGGCCTCCTCTCTGCCACAAAGGTGGCATCTTCCATTAAACCTTCCCACTCTGCCACTGTGGTAAGTATCTCCTTGTGAGTCTTAAAAATGACTGTGGGACTTACAGAACTACATTTTTCTCTCTCTTCTCACTTATTCCTGGCAAAGGATCTCTGAGGAGTAGAAAAATGGATCCCCATGAAAGGCAAGGTCTTTCCAGCCTGCTCACATTGGGAAAGCATTTCTTTAACAGTGGGGCCAAACAAAGACAATCCATCAAAAGAAGCATTGATGAATGAAGACTTGAAGAGCTCTGCAAAGTTGCACAAGCCCATTCAGGCATGTCAACGTATGGCTATATCTGAACCCGCCACCCATGAGGTTCCCTCAGCAGCATGGGAGATTAATCTCATGGACGCATTAGAGATGGATTAAAGGGTGGCCAGCTGTGAAGAAAGCTTTTTGTGGTCCTCCACAGACATGACTCAGAAAGGGATTTGGAAAGCTGTTTAGTCAGATCCATTTGCACCCTGGTGAAATGTGCCAAATAGTTCAGTGACCATAAGGCAAAGGTCGGCGAGTCGTAAATGCACCTCCTGAATCTGTCCAATGCCCTGGACTCCCTGTTAGGGGGATGGAGAAAGGACCTCTGCTCTGACAGCTCTCTTTTGATGGCTGTCAACAGGGCCCTCCTTGCTCCAGAGAGATCTGTCCTTAAGACGGGCAAGTAACTTTTCAGGATGGCATAGAATAGGTTCTACAGTATCTGGTTCCTTCCATGCCTGGTGATAGACTAGATCTATAAACTCATCAGCCGGAGAAATCACCCAGCAAGTAGAAGGGCCAGACCCAAAAGCTTCCAAGAACACTGACTCCTCCTGGGAAGGAAAATTGGAGGACCATCCACCTTCCTGCTTGAGGATTTTTAAGATGTCTCCGAAGGAGATATCATCTAGTGGAGACCTCTGAAGACCCCTTCCCTTCATCGAAGTCAGTCTCTTTAGTGAGCGATTCCTGAGGGGAATCTATGTGCTTCCTCTTGCACATTCTCTTTCAGGAAACCTCATCAGTGGGATGGTCTGTAGAGATGTCCAAAGAGAGGTGAAGTCCTCGTGAGGGACTCTCTGGATGCTTGATCAGGCTGGCTGTCCCTGCAAGATAGGTTTGTGAGGATCACAGGTCAGACCTGATGGTGACAGGGCTGTAGGATCCAAAGAAGAAAGAGTAGTCATGTCTGTCAGACAAGAGAAGGCCCTTTCCACCACCTCAAAGGTAGAAGGTCCAGGAGAGGCTGTAGCTGGCCACACCAAAGCCGAAGTCCCTGATGGCACCATGCCCCGAACCTGACCAGATCCTTGTCTCGAGGGAGAGAGTCAGACCAAAGCTGTCCAACAGGTAAGCCCTTAGGGATAGGGATGGCTCCAACAACCTCAGAGTGGAACCAAGCCCCCTGTACCTGGTGCCAATGCTTCTACACTGAGACTAATCTTGTTCCAAGAGGATTGGTGCTGGATGAGTCAGAGGTGCATGCAGAGTTAAGTCCTAAACGTTTTCATATCTGATGAAGACAATGTCGTGTTTCTCAGATCCGAGGCCTCTGAGATCACCGGTCAGATTGGTGAAGGTGAAGGAGAAATTACAGTGTAGGAAACAGAAGTGAGGCTCCAGGAGGATCTAATGGAGGAAGTAGTACACTGGGGGCAGGACTCCCTCCTCAGGGATTCTTGAAGGAAAAGAGAGTGGAGCTGAGGAAAGATAGGCTCTGGAGAGAACTTGGGGGACTGAGTCCTCAGAGCTTTGACTTGGTAAGATTCAGATCCGAGGGTGTTGGATCTGACTTTTTACAGGAGGCTTCAAAATTGTAGCTGATTTTAGAGAGCAGGTGGTACACTGCTTCCTGTATTCTTATGCCCCTATTATGAGGGCTTAATTTTTTTTGCAGGGGTTTGAGCCCCAGAAGCAGTGACTGTGAGAGAGGAAGAAGAAGGCAACAATCCTTTAGGACCAGTTTATCACACCAGTCGCTAAGAATCCTGGTGCTGAAGCACACATATATCATGCACTCTGTGTCTAAGTGGGCAGCGCATAGACAGTAAACACACTCCCAGTGGGCATCAAAATTGGGGATCTTATGCCCACAGAAAGTGTACTTTTTAAACTCAGTGGGTTTGCCAGCCATATTAGCAAAAAACTGAGATGGACTGACAGCATTTCAGTCAGATAGTTAAAGCTAGCGTATTTTTTCTTTTTTTTTTGTAGAATTTACCAACTATGGTAGAAAAAAACATTACCCTCTGAAGGGTCGGAAGGAGTACATGAAAGTAAAGTAAGAAAAGCACCAACAATGGTACGGAGAACTATTAATGGTAGAAGAAGAAAAGAGGAAGAAAACTTAGTCCTGATGCAATATAACTCAAAAAACTATAGTAAGGCAGGAAGAGGTGATGAAGAATGATGGAACTATAAGAAAAATAGTAAAGAAGTCACAGTTACTGGCAAAAAAACTACACTCCAAAGCTCAAGAAGGATATCCATCTGTATCGATAAGGTGACAAACGAAATCTGGGATATTGCAGAGTAAATGGGGCATTGTGGGTATAGGGAGGAGCTGCAGAACCAGATCCAAGAGTCTAGTAAATGCATCTGAGCCAGATCTGAAACCCATAATTTGAAGAACAAATGAAAATGACAACATTGGATATATAGGCTATACCTTTTCACAGAATTTATATTCCAAGTGGAGTACTCATATTTTTTCTTTAATTTCTAATGGTTCAGTTTTTAAAAATTAGTATTTGTCAAGGTTATATATATATTAACTCTAGTATTTATTTTAATTTAAGCAGAATGGACAAATTTAAGTGCTTATGTTTAGCTGTGACCTAGTTGTAGAAGTAAAATAAAATATCAAAGTAATAAAACTATTAGCAACATGTATTACAACAGAATAACAATAAATTGCAATACGTACATATCAGTGAGGTTAACAAGATTAGCTTTGAGTATCATAGAGCTGCATTACTTGATAATGCAGTCCTTGTTTAATTTCTAAGAAATTAATTTCATAATGATTGTTGAAATTGCGAGTCATGTTAAGTCTTGTAGGATTTCATATGTTAGTTCCCCCTTAAAGAATTAATGAGGGAGCAGTCATGCAGTGCTTCATTTAGTTCACAAACTGATTCACATTATTTTCTCTTCATACTATAAGGAAAGGGCTCCTCACAGTGTTTGTCTTGTGCACAATTAATTATTAACATCATATTTTTTCCTTTACATTCCTTGTCTAGACAAACATTAACACATTTAACTTTACTAGCTACTTTAAAATACCGTATTTAATCTCTTTACAAAAATGTTCTATTTTTGATCTAGCTTGCGACCTTATTCTATTGCAAGCCCTCACATCAAAGAAAAATGTCCACCTTAAAAGTCATGGATCAGACCTGACTGTGTTTTGCTTTTAACATTCTCTGAAAGTTTCTCCTTAGGTCTTTTCCCAGAATGTTCTGGCAGTAAATGCTGTCACAGTTTAATCTTCCCCATAGGTTATGCAGCTGTAACAAATATAACATACAGAGTTCTTCTAGAACTTTCCAGTTTCAAAAGATTTCTATTTCTTAAAAAAGTACATTTATTCAAATCCTTTGTCAGATAGTTAATTCATGTCACTCATCTTCTAGATGTATAAATGTTACATCGATCAGGTGGCTAAAGACTGCTTTTATCATTCTTCCATTTTGGATTCTTATTTGTCTTCTGTTGACTTATGTATGAACGGGAAAATGTTACAAATTAAAATCCATGTTTTTCTTATGTTATATTTATTTTTACTCAATTTGTAATTTATTAAATAACTTATTTTACCCCAGCATGTACACTTCCTTTTACATTGTTTGTATTCCTTAGGAGGCCAACATTTTACATGTCTTTTTGGAGATGAAATATATTTAGTCCTTTGTGGAGATATATAAATGATCAGTTTACTAAATGTGCCTTAATTCATAATAAACTTGATTGTTTTAATTTAGTCTTAGTTAACCTGAATGATACAGCAGATCCAGATTCCTACATTATAATTCTTATTATTTCTTCACTAGTCATATTTGATATTACAAGTGCGTGGACTGCTTTAACTGAAATATCTTTACAGTCCCTTTTGAATTCTTTTAACTCTCTTACACCCCTAAGAGCTGACCATGTAGTAAGGAAATCACTCTGTGTTGTGTAACTTATAAGCAAGGGTATAGCATCTAGGTCCAAAGGAGTCATTGTCCTGTTGTACTCAGCCCTCATTAGAAAGTCATTGAGTACATTACCACTTTACGTATGTACCTGACTAGGCATATACAACAGCTGGAATATCCAGAGGTTCCTCATAAAAAGAATACATGGTATAGGCAACATGTCCTACGCAGACCACCTCAAAGCCTTATCCTTATACTCAGTCTCCAACAGACTGCTGAAAGGCATTCAAAGTATCCTATGATCCAGCCCTTATGGACCTGCTGCACATCTGCAAAATAAATAGCAGCAGAAATACCTGATTTAGGGACCTGAACCTCATCTGCAACATAAATAAGACACATTGAAGGGACATGTTTGTTTCTCAGGGACTATCCCTTTTCCGAAACAGGCTTCTCATCTATGTGAAACAAGAGTTCCTCCCTATTCTTATTTAAGTGTAAGGTGGATCAGTGGCTGTGGAAACCTAAATTTACCCCTTGTCTGCAACCTATGTCCCTGTTAGAAAGAGGAAGTTTGTAAACGCTCGACCACTCATACCCAAACTATACCCCCCCCCATAAAGTGACTGATATCAAAACTTCTCAAGTACATTTCTGAAGCATATCTAGGCTTAAAACAGCCCTTTAGGGTCATTAACCTAGTAGTCACTTGTGAATTTGTAAACCTATAAGAAATGCTTAAATGCTTTCAAGATCAGTGACAAGTATAAGAAAAGATTTGTAGTCTGGTAAAATGTGGGAGACTGTACTCAGTACTCAGACAGATGGACTACTCTGTTTTGTCTGTTGTATATTTATTACGACATCATTTTCTTGACTTTGATGTGTGTTTTCTTATTTTATTTTTTGTTGTTTGTTTGTTTTTGTTTAATTATTTAGTTAACTAGATAAGTAACCTACTCTTTCAGCCATAGCCTTGACCATAAGAGAAAGAGTAAATGTAATGCATGTGGATAGCTTACAGTAGCCAGTCAACTGGCATATGTTTGCAGATGGAAACTAAAGAAAGCCCAGACAGCCAAAAAGGGAACAAGAAGAGTCTCTCTAGACTGTGACCAGAGATCAAGAGTAAACTGCCGACAGGAATTCTGCGACAGGTATCTTAAAGTACAGTTGTGTACTCTTACCATAAATGTAGATGTTCGAGTGTGTTCACTGTTGCAGTCATCACTGTAGGGTTCTTCCTGCCAGCAGCAGCCCCCAATCAGCCAGAATCCCAAAGTCTGGATCGGGCACCAGCTTAGGTCGCATTTATCCTGACGTCAATGCGCCGGAAGGTATAAAGACCTCAGCTGACACCATTTCCCCAGTTTTTCTTGCCCCAGATGTCAGGTGCCCAGAAAGAAAAAGCTAAAAAAGAAACCATGCCCAAAACCACAGCAGCCAAAATACCTCATAACAGACAATACTCAAGGAAAAAACAAAAGAGGGGATAGGAGGGAGGGTAACCCGGACTGCAACAGTGAACACACTTGAACATCTACATTTATGGTAAGAGTACACAACTATACTATGTCCTTCGTGTTCACTGTTGCAGTTATCACTGTAGGGTTGAGTCCCAAAGCTAAGAAAGGGTGACTGGAGGAGAAACAGAGGGAGCGGTCACAAAATCTTGCAAAACCGCAGAAGCAAAACCTGCCCTGGATTTAGAATAGAGAGGGAGGTTGCAATGTTTAGAAAAAGTATGTACAGAACTCCAAGTAGCAGCTTCCAAAATATCCTTGGTAGGAACCCCACAAAGAAAAGCTGCTGAAGTAGCAGTAGCCCGGGTAGAATGAGTCCTAACATTAATAGGAACCGGATTGCCATGATAAGAGTAACAGAACTTGATGCAATGGGCAATCCACTTGGAAATAGTTTGCTTAGTGATTGCTTTCCCCTGAACAATAGGAGCATAAGCGACAAACAGCTGATCAGATTTCCGGAATATCTTGGTCCTGTCCAGGTATAGACGAAGCTGTCTGTGCATGTCTAGAGAGTGCAAAAGACTTTCTTCCTCACTTTGAGGATTAGGATAAAAGGTAGGCAAATGAATAGACTGATTCAAGGCCACTGCCAAAACCACTTTGGGCATAAATGTGGGATTAGTCCGTAGAGATACCCTGTCCTGATGAAAAATAAGGAAGGGTTCCACAGCCATGAGTGCTTGCAATTCCGAAATTCTTCTAGCAGAGGTAATAGCTAAAAGAAAAGGAGTTTTCCAAGACAAAAATTTTAAATCCATGGAAGCTGCAGGTTCAAAAGGAGACAAAGTTAATTTCTCCAAAACATAGTTAAGATCCCAAGTGGGATCAGGAGCCCATATAGGGGGCCGAATATTCTTAGCCCCTCTAAGGAATTGTTTAAGTAATGGATGAGGAAAAAAATCGGAGGATCCGTATCGTAATGTGCAGAAATAGCAGAAGCATGAAGCTTAACAGATGAAAAAGATAGGCCCGTATGTAATAACTCTGTCAGATACTGTAAAATCAGAGGAATGTTCAGAACAGAAGAATCACCACCCTGGACTTGACTCCAGGAGCAAAATCTTTTCCATTTTCCCACATAAGATTTTCTAGTGCTGGGCCATCTAGCTTCAAGGATTACATCCAATACCTGTTTGGAAAGGGCAGAGGTGTTTACAGACCCTGGACCCACCAGGCAGCTAGATGCATAGTCTTGACATGACTGTGCAGTATCCAGCCATCCCGTTGAGACAGTAGATGAGGGATTTGAGGCAGAATCCAGGGAGGCTCCTGAACCAAGTTCATCAGAGTGGAATACCAGAATTGCCGAGGCCAATTGGAAGCCAGTAGAATCATGTGCGGTCTGTCCTGTTTTATCTTCAGAAGTACCTGAGGTAGAAGAGGAAAGTGAGGAAAAACATATACTGAGAGGTGTTTCCAACTGAATGAGAGGGCATCCACTTTCCATGCTAGTTTGTGGTAGGTCCTTGTGCAGAATGTTGGAAGTTGATGATTCTGAGGGGATGCAAAGAGATCTATGTCCAGACATCCCCAAGCCTTTATAATCATCCTGAATATCCGAACATCCAACATCCATTCGTGTGGATCTGAAATGCGTCTGCTCAATGCGTCTGCCAGAGTGTTGTCTGTCCCTAGCAGGAATTGCACCTGTAAGTCGACACTGCAGGTCAGGGGAGTGTACCAGAGATTCTTGGCTAATCTGCACAGGGGTAAGAGTGAGAGCCCCCCTGCTTGTTGATGTACCACATCACTGTAGTGTTGTCTGTCCATGTCAACAATTGTCCTGGTAGAAGAAGGTCCCTGAAGGCAATCAGGGCATTCTGTACAGCTAGCATCTTCTTCAAATTTATGTGCAGGTGCGTTTGCTCCTTCATCCAAACACCCTGAAGACATCTCCTGTGCATGTGGGCTCCCCATGCATAATCTGAAGCATCCGTTATCAGAACTTGGTTGGTGGGCGGAGGACAAAAAGGCTTGTTCTGTAGACAGGCTTCGGCCCGCCAAAGAAACTCTCGCTGGAGACAAGGCAAAATTGTGACCACTGTTTCCAAAGTGTGGTAATGCTGAGACCAGACACTCTTGAGGTACCACTGCAGTTTCCTCATATGCAGCCTGGCATATGGTATTAGCAGAATGCAGGAGGTCATGTAACCCAAAGCCTGCAGAATTTTTCTTGCAGTCAGCTGTTTCATTGAAGCCAGGTGTCGGAAAAAAGAAGCCAGTTGCACTTTTCTGTCTGGTGTCAAGGAAGCCATCTGGGTTGAAGTACTCAGAAGAGCACCCAGGAAATTAATCTGTTGTGTGGGTACCAGGTTTGATTTCTTTAGATTCACTGTGAAACCGAGGCACTGAAGAAGATGCTGCACAAAGGCTAGATGCCGAAGTAGAGTGTCTTTGTCGTCCGCTTGAAGAAGACAGTCGTCCAGATAAGGGTAAATTTAAATCCCCTTCTGTCTGCAAAACGCCATTACTGGTGCCAGGCACTTCGTAAAGACCCTGGGTGCAGTAGATAAGCCAAAGGGCAGCACAGAGAACTGGTAATGTTTCGAGCCCACTTTGAAATGCAGATACCTTCTGCACTCTTGCCTTATAGGAATATGCAGGTAAGCTTCTTTTAAGTCTAAAGTCACCATCCAAGCGTTCTTGCCCAACATAGGCAGCAGCTGCTGCAGAGTGAGCATCTTGAATTTTGGTATATCTAGGAAGGTGTTTAGTACAGAGAGGTCCAGGATTGGTCTCCACGAATTTTCCTTCCTGGGAACCAGGAAAAGTCTGGAATAAAAACCTTGCCCTATTTCTAAATTTGGCACCAATTCTATGGCCTTCATAGCCAGGAGGGACTGAACCTGCCGTTGTGCCTCTGCCCACTGATGATTTGGCAAGTCTAGCCAACCGTTCGGTTTTGGCAAAGTGTGGAAATGAAATCTGTAACCTCTTGAGACTGTGTCCAGAACCCATTTGTCCCGGGTTATGTGGTTCCAATTTTGATAAAAAAGAGAAATCCTTCCCCCCAAAGGAGCTTCCAGGAGAGGAGCCCCTGGAACCAGAAAGGGAGAGTCATAAAGACTGTTTTCGGTAGGGTTGAGACTTATCTTCACCTCCCTTGGGAGAGGGGGCACTCCACTGCCTATTCCTAAAATGGGACTGTGATTGTTCCCTACCTCTGGAACGCCTGAATCTGCCTCTCTGAGACCTGTCTGAGCCCGGAAAGGACCAAGGTTTAGTTGGCCAGTGTCTGATAAATCTAGGAGGTTGCACCTGTAGAAAATTCTTAACCATCTGCATAGATTTGGCTTTGCCTTCCATTTTCTTCAATACCTCTTCAGCTTTGGACCCAAACAGAACATCGTGCTGCAAAGGGGCATCCAAAAGTTTGGCTTTAATCTGATCCGGCAAGCTTTGATCCCTTAACCAAGCATGTCTTCTAATAACAGCACCAGTTGTTGCAGCCCTACAAGAAGCTTCCAAAGAATCAAAACCACAATGCAGGGTATGTTTACCCACTTGTTCAATAGCGTGCAATAAATCCTGTAACTCCTGATTATCCGCACCAATAGACACAGCTGACATCTTTTGTTGAAATACAGACAAAAGATATTGATGACACTTCAGCATATGAAATTGACATTTCAAAGCCCTAATAGACAATGTAGCAGAAGTATAAACCTTTTTACCCCATCTCTCCAAAGCCCTGGACTCTCGGTCAAAGGGAATAGGATTTTTGGCAGAGGCCACTTTAACACCCTTAGGACCCTGAGAAATTGTTTCCGGATCAGGTAAAAGTTTTTTTAAAAAGAAATTTATGAGAATCTGGAACCCTATAATACCTATCCGGTTTGGCCGGAGTAGGGGGGGGAAGAATCAGGAGAGAGAGATGCTTCCGAAAAAACATCATCAACAATGTCCAATACAGGGGGAATAGCCAGAGGCTTATGCTGTGGGAGAAGAAGAAAATCCCTAAGCCTTTTCTTGGATTCAGAGAATTCCTGCCCTTCCCAGTGAAAATGCACCCTCATATCATACAAAATTTCACCAAAAGAATAATCCTCAGGAGGAGAGGTGGAAGGAAAGAAATCTTCATCATCAGAATCCTCATAAAGAGGAAAAGAATAATCCTGCTCAAGGGAAGAAGCAGAAGAAACAGAAATTTGGTCTGAAGAATCATAATTGGACTGTAATCTAGGTTTCTTGTCAAGAGGGGGATGAGAACCCCTGATCATAGTTAAGAGATCTTCAGCTATCCTAAGCAGCTGCCTCTGAGGACTAGGACCCTGA
>NC_056739.1:575925724-576023224 GCF_019279795.1 Protopterus annectens | reverse complement strand
CATCTCCAGCAGCTGGAGATCACAAAGGTACCTAACCAAGAGGATTACTGGCCTCAAACAGGTTGCCCTATGCAGCACGATTGAAAAAGCTAAGACTGTTCTCTGTTGCATACCGTTTTCTCAGAGGTGATCTCTGTCTAACGTACAGAGCCATGTTCAACCCAGAATTGTTTAACATGCTCCATCTTAGCAAAACCAAATCTACTCGAGCTACACGCTCTAGGGATATAAACCTCAACACAACAATGAATAGAACATGCTGTAGGGCTAGATTCCCTTCGCAGAGACTTCCCTTACTATGGAACAGGGTCCCAATCTACATAAGACAGAACCCCTCACTATCACTCTTCAAGAGGAACATTGATGAGTGGATGGGTAACAGAAAGTTCACACCGGGGATCACACCAACAGCACTACTAGATAGGGGCCAAGGGTACTAGCTGCTAATACAAGGGTCTAGGGAACTACTAAAGGGGCAGTGAATACCGCACAACGTGGCTGGGCTAATATATGCCTTCGGGCAGATAGCCCAATACCAACTTATGAACCTATAATTCCTTCCTTGGTATCTTTAATGTTTCTCTGGCCTGGCTTTTAATTGGGAATTACCTCCACCTTAGCTTTTCATTTCTTCTTAAGTCTTTCTCCCTTTGGGCTGTTAGCTGGAGTTATTGTCGGGTACATAGCAGGTTCACTGGGTGTTTCTTTGCCCCTATCTCTGTGTACTATGTTTTTTTTTACCTCCCTTCTGAATCTGCTCTCTTCCTTATGCCATTCCTTAGCATGTAAAGGGGATATAAAGTTCTCCTTTCCCTGTACGCATTGCTCATCAATATCCTTGCTACCTATTGGCTTTTTAAAATTACTCATGGGTAATTACCAACGTCTTGTTTACTATTGAATACATCTCTTGGTGGATCAAATCTTTCTTCCCCAAAGGTGTAATAAAGTATGGGCCCACAGGATGAAGTTCCTGTCAATCCATTGTCTTCAGTTTAGAACATTGTGTGTTAAGCAAACTTCTACTTTCCCACTGCCTCCACAGTTTTTTTTTAATTGGGGATGTCTTTCCCAGTAGTTTCTCAAAATGTAACATATGGCATTACTGCACAAGATGTATAGCCTTCCCACATTTAGCCTGGATTTCTACAGGTGCAATGCGATATCTTCTTTTATCCCCATGAATGCATGCATGTAATCTCTAAAACCTTTGATGAAAAGGTATTTTGCTGATAGTTACATTGATCTTTACACACACACACACACACACACACACACACACACACACACACACGCGCGGTGGTACTGCTTGTAGCTTTTTTCTCACGGCTCTGCTGAATAGAGGTTTTTTGCCCAGTCATACTTACCCAATAAGCAATGCAAATATGCACTCTAATGCTTGATTGTCAAATCATTGTTTATCAGTTTTCCATTTACATTAAAGAGGAAAAGTCATCTGACAAAAACAAACAAAATCTAAAATATCCCAACACCAAAATGAAGTATAATATGATGTCAGTGCCTCACACGTGTGTGTGTGTGTGTGTGTGATGGGGAGTGTACAGACATGCGTGTACAACATCTGTGTACACAAATAAGCAGTAATAAGTTTATCTTTTTTATCATACACTCATGGCTCATAGGTAGTTACTAGACCTGCAGTCCAGGAGACTATTAAGGAGCCTACCCCAAATTCCCAATTGACCCAAAGCATTGTCTGGTTAACTGACTTGCTCAAGATCACACAGCAGGCAAATTGAGGTAGAAAGATTCTACCTCTGTACCCTTGGTTCTCATTAACAAGTTATAGCATTAGTCCTCCATGCTAACTGCCAATGCCTATTCAACCACACTCCTTTGGCTTATTTTTGTTGGGGGAACAGCACAGGGATGGAGAACTTAACATGGCTATGCCACGTTGCTTTGTTCTTCAGCAGGTTTTTGGCTGGGTGCCTTCTGTACTGAGTTTTCATGCTCTGCTTGTATCTCCAAGAGGTTTCACTAGGTTTTGCAATTACCCCATGTGACACCCCACACCACCCACAGCCCATAAACATGAAGTGCAGTACATCAAAATTGCCCACAGGTATGCAGAGTGATCTAATATGTTTATGTATTTTCATACTTGTAGATGGGGTTCCTTGGTACATTAACTGGTCATGTAAAACAAATTAATTGAAAAATTAAAATTAAAATTATTCAACAAACTTCAGAACTTGTTTTAGCTATTAGTGAGTTTGTAGAATTGTGTTATGTGGAGATGAGGGGACCCAGTACATCATCTCAATGCTAGAGAAGCAGAGAATAAACTGGGGAGAAGAAGCAAGATGAAAAATGATTGCAATAACTTTGTAATTAACAGGGCTGCAAGAACCCTCCTACATCCTGCTCCTTGCCATAAAAGACTCCATCATGCTCAATACGCTTTGAAAATGCTGAGGCTGTTTTTCCCTGTGGTACCTTGCAAGCAGCTAAACCATGAGGAATATCTGATTTGACTGAAATAAAAGCGTTGTTGCAGTGGGGAGTGGAGGTTGAGAAGTGGCACTGGCTGTGAAGACTTGTGCTCATTTCCTGACAAAGCATCTTCCTAGTCAGAAAACAGACTACTGTGTGAGCACCAGGAAAAGATGAGAGAGAAAACAGTGCAATGGATACCTGATGAGTCCATGGACAGCTTTTTGAGCTGTGATACTAATGGTGTTGTTCAAATATAAGACAAGGGTCTGTATATCAAAAAGCAAAGGAACGACCCTGCTGCCTGTTCATCAGTCCTCATGAAACACTTAATGTGATTTTGTGATACCTGTGGTGATCTAGAAGCCCTGTGATGCGGTGAGTCTACTGAGTGTTTTAGGTACAGTACCACACAGCATCCTGATGAATAAATGAGATTTGTGACACGAAGAAAGGCAGAACTTGTATATGATATGATAGCAGCCTATACTGCCCACCCAGTGTTTGTCTGATAATGGTTAGCTACATGTCGTTGCCATGGCTACAAGGCAACAGCAAAACTAAAGGACAAGTGAAGAAGGCATTTTGTACTGAAGATATATATATATATATATATATATATATATATATATATATATATATATATATATATATATAGGCATAGCTCTCAACCAATCAGGGGCAGCTTTCAAAAGAATCAGGGACAAATCCAGAAATAATCAGGGACACTTTTAAAATGTTAGTACTAGACACTGACAGAACAGAATTTGAATTAATAAAGCAATAATCGATGATGTGGTGTGGTATATTGAAGATTTACCCATGGTTGGTGTGGTTTAATCACAAGGGCGAAGCCCGAGTGATTAAATAAAGCCAACCGTGGGTAAATTTCAATATACCACAACCACGGGGTCGGTTATTGCTATTATACAATGACATTATTTAAGAAAAAAAAAATACTTACTTTTCTTAAATAATGTCTTTGTATAACGGCACATTACTCTTCTTCTGCTGGTTGTGGTATACTGCTTCCCTGTTTTGATGTACTGAGCATGTGTATGGGACTTGCGTCCCACGCATACCCAGTACATCAATGCTTTGAAATGGAAGCAACGGAGAAAAGAAAGTCTCTGTTTCTCTGTTTTTTCTTTTCTTTTTTTTTATTTGTTTAAAAATATATATTTTGAGGACTTTATACCAACAGAAAAAAGTCCGGGTGACCGGACCTTTTTTCCATTGGTATATTGTGGGATTTACAATGGGCATGCTGGCCAATCAGCATGCACGTTTTGGAATATTAGTGAAGGGTCATTGTATAATATATTTTTTCTGAAGTAAAAGAAGTCTAGAATTCTAATTATTGTCATTATTTATTACAGGAAATTCACCATCCTTTCTCCAAAAATTGCCAGTTTTAGAAGGTATTAAGAGAAGCAGAACTAAACTGTGAGTCAAAATTAGGGATGTTTCTGAAAAAAGAGGTATGTGTCGGGATGAAACAGACAGCTTTAACTAGAAATGTGGCACAACAGTTATAATTTATTGTAATCTTTCCAACAGGGGATTGAATGCAAAAAAAAATGCAGAAGTGCTCTGTTTGCATTGACTTACAAATTTGTAAACAAGGGCAACTCAGTGTCTCGCAGGTTAAAATCTTTTAAATGCTTCTGTAATGTGTCCCTTCTTTGAACTTACATATATCACATACATATACACATATGATATTGGTGAGAAGCCTTAGTTTCTATTTCTTGTGCAGTCAGTTGGCATCTTATTTTCCATGAAAGCGATTCCTGGCAGCTGTTTGCTCTCTCTGTGCAAAGCTTAGCTTAGGATAAGTAATAAAGTAATTTGGAGTCCTGTTTCAGAGGCATCTTGCCTGAAGCTAAGTGACACATACTTCTCTTGAGGATTATTTATTGTTTTGGTAAGGTTAGTGGATGAAGGTTTTTTTGCTGACGCATATTTGCAAACTTCTTTCCTTTTTTACTGTGATTGATATCTATTACAAATCAAGTTTAGCCGTTTTCGATGTATCAATGTATGTCCCTTCGCCAGTTCTGTTCTATCAGGTTTGCCTTCTGAGGAAAGCCCAGAAGGAATAAAAAGCATTTATAAAAGGTTTTGTGTGTGTGTGTGTGTGTGTGTGTGTGTGTGTGTGTGTGTGTGTGTGTGTGTGTGTGTGTGTGTGTGCATCTACTTTCAGACAACAAAAATACCCAAATATCGACATGCATAACGTTGACTGAAAACAATCAAAAAATAATTGATGTAATGCACATGCTCTGAGAAATAACCTCAGAGCACGCAACTTTAAAGCAATTTTTTTTTTTGCATGGGGGGGCTACATGCCCCTTCACACTTTGTCAGCCAAAGTATGTTAACAAAACAGATTACAGATTACCTTAATAACAGATTACTAAAATAAGGACTCTGATACGTGCATCATTTCCATAGATGTCGTCACACATATCTATCATCACTGCCAGATTTTTTGCTAAAATCCTTGGTGGTAAATTTTACTGAATTATGCTATAATCAAGTTATGATACATCAGCTCTAGCGTAACTGTGAGTTACTAGGTTAGGTGTCCTGGCAATTAAGATTGATGAACTGGGGAGGGAGATAATGAACTGATGGAGTATATTGCTTACCATACATAACAAAAGAGGAGGGCAAGAGAGAATAATGAAGTATGATAGGGCCATTTTAAGCCAAGTCCATTTCCCATCAAAGGTGAGAATCAAACCCTGTACCTTGTGTTTGTTAGGTAAACACTTTAACCATTATGCCAACCTCCACAATACTCATTGAGAAGGGTATGAATGTGCTAGGAGCATGCTGGGAAATTCCAAACTCTAGCATGGGGAAGGAGGGGAGTTGATTAAGGTCCTGGAGAATGAAGGATGCAGCCTCCTGGTGTAGTACTGTACTAGAAAGTACAGAATGCTGGGAATGATGCTAGCCAATGCAGACAGTGTCATGCATGATCAGGTTAATGCACCATTAGGAAACAGTGATCATTCCAATATGAGGCTAATAGTTATAGTAAAAGACATGACCTATAACAGGTGGAAAGGAATGGGGTGAGGAAGTGAAGGAGGAACTGTACTAACAGGAAGGCAGCAAAAAGCATAAGGGCATCACAGGCTAAAGCTAAAATTGAGCTAGGGGAACAGATCACAGATGGAAGTAAGGGCTTATGAAGTAGAAAGAAGAAGGGAAGGGGAAAAAATGGTGAAATGCAGCAAAGAGGGGAGGGAGATCACTGAAGACTAGGAAAAATCAATAGAAAACTAGGAAAGGGTCCCATGGTGGGAGGGTGGCAGAACAAAATGGGAAGGGGTGAATGGACACCAGAATGGTGAAGGATGAGGTTTGGAAAGATCCAGATGGGCTGCCTCCCAGAGTCCTCAAAATCTCCCCAGTGTGTTGGCAGATCCCCCCTGAAAGAGATCTCCAGTAGATCACTGGCTAATCCCCATGGCCTCATCTGAAAATGGGTTTCATGCCTGGTCAGACTTTTTCAGTAAATAAATGCAGTAAATAAATAAATAAATAAAAACGCAGGAATGATTATCTACTAGAAGACAGCAGATGTTTACCACTGTACATGGGTAGGCTTGAAAGATTTCTATAGAACAACAGTTTATAGGACATAACAAACATGAGTTCAGACCCACAAGGGCCTCTCAGTTAAACTTGATCCCATCTTGCAGCTGGGTTACAAGTAAACATTACAGGGGAGTACATTTGTTCTTTCTGAAATGCAGCAAGGCCTTTGACTTTGCTCATATTTTGTTTTTTTTTTTAATGATTTCCAGTCTGCTGTGTGGCTGGTGTCTATCTACACAGTGTTCCTGTAGTCCATCTAATTTAACTGTGTGTCAACTCTTTGATTCATTTTTGCCTCTCTTATACTGGCATTGAACCGCACTACAGTGAGAACACTCCTTTGTAATGGTGCTTTTAATTACACCCCCGTACTTTCTCTGTCATGCACAATACTGTGTCAAGTACTGCACCACTCTTAGTATGGAACAAGCAGCATAATTTGAACTATTAAATTTTTTCCATCCCTACATCTGGGGCCTGAATGCTCTAAACCACATCAGAGAGATGAAAACTTCCATTAGAAATGCTTGTTATTTTCCCCCCAGTGACCTTACTCTGTCCATCATTAGTTTACCATTCCGCACTGAAGCATCCCCCTACTTGTAGGTAATATATGGCCTCTAGTTTCACCTTCCAGCATGAATGCCACATCACTAATTTTAGAGTAGTCCCATGTCTACCCTTGCTTTACCCCCTTTTTTTCATTCCCTTCCTTTAGGACCTTACACTGAATCCCATTCTATGGATACATTGCTATTCTGCCTTCCCTGTCATTCCTGAATATCCCAAAGACCAAGATAACCATGTCCCAGTCCCCCTTTTGTAAATCTGTGAGATTTTTATTACTCCAAAATGGCTGCTCCATCTGTTGCTATTGGTGCCTTCAGTTCACACATGCTTAACTCCCTAAAGTGTTACTCATTATCCTGCATGTCACTGACTTAGTTCAGTTTATACTCTTGTTTCTTCACCTTCCTTTTGCTCTACTTTCTGACCTATTTCTGTCTTCTTCCTCCATCTTCTTTCTCTTCTCCCTTCCTTTTTCAAACTCATTTTTAAAGTACCTCTTAAACCTAGATTTTTGCATTGCCATTCTTGCATATCTCTCAACTTCTTAGAACAAAAAATCTGGACAAGGCCTAAAATGATGGGGGACAAATAGGGACAGATTTTAAATATTGCTCTTACAAACTTAGAAAGTTGATAGAATAGTAGGTTTTGCATTAGCATGAATTTTCTGAAGGATGTGGAGTCTTAAACTCAAATGTTTGTTATTATTTAATGACTTCAATCCTCAGCTATTTGCCAGAAAAGTACAGATTTTGGGAGGAATACACCAAAAATATGAGGCAAAAATCTGGACATTCTGCGAAAATCTGTACAGTTCAGAGGTTTGTCTGAGCTGAACTGCAACCTTTCCTTACCAATTAGCTCTTCCATTTCCTGTGTCTTACCCCCTCACCCACTCTCTTACACCACTGCTCCCATCCAAATCTCATCAGCTGGCATTTGAACTGCAGGTTTGATTACTGGATTTATGTGGTTGAAAGTAAAGAAAGTGGACAGAAAGTTTCTTTTTTAAAATAAAAATGTAATTTTTTAGGAAATGTATATGCAGGTGTTGATTTTAATGACAGGGAATACCAATTTTCTTTAGAATAATAGGTAGCTGTCATTTAGAAAAATACCATGATGGCTTCTTCTTACAAACCAAAGCATTATTGCATTAAAAGATAGATATTACCCTCAAATTCTGTCTGATGTGACACTAAGTTAGGCCATCATCTGTAAGAGAGTTGTGCAGTGTGAATCAGAGACATAGCATTTAATAGTTCAATTGAATTTGCATGCATGTCCTTGTCACTGACTAGTTAGCCACTGTGGTGGACTAAATACAGGGCTGTCCAGTCGGTACACTGCAGCACAGACCTAATCCTGGTTTTGTGAAATTACATTTTCAGGTAGAGTATTGTACAGCCTTACTCATGATTCTTTGAGTCTCCCAGAACCAACAGAACACTCCAAACAATTGTCATGTTTTTGCATGGAGCAAGAATCCCTGCACGCCCTCCCATGTGCTGACTTCACACCCCTACACTCCCTTTACTTGTATTTACTAACTTAACAGTAATTCAGTAGCCAAAAGAAAGACACCCTGCAGTTGGAAACACAGTTGTCACATGAAATGATATTTTGCAGTCTGCTTCGCATATCAAGCCAGGAAATAGGATCAGTGAGGTAATAGTTAACACGTATAAGGTAACCTAGCACAGTATTTATTTATTTACCTCTTACACATACTTTGTTAGTCCCAATAGGCTAATGGCCTCTCTTCAGAGGAAACTTAAGGTGGTATTAATAATGACTAAGGAGAATTTGGCAAAGGAACTGGGGAACTTTCCCTACTCTTTAGATAGATGCCATGGGATCTTTACATCTGTCTGAGCTACCACTAATTCAAGCAGATGGGGCATCAGTTTGACATCTCACCTGAAAAAAGACACACTCAGAAGAGCAGCAGTCCTGTTATGCAATACTATAGTGTCAGTTTTAGAAAATAAACCCTTAGTGTGGGAATAGAACCCACAGCTTCTGTTCTTCCAGCATCAAAGGCTACTGAGACTGCAGCATTGTTACAACAGTGTAGCAACATTAAAGGCTCTAAAGGGGAATCTTTTCATGCTACTGACCTGTAAATCCACTATAAGCAGCATCACTGAGCTAGACTCAGTCCAACTAGGCTGATCTATTCAACCTTGGCACCCTTACCGTAGCTATTCAAGCAGAAGATATCAGAAATCAGATTATAACAGGTCTCTAGGAAGACAGCACCGCAAATGTGGGCAAGGAGCCAAGAAAGTAACAGAAAGTTCACACCGGGGATCACATCAACAGCACTACTAGATAGGGACCAAGGGTACTAGCTGCTAGTACAAGGGTCTAGGGAACTACTAAAGGGGCGGTGAATACTGCACAATGTGGCTGGGCTAATATATGCCTTCAGGCAGATAGCCCAGTACCAACCTATGAACCTATCCTGTAATAGACGTTTTGGGGATTGTACCAGCAACAGCAAGTTTCTGGGATAGAGCATACTGAGGCCTCAGCAGTGTGAGGCTTTAACAGCAGCCTTGGGCCTTACCCTGCTGTATCACATTCTGCTTGGAATCCTGCCTGCAGTAATATGTACAGCGTTGGGCCTTACACACTGTATCACATTCTGCTTGGAATCCTGTCTGCAGTAATACTGTATGTACAGCCGTAGGCCTTACACACTGTAACACATTCTGCTTTTAATCCTGTCTGTAGTAATGTATACAACATTTGGCCTTACACACTGTATCACATTCTGCTTGGATTCCTGTCTGCAAGTAATATGTACAACTTTTGGTCTTACACACTGTATCACATTGTGCTTGAAATCCTCTCTGCAGTAATATGTATAGCCTTGGGCTTTACACACTGTTATAACATTTTGCTTTTAATCCTGTTTGCAGTAATAGGTACAACTTCAGGCCTTACACACTGTTATTACATTCTACTTTTAATCCTGTTTGCAGTAATAGGTACAGCTTTGGGCCTTACACACTCTATCACATTCTGCTTGGATTCTGGTCTGCAGTGTTATATAATTGGTTTAATTACTTACTGGCAAACTTATCAGCTGTTTCATGTGCTTATCTCATATCTGCACATGCATAGCTCCCAAGCTGACTACACAGAATTGTTATATTTCGATAGGCAATAGAACTACCCCAGTTGATATCTAAGGTCTCCCATACACCACTCTTTAAATAGTTCAAGATGTGTTATATACAAGAATCTTACAAAGTCTGCCCTGAAATATTTGGCAATATTTTATGATTCCTCCCTATGTTGTTATGCAACGTAAATGAAATGTTGAAGGTTGACGCTGATCATTTCAGCCTAAAGTTAACTCTAACACCTAAGTGGTATGAAATGTCACACCTCTAGCAGCCTACACACATGTTGCATCCCAGAGCATTTTCTGAAAACTAAACTTCAAAAAGATAAGATAAACAAAATTAAATATTTTGTAAATAATAAAAAGCTATTAAAACGGTACAAATTCCAATGTTATCAGTAAGAAGTATTCTTTGTAGCAATAATATTCAGTGCATTCATAGTCTTTCCATAAATAATATAATATATCATAATTCACACAAACCCAAAGTTATATTTTTGCTAAACTTTCACAAACAATTTTTCATATCTTGGAAACTGTATAACCTAGGCATATATTGTTAGAACAGTTTTGTTAACCAGATGTAAGCTTCCACATGACAACAAGAATTTCCTCAATGACAGCATGTTTATTGAGGTATTTACAGAAATAGGAAAACATATGCTTAATTGTATAATTACCTGAAGAAATTCCACCGAATATTTCTCAAGATGTGCAACTTACAGCACAAATTTGAAAGACAGTTTTCTTCTACAACATCTAAGGTTTCACCTGATGTCATGCAACAGTTTGCAAGTTACTTGTTTTTTTGAAGTATTAAATACATATGGAAATATTGTTAAGGAGTTGTCTGAAAGTTGGGGTGCAATTTTGAGACTATTGCCTATGACTGAGCTATGTTCCTGTTATTCCTGTAGTTCAGCCATTGCATTCATTGGTTCATTAAATAAGTTTGCATTCCGTACGTCTACATTTGTTAACCTCATCCTCTTTATGTTGTTTTGTACTTCAGGAATGCTTTCATTTTTCAAAATTCTTTTGTTACTTATTCTTGCCTTTATCAGTTCAGTTCCACATATTCATGTGGCCTTTTTTCTTTTTAAGCACATTCAGTAGTTTTAGTGAAACACTAAGTAGTCGTTATATTCAAATAATTGCCATCAGTTTTTATTATGTATAACTAAATAAATTTCCATAGAACAAGAACTATTGAAGCTGTCCTTTATCTGCTTTAATACACTTTTAAGACGTCACTGCTTGTTGCCATAACGATGACAGTCATGACATAGCTGAATATTAATGACATCTGTCAGGGATAACAACTGAGGAAACCTGAGGGATTCTTAGGCTTGTCAGAGTGACCTTCGTTCAGAATCTAGATCAACAGTAACTACAGGAAAAGGGAGCGAGTCATTGGTTCAGATGTTAATGGTTTTAGTCTTCTTTGGTGCATTAGTCTTTGTTTTAACAGCCTCATGCAGACAGTAACCTTTTATCTTTCATTTGCAGCTGTTTGGCATTTACATGGGTTTATCTAGAAACATCCTACACTGACACAATATGGTTACTAAAGTAAAACAGCGACATATTTCATAAACTTCTTTCCATTAGATACTTAAACAGCCGTTATTAATTCAGTGTGTTCCTTGAAAAATAAGACAGTTACACTGTTGTAGCTTACTAGAGGATATTACAAATAACCTTCAGCAAAGACATTTCCACTATTGAAGATTCCTAGAGGATATTACATGTTTCAGGAGCCTTTTCAGTATTCCGCATATTTGCATATTGTTATGTTTACTTTTTAATTAAATTTTTTCCCAAGGAAAGCATTTTTGCCATGTATGATATAAGGAAAGGGAGCATGATGGCTGAATTGGCATTATGTAAGTATTAATACATTTCATTTATATATACGTATGTTACTGTATGTATGTGTGTGTGTGTGTGTGTATATGAGAACATATTTATTTTTTGTCCCTGTATGTGTTTTGTGTGTGCGTATGTTTGTGTTAGTGTGTGCGCATGCATATATGTGCATGCTCGCACTCTGAGAATACCTGAATATGCATACTTTATACTAAGAAGGCAGCCAAGATTTAGATGCTATACATATTCTGAATTATTAATATGTTAAAAGTATGAGAGTGATAATATGTGACATCACACCCCATAACTCTCCATCAGTCTCTTAAACACATGACATAGTATTGTTTCTGTACCTTCCATTCACCTCCTACCTTGCTCAGTCAAACAGGCAGTCCTGCATCACAACACTGGTACTTTAATGCCATATTTATTGTAAAATCCTAGAATTGCACAGGTAGTTGTACAGCACAACATTGGTACAACAATGTTACATTCATATCTAATTCCCACAGTCACACAGACAACTGCACAACAATACTGGTACTACAGCATCACATTCACATCTAATTCTCACAGTCATTCAAACAACAAATGCACTACAATGCTGGTACTATGTTCGGCTACTGAATACTAAAAAACTCAAACTGTGAAATAACGAACGTAAAACAATGAAAGGGACAATTATCGAACAATGGCAACTTAAAAAAATGCATCAAATGGCCATAGTTGGCCAACAACCAGGAAGTAATATGATGCATATGTAAGTGAAGGGAAACCTTTTAAATTTGCCCTATTCCCCACTGGAGTGCGACCTCAGAGTTGGTATATATAGTTAGGGGGGTGTGGGGGTGCTGCCCCACACCTTGGTTGGTTTTCTTTGTGATGTTGGCCGAATATGGCCATTCAATGTATTTTTCAAAGTTGCAGTTGTTCGATAATTGTCCCTTTTACTGTTTTACTTTCAATGTTTCGCGGTTCGAGTTTTCTAGCATTCAGTATCTGAATATACACCCGGTACTACAACATCACATTCACATCTAATTCCCACAGTCACATAGACAGCTGCACTACAATGCTGGTACTACAACATCACATTCACAACTAATTCTCACAGTCATTCAGACAACTGCACTACAATGCTCATACTACAACATCACAATCCCATCAAATTCCCACAGTCACTCAGACAACAACTACATTACAGTACCGGTACTACAACATCACATTCACATCTAATTCTCACAGTCGCTCAGACAACAACAGTACTACAATGGTGGTACTACAACATCACATTCACAGCTAATTTCCACAGTCACACACTGAACAACTGTACAACATCACAGTCACAGTTAATTCTCACAGTCACTCACACAACAACTGCACTACAATGGTGGTATTACAACATCACATTCACAGCTAATTTCCACAGTCACACAGTTAACAACTGCACTACAACACCGGTACTACAACATCACATTCACAACTAATTCTTGTAGTCACACCAACAACTACTACACAACACTGGTGCTATAACATCACATTCACATTTAATTCCCACAGGCATGCAGACAACAACTACACTACAATATTGGTACAACACATTCACAGCTAACTCCGACAGTCACTCAGTCAACAACTGCACTATAACACTGGTGCTACAACATCACAGCTAATTCCCACAGTCACAGAGGCAACAACTGCACTATCACACTGGTACAACTTCACAATCGCATCTAATTCCCACAGTCACTCAGACAATAACTGCACTAGAACACTGGTACGATGTCACATTTGCAGCCATTGCAATGAAGCAATGACTGTACCTAGAGAAGTGTAAGTGTATAAGGATTTTACCTCTGGTAGATGAGTGATATACTGACAGTGCTACTACTCTTATACCAGACATGATGATGAAGTGAGAACAGAATCATAGGACAAAACTCTCAGTTTACCAGTCAGTCTCTGTCATTATCCTCACCTGAAATATCACAAGCTTTGGGTAGAAATGGAGCTGATGAGATTATGTATAGAAAGTAGTATATGTAAGGTCAGGTTTTATTTAAATGTAGATTGTTAAACAAAAATATAGTATCCTCTTTGCATAAGTCTACAAATGCAGTCATATTAAAGCAAACATATATCTTTTTTTACATTTTACATGCAGATTCAGTAAGAAAGTAATGTTTTGGTAACTTTCAATCAAGTATACTGATAAAAATGAAATGTGCTAATAGAAAGTGCAGTACATTAATTACAAACAGGCTTGGGAACCAAGGTTGAAGAGGTGTGTAAAATATACAGTGTTTTATTTTGTTAAACAAGAAACATCTTTACTAAATTATCACGTATGCCATAGGCAATCATACATTAATATAAATGAAAACAAACCATATTGATGCAATCTTAGTTGCAAACATTATATATCACAAAACATATTGCCATAATTCTAGCTGCAAACATTATACACCACTTATAATCTACCCAGTCCTTGTCAAACATTACTTGGCTCATTCAAGTCCTGCCTTCTTTTAAACCTCATTCCTCCCCTGTATGTATTGTTCCCACAGTTCCCATTTTTCCTTTCTAATTTGCTCCTACCCTTTTCTAAAGATCTCAATTCCAGTTGTTTTATCTCTTTTACTTTATTCACTACTTCTAGAACAGTTGGTTTAGACTTTGATTTCCATTTTCTAGTAATTGCTTTTTTGGCAGCCCCCATAATTAGACTCAGCATGGCCTTCCTACATCTAGGCAATTCCAATTTCGTATCATAGCTCAGAAAAAATCTTTTTCCTAGTTACATCAATTCGCTCACCCAGCATCTCCATCAGAGCAGTCTGCAGGGAACCTTTAAAGTATGCCAATTTATTACACTCCCCAAAAATATGTTCCCAATTATCTCTTTCTTCCCTTTCACACCTCCAACATTTGCTGTCTACCTGAGGAATAATTCTCTGGAGTCTACTTGGTGTATAAAAATATCTAAACATTTCCAAGCAAAAATAATAAATCTTTGAGATTTTTAGTAAAAATATCTAAACATTTCCAAGCAAAAATAATAAATATTCTAGATTTTTATTGCATATATGGGAGATATACATATATCCCCCCATTGTATCTTTGTGAATTGCTTATCCAATTTCTCTTTCCAATCTTTTCTAACCTCCTCTGACTAATTCTTATAGTTATCATACAATATCTTATATGGTCTACTAATTATTCCCTTTTTAAAGGCAGCTTCTGTTCTAGATTCTGCTAAAAACTCTACCAGTGCTGGTCTTTCATTTAGGGCCCCATCCTTTTACTTTCTCTTTGCCTATACTCTGATATCAGTACTTGATAGGGAAAGCAATCTCTAACCTGCAAATCAAATAAATTCTTGGCGTCTTCCCATTCTATTACCTTTCCCTCGCTAATTATTTGTGCCCAATACCTTGGCTCCTTTGCCAGTTTTCTCCAATAAATTCTTGCCACCTCCTGCCTGTATTGCTAACTGCAATCATCCCTATACGTAGAATCTCCTTTCTCCACTCCCATATTGGCTTAGTTCTTAGAATACCTTTTGCTACTTTATGAATATAATATTCTATATGATTATTGTTATTCTCCTTAAAGGTCTGCATCCAAAATCCTTGACTCCTCTGTTTCTTAAACTTCCCCATTTCATCATCATCTCTTTCCACTTTGAATTATAGTTTTCTGCTTGTACTATGTATAGGAGCCTTAACTGTGGTGCTCTGAAATACCACTTCAAATCAGGTAATCCCAATCTGCCTTGTTCTATTGGAATAATCAATTTATCCCACTTGCCCTTGTAGTCTTCCCTCTCAGATAAAATCACTCAGCTCTTTATTAATTGATATCCACAATTTCTTCTCTGGTTGATAAAAATATGTCTGACCTGTGTATAACAATAAAGGGACTAATAACATTTTAACGGCTTGTATCTTACTATCCATATCCATATAACATAGCTTCCATTTCTCACTTTTTGTATTATCTTTTGTTTAGTCTCTTCTGGCATATTCTTAGCTGCCACACTGGAATCATTGTTAATCCATACTTCTACATACTTCATTTTATCATTTCCCCATAAAAATGGATATTGCTGAACCAATTTGTGTCTAGGCATATAATTTACTGCTATTGCCTTTGTTTTAGCTTCCTTAATTTTGTATCCAGAAAAGATTTGAAACTGTCTCAAAATGGTACACAACACTGTAATGTCCTTTTCTGATTTTGTAAGGCATACAATAATATCATCTGCAAGTAGAGCCAACCTTTCTTCACAAACATACCAGTTATATCCTTGAATTTCTGGGTCCCTTATTTTCTTTGCCAATGGTTCTAAATATAACGCAAATAACAAAGGGGAAAGAGGACACCCGTGCCTGGTTCCTCTGCTCAAGTAGAAATTATCAGAGAGGACCCCACTCACTTTAATTTTTGCCTCTGATCCCTCATATATCTTTTAATGAACCTTATAATTGTATTAGGGAATGCAAATCCTTCCATTGCTCTGCTCATAAAGTCCCAGCTTACTATGTCAAATGCTTTCTCTGCATCAAGACCCGCCAACAGCAGTGGTATTTTCTTACATTCTGATTCCCTCTGGATCATCAATGTTCTGATCTATATCTATCAATTTTACCATCACTTTTGTCATTCTTTTAGCCATTATAGACATAGACACTTTATAATCATGGTTTAGTATTGAAATGGGCCTGTATACTACCACATTCTTTCAGGATGTTGGTACTTCTCCTCCACTTAAAATACTCCTATAACCTTCCAGTTCTTTATCAGTTATTTTTCTCTCCTAGCTTCCAGACTTCCACAGGAATACCATCTATTCCTGTGGACTTTCCTGTGGATTGGTTATACATCACCATTTTGATCTTATCTCCTCCTATCCTAACTGTTAGTAATTGAGCCTCATCTACCTCTAACCTTGGAATATTTAATTCTGCCATAAACATTTCCATTTGAACCTTTTATTGATTTCCATTGTTCTCTGCTTTATACAGCCTTTCGTAGAAATTCTGAAATATTTCCAGTACCTCTATAGGATGTATTGTTACCTTCCTTGATATAGGCTCCCTAAGCTTGGCAACAGCTCTTTCTACTTTTAGTTGCCTGAGTTGTTGTGATAAAAGTTTTTGTGTCCTAGAGATATTATCAAAAAACAGCTCCTTAACAGCAGTCTTTCTAAATTCATGCATATTATTGAGTTAATTCCATATTTTCTGTTTAGCTTTCGGCAGTTGCTCCTCTTCTTGTTCTGTGAGAGTCCCCCTATTCTGCAATACTTTAATATTTGTCAGTTGCTCTAAGTAATTCTTGTTACTTCTTAACCACAGCTCGTTTTCTTTTATTTCCACCCTATTTTTAAACTCCACTTTAATTTTATTCCACTCCCTAGCTACATTTTCTGAAAAAAAATCTATCTTCTCAAATAGATCCTGAATAATTTCTGCTACCTATTCCTCAAATTCCTCTCTTTTCAACAGATAAGTGGGAAAAAACCAGTGTCTCATTTTTATTTCATTACCCTGTGTTTTTATTTTAGTTATTATTGGTGCATCATCTGAAATAGTTATTGGGTGCTTATCAAGACTTTCAATTAAATGCAAATGTTCCCGTGAAATGTAAATTCTATCTAGCCAAGCCCAGTTTTTGTATCCTAGGGAATAATATGAAAATTCATTCCGAACTCCTAGTACTGAATTGGCATCTTCCATGCCAAATATTTTCATAAATTTCTTCAAAAGTCTACCCTCCTTGGTTATATTTTCTCTTCTGGGCCCCAAAACACATCTTCACTGCTGCAAATCAAATTCCAGTCCCCACTTATAAGTAATATTCCTTGCTGAAAGCTGATTATTTCTCCCAGAATTTTCTTAAGCTCCATTATGAGAGTTTTAGGTGGAATATAAATACATGCCAGTGTAATCATCCTCCCTTGCCAGTAGCCCCTTTGTACTACAGATCTGCCATTATTATCTTTTTTATCCTCTTCCATCACTGTTGCCATTTGACTTGCAGTTATTATAGGTTCATGGGTAAGTACTAGGCTATCTGCCCGAGGGCATTTATAAGCCTAGCCAGAGTGTGTCAGCTTTCGCTGCCACATTGATTAATTACCTGAGCCAATGTCAAGAAGAGCCAGTGAAGTGATCCCAGGGGTGTATTTTCTGTTACCCATCAACTTGTCATGGTTTCTCTTGAAGAGTGTTAGTGAGGGGCTCTGCCTAATGTAGTTAGGAATTTTGTTCCAATTGGGGAGCCTCTGTGACAGGAATCTATCCCTCCAGTATGTTCTATTTGTTGTTGTGGAGAGGTTTAGCTCACTAGAGCGAGTGGCTCGCAGTGACTTGGATTTCTTTAGCTGGAGCATGTCCATCAATTCTAAGTTGGAGATGGCTTTGTAAGTCAGGCAAAGATCACCTCTGAGTAAGCAATATGCCACTGAGTACAGCTGGAGTTTTTCCAGTCGGGCTGCATAGGACATATGTTTGAGGCTAGTAATCCTCTTGGTGAGGTACTTTTGTGGTCTTTCCAGCTGCTGGAAATGTCTTGTGAGGTACGTCCCAAATGGGGCATTGTACTCTATGATGGGTCTGATGAGTGACGAGTAGAGGGGCACTATAATCTCTTTATTTCTAGATGAGAACCCTTTAATAATTAGATGGGCTACATAGAAGGATTTCCTAACTACTTTGGCAATATGATTGTCAAAGGAGAGATTACTATCTACCTGAGTCCCCAGATCTCTTATTACCTCTTCTGTATTAAGGGGGCTGCCACCTATGTGGTAATTCATGGGTGTTTTGTTTTTTCCAAATGGGATGACTATGCATTTTTTGGCATTTAGCTTGAGACCATGACTTTGACACCAGGTGTCCGTCTCAGTAAGGCCCTTTTGCAGAATATCCATGTCAGCCGGAGAGTAAGTTATGGCTCCCAGTTTGCAGTCATCGGTGAACTTGGTTAGCCATAGTCCTCCTGTGTTTGCCTGTACTTCTGGAGCCCGCTATTCTTACCGTGTGAGTTCTGACTGTAAGCCAGTTGGCAACACATCCCGTGACGTAGGGGTTTATGCTCAGGCTGGTGAGTTCTTCTATAATTCCCGAGTGGGGAATGGTGTCAAAAGACTTTGCGAGGTCAAGGTAGGCTGTGTGAACCACCTTCCCCTCATCTATGGCCTTGGTAACTGTCTCGAAGAAGTCAACCAGGTTTTGTAGGCATGAGCTGCCCTTAACAAAGCCAAACTAGGTCGGGTCAAGAGTTTGGAGGTTCCATGTCTTTGTTAATGAGTTCCATGATGATGCGCTCCACAGCCTTGCAGACCAGGCTAGTCAGGCTTATGGGGCGATAGTTACCAGGGTCAGTTGTGGCCCCTCCTTAGTGGAGCAGAATAACCGTTGCTGTGCGCCATTCTATGGGCACATAACCTATGGAGAGGCTGAAGTTGAACAGTGTGTTTAGGTGGGGGGGTTAGTTCGTTCTGTAGTTCGTGTAAGATGCAGCCTGGGACACCATCTGGCCCCATTGACGCTGTGCTTTTGGATTTTGAAAGGGATGTTTTCACCTGTGAGTCTGTGATTTCTGGGACACTACACTTTTCCGGTATTGTTGTGGGCCCTTTTGGGGGTGAGAGGGGGTGAAGTTTGCACTGAATCTATCTGCCAGGATGTTGGCAATATCAGTAGGGTCAGTATATTTTGTGCTATTTTGCACTAGCTCAGAGCATATCTGCGAGTTGCCACTTAGATTCTTGACATAGCTAAAGAAGGCTTTGTGGTTATCTTTCGAATCCTTGGCTATTTTCTTTTTGAAGTTAGCCTTAGATGATTTTATGAGGGACCTTAGTTATCCTTGGCTATTTTCCTTTTGAAGTTAGCCTTAGATGATTTTATGAGGGACCTTAGTTTCTTATTGATACTGATCAAGGATGTCTCTCCTTCTTGGGATTTGCTTTTTTCTGAAGTAGTTTCCTCCTTCTATTGTATAGCCTGTTTATGGCAGGGGTCCACTAGACTGGTTTCCTTCTCTTAGGGGAGTGATTCTTGGTTTTGCGAGGAATGGCATGATCCATGCATCCTTGTAGGTGCTCATAGAGTGCATTTGTAAAGGTTCCTGCATCTTGGACACTGTTATCTTTTAGTGTGGGGGCTGTGAAACTTACACCTCTGTCTTACGTAAGGTGGAATTTGCTATAGAAAAGTTTTTCACTGTGGTTTCCTTGGTTGGGGGTGGTGGTGTGGTGTGGTGTGGACATCCAGAGTGATCAGTTTATGGCCTGATCTAACCAATGGCAGGTTGACCTCCAGTGCGGAACACCTGTCGCCCATGTTGGTGATGACCAGGTCCAATATGTTTTCACCTCTGGTAGGGGAGTTTACCAGCTGATTCAGGGCTTTTGAGTTGATAACTTCCAGGAAGCACTGGACCTGGGAGTTTTTACTTGAGTAGTTTTCCTAGTTAATGGTAGGGTAATTGAAATCACCCAATATCAGAGTGTCCAGTAGGGCCTTCATGTTTTCCAGTGCCTCCAGAAAGGCGGAGTGGTGGTCCTGGGTCATGGAGGGTGATCTGTAGCAGGTCACAATTTACATTGCAGATTTGCCTGATGTTAGTTGCACATGGATGATCTCAGAGGTATCATGCTGCACCACTAACCTGGAGGTGTAGGTATCCTTGATGAATATGGATACATTCCCTCCTTTTGTGTTTTGGTCCATGTTCTGTGGCCAAAATGTGTGGTATGAGTTGCAGCCCAGTAGTGCTGGGGTGCTCTGTGGAGCCTTGAACCAGGTTTTAGTTACTGCACAGATGTCAAAGTTCTCCATTCTGAGGAGTGCTTCGAGCACATGCATTTTGAGATTTAAACTCCTGGCATTGAGTAGCATAACCCTCATTTTTTTATTTGTGCTATTTACGGAGGTGGGTTTGACTTTTGAGCCTTGCCTAAAAAGGCACTATGGGGGCAGCAAGAGCCTTGGCCAGTATTCAAAAGCCTTGGGGTGACAGGTGCAAGCCGTCTCTTGCAAAGCAATGAGACCTGTCGAGCATATCATCCCAGGCTGACAGACACTGGATCCCCTTTGAATGACACCAGAAGCTTAGCCAATTGTTGAAATTGATCATTTTTTCTTTATACTGTGGTACCATTCTTGGTGAGGGCAGGATGCTACTCAGGGGCAGGGTCATATCCACCTGGGCTACATGATCAGAGAGCTCTTCCATGTCTAGTTTCATGTAGTCCAGGAAGGTACATCTCAGGTCATTCACACCAACATGAACAATGACAGAGTCATATTTGTACTTGTTCTGGAGTGACCTGAGTGTTTGTGTTATGTGGCAGATTCTGGCTCCTGACAGGCAGCTAACAGTAACCTTCTCCTTGTCCAGCCTAGTGAGCGGGACGTCAGTGTGCCTGACTATAGAGTCACCTTTTACTAGTGTGTTAGGTATGTTATTTCGCCTTAAGGGCTGTGATTGTGCGGCACACTGATTTTGTGTTTTATGTGTTGTCTGGTTTGTGATGGGAGGTGCAGGTTTTTTGGGTGTCTGTTTTGGAGGTCTCTGATGCTTTATGTGTATTTTTACCAGTGCTGGTTTAGTATGTCTATGTGAGGCTGGAGTTGTGGAGCAAGTGTTATGCTTCTCCTCATGACTGCCTGTTCTGGACTGGAGAGTATACCTGAAATTCCCCTTTGGTCATGCCTGAATAGTAGGGTGAGCTGCTCCTGTTTTCCTTAGCCCCAGGTATTCTACTGAATAACCATCCTGAAAACCTTACTTTATCAGATTCACATGTTCAATTCTTTCCAAGTGTGTCTCATGTAGCATAGCTATTTGCACTCTACATTTTAATATAATTCACTATTTTTTCTTTTTTGCATTTATCTGAGAGACCATTGACATTTACAGACATTACAGAAAGCATCATATATTAACAAGTCATTATTCTGACCATTTATGTATAACAGATTTTTTGTTAAATGTCTGGTTCCAGCTTTTGTGTTACATGCACACACTGTTTGACAGGTTGAACTTTTATACATTTGTTTATTGTCATATCCATTTGAGCCTATGTCACATCTTACAAAACTTTTTTTGTTATTATTGAATGCCCTCAAACAAAAAAAATGGACACATCCCCAATATCCCCTAAACCTATTAATGTAATACTAACACAGAAAACTATGTACATCTTCAAATATTGAAGTTTTACCCTCCTAATAGGAACAAATGGCCCAGAGTAACAGCCACATTTACAGACTTGAGTTAACCTAAAAGAAAGATTATCCATGCTAAGATGCATGGTGCACCCTGTGCTTTTACTAAGTGCTATCTGATTTTGTCTTACCTTTGTAGCTATCCCAGCTGGGAAACACATTAATGCTTTCAGAAAACATTATCTCCTAGCCAGTTTCTCTTTTTTTCTAGCCAATTTCTCTTTATCAGATTGTCTCCATGGAGACATGAGGACCAGATACATTTACTTGCTAAAAAAGCCTTATAATATTGAATATTATTTTTCGTTTACTTGTTTTCTCTTAAAACTTGCTACCAGATCAAACCAAGGCCCCCAATCCAGTCACCACATGCAAAAAAGAGAAAAAGCACATTCACTTTTCTTTTGTCATGCTCTTTTAATCAGACTTTTCTTCTTCTTGTTTCCTTTTTTTCACATTGCAGTGCCTACATTTCTTAAAAGTGAACAAGGAGAAAGACAGAAGAAGAGAGAAAGAAAAAAAGAAAATAAAAAACAGGAGCAACTGTTTACAATAGTATATCCATTACACTTAAAATAACTGAGAAAGCTTTAATTTACAACATGCAAAAAGTCATGCACTATAAAAATAGTACTACTAAGAAAGGATTTTGTTATGCTTGCAGTTAACTTTCTCCCTCCTCTACCCTTCCTATAAGTATTTTCTGAACATTAATGACATATGGTAGGGCATATGATTCAGGGTCCCCCATAAGTCCAACAAAGTCCAATATTTCCAGAATTTTTTGTTCTATCATATTTCACAAATATAATTATTGCTTTGTAATCCTACATTTGTCAGTTTCGAAGTTACTGATTTTATGCCTGTTCATGTCCATCTCCCAAGTCCTGTCTCTGCTTCATTTTCAATGTACTCTTGATTCTTCTAGTCAACTCTCATGCTCCCTTCCTTCTCTCCAGTATTTTCCATTGAAACATTGGAAAAGGTTTCACTGGCGAAAAAACACAAAAAGCAAGTGAAGCCAAGAAAGGTTACTCAGCAGGCTATTAAATATTAAAAATTTCAATTTAATATGAATGCTTTCGATGAGGTCAGTGCCCCACCTTTATCAGACAAAATTAAACTTTAACATAGCGTCTTTATATAGACGTACATTCATTAATTAATTATACAATTATCTTTCTTAATTGAACTACTTTATCTGTTTTTACTTTATTTAAAACCTTGCAATGTAACATTAATTCGTGCTTATGTAAATACAAAAAATACACTACCTATGCGAATACTATTAAATACTGCTATTCAAACATAATAAATTTAACTAATTTTAACTAACAGCCTTGGCATGAAAACTCATAATGACACGTAGTTGCACATTGTGCAACCTTAAACGTTACTTTTTACTTATTATTAAAAACTTCATTAAATACAATGCATACATGCCTATAAGGGGTGGACCGTGGCAACTAAAATTAGAAGAAAATGAATTAATGTGGCAAATTCATACATCAGCACATATCCCACCAGGCCTTAATGAATATGCATCAATAAAAAGCATTTTGAAATTAAAGGTACTTTTTAGGTAGAATGGTGGTGAACTATAAAATTCATATAAATTATAGTAATAAATAGAAGTGGTCAAAATAAAAATATATATGCATATGTACACTAGTAAAGTTTTAAACATAAGGAATTCTGGTAAGATATAAATGAGAATATAATATAAGATGTTAAATAGGGATAAGCATATGGAGACACGCATAAGGTAGGGCATATAACCATTTTAAAGTATATTTACACAATAATGAATTTTAGGATTTTGAACAAAGTCTGTGTATTATTAGTACTATTATTATTTTTATTATTATTATTAAATTATAGCATACGCAATTGGCATGTATGCATTGTATTTAATGAGTTTTTTAATAATAAGTAAAAAGTAACGTTTAAGGTTGCACAATGTGCAACTACGTGTCATTATGAGTTTTGATGCCAAGGCTGTTAGTCAAAATTAGTTAAATTTATTATGTTTGAATAGCAGTATTTAATAGTATTCACATAGGTAGTGTATTTTTTGTATTTACATAAGCACGAATTAATGTTACATTGCAAGTTTTTAAATTAAGTAAAAACAGATAAAGTAGTTCAATTAAGAAAGATAATTGTATAATTAATTAATGAATGTACATCTATATAAAGACGCTATGTTAAAGTTTTATTTTGTCTGATGAAGGTGGAGCACTGACCCCATCGAAAGCGTTCATATTAAATTGGAATTTTTAATATTTAATAGCCTGCAGAGTAACCTTTCTTGGCTTCACTTGCTTTTTGTGTTTTTTCGCTGGTTTTTACTTTTGTATTTTGGTAAAAGGTTTCACTGGCACAGTCTCTCTGTGGTCTTTATTACCAGAAAAACTAAAAGCAGAATTTCTTTTTGTTTCACATCTCACGTTTTGTTGGACAATCTTTTGTATTTCCTCCTTAGCATGTACTTTATAAAAAAAAAAAAAAAAAAAAGATTTTGTCCGTCATCAAAAAACAATTATTTTGTCCCTCCAGAGAAGAATATTTTGAAGACATGCTCAGGGATACAGCAGTTTGAATCTTATGCCAGCATCTTGGCATTCTCTGAATAGTGCAATAAATGTACTCCTCTTCTGCCTGGTTTACAATGAGCAGTCATTCTCCGCAAACACTCTGCTGTCTCCCACAGTTAGTACTTTGCCCTTCTGCCACAGTTTTGTCAGAATCAAACTCCTTCTGCTGGTAGGATTGCATCTTTACTATTAAACGTCTAGGTTGCTTTCTCATAGCTAAGTTTGTTCATACACACAGTGTGCCCTTTCATCTAACAACTCCTACTGTGGAATACCACTGAAGTTGCATATCTGCGTTTTCATAAAATGAATAAAGTCTGTTCCTTCCAGCTTCTCTGGTACAGCTGAAAATCTCAGGTTTTCCCTATGTGCTCTGTCCTCTAATTCTATTATTTTTTGTAACATCTCTTCTCGAGCAGTCTCATATGCAGCTAACCTTTTCTTCATTTCGACTTCTGATTTGTGCAGTTTTATCATCTCATTTGAAGATCTGTTTAAAGCTGCTTCTGTTTTTTTCCAGCCTTTTGCTGTTTGAGTTGATATACTCCATCAGTGTTTCATTTATTTTAACCAGGTCTTTGTGCAGTTGTCATACTTTCCTCTAGGTTACTGGAAGTCATGTCTGCAGCTTGCACTGTTTTTTGCTGAACAGCTGCAGAACCTTTCCCAGTCACTATTTTTTCCTCACCTTTTGTAGCTCATCTTCTTTCAAATGCTCTGTATTTCTTTTTTTTTTCCGGCATCCAGGCAACCAGTTACTAAAATTTACCCAGAAACATAAAAGTATACTGGTCTTCTCTGCTGAGTTTCTGTTTTCATCAAAAAATTACAGTGTTTTGGTATTACTAGGAGGTACTTAAGACAGAGTTGGTTAGTTAGTTAGTTAGTTAGTTAGTTAGTTAGTTAGTTAGTTAGTTAGTTAGTTAGCTTGGACTGATATGCAGAAAGTCATTGCAGTGCAGTCCTCAGATGTTTGGTACAGACACTCAAGAGTGTGCAGAAGTCAGGTCAAATAGCCAACATTCCAGAAATATTAATTATATTATTCAGGAGGAATGGGATATGAGTGCAGAAGCTACGGACATGATGATTCAGTCTATTTCAGTTTATCAGCACCGTTACTGGAGACAGTAATGTTTGATTTGGATATTGTTGACATATACCTTCTCTGTATATAATAAAACATTTTTAACTGATATACAGTTGTGCAGACTTTTATTCAGAAAAGTACAAGAAGAATTGGCACATAAAGGAGGGACTGGCACCTGTTCAGCACAGTTTTGGGTAATTAAAAATAAAGACACTCTTTTCAGTCTCATTCCAGTTTCTTCCAGTTATTTCCAGTTCATTCCAGTATTCTACAATCCTGTCAATTCCTACTGTATAAATGAGGTGCCTGTGCAGGGTTGCTCAGTTCAGCCTCCATGGCACAATAAGGACAGTACAGTTGTAATGGTAGATGTTCTATTTGTCACTGTTGCAGTATTCCTTACTATAGGCATATCCCACTGAGAGTAGCCATACATCTGGCCAGCATACCAAAGCCTGGGCCCTTCCATGCACTATACATAAAATGCATATCCTACATCAAAAGAGTAAATTATGTAAGTGGCATATGAGCACAAAACCCTCAAAACTGAACTGTCTCCAAATAACAGGAGCAGCAAATTAGGAAAAGAGGAACATGGTACATCCACATCAAGAAAAAAAGAAGCCCCCTCAGCCAGAGGAAAAAGAGAAAAGCCAATAGGATGAAAGAGGAAGAACAGAATACTGCAACAGTGAAAGCAGAGCATTCTGTACACTGTTGCAGTATTCCTTACTATAGCGAGAGTACTAAAGCAAATGTAAAGAAAAGTGGGGGATGAAGGAACTGAGGAACTCTCCGAAAACATGGAGAGTGGGCCTAGCAAAACCTGTTCTGGCCCTTGAAAACACATCTAACATGTAGTATCTAGTAAAAGTAGTAAAGGTATGCACAGAAGAGCAAGTAACAGCTTCCAGAATGGATTTAGCATCAAGAGCTTAATAAAGCTCCAGGGAGGAAACTGTCTAATTTGAATGAGCACAAACAGAAGAAGGAAGATTTTTGCCATAAAAAGAGTAACAAAATAAATGGTTTTAAAAATCCAAGAATAAATGGTTTGTTTAGTACAGTCAAGCCCAATTACTTGCCATGAAAAAAAAATCTTGCTCAGATCTCCTATCTTTAGTATTATCTAAATAATACCTGAACCATCTATGCAAATCCAAAGAATGGAGAATCCTCTCACTGCTATTTTGTAGAGAAAGAAAGAAGGAAGGAAGATGGATGGTCTAATTCAAAGATACATTACTGATACCTTAGGCATAAAATCAATAGTATCAATTACAGAGTGAAAAGATTGGGATGAATTAGAGTCCTTCTCCTGTGTGACTAGATCCTGTGAGGTAAGAGGAAACCAATACTATCTGGGTGAAAAGGGAGTCACCAACAAGATTTTGGGCCTGTCCAACATGATCTTGTATTGGAACTTTGGCAATGGGGGGTGGGGTGGGGGGTAAATCCAAACAAGAACATCCCTCTCCAAGAAAAAGACATGTCATCCAATTTCCAAACTGGTGGAGCTAGCATTCTGGTGCAGAACTTGGACAGCTGTCTGCTCTGAGGGGAGAAAAAAAAGATTCTCTTGAGGAGTATCCCACTGATGAACAATGTCCAGGGAAATCTCTCTGTGTAGCATCCATTCATGAGATTAGTCTTGGATCTGCTCAGGTTGTCTGCCTCTGCATTGTTTTCTGAAGGAATATGGACTGTCTGAAGAATCAAATGATGGAATATAGCAATGTCCCATGCTATGAGGGCCAGGGTTCAAAAGCAGTAAGCCTTTCTTCCCCCATTTTTATGTACCACATGACAGTGGTATTGTCTGTGAAAACCCTAAGTGGGCCTGAAGTCCAAATGTAATGCAGAGCATGAACAGCCAGGATCAAAACTTTTATTTCCTTGATGCTGATATGCTCTTTCTTCCCCTGAGGAGATCAGACACCCCGAACCATGATCCTGTTGGAACCAGCCCCTTTAGGTTAGGTCCAAAGCATCTGTAAATAGCTCCTGAGTGGGGGACGATACGAGAAAGGGAATACCTGGATTTAAAAATATCTGGTGGATTCACGTAAGTAATTCCTTCCTTAGGTAAAGCAAGAGAAGAATTCAGAAGTCCAAGGAGCGCCAGTGCTGAAGCCAAATTGTCTTCAGATACTACTCTTAGAAACTCTATTGCTGAAGTCTTTTGCAAAGGAAAAAGGTACTGAACAAGAGCTGTTAAAGAGGGGGTCTTGGGAGGGGAAGAGAAGCTGTCTTAGTAAGAGTTTAAATCCTGCACCCCAAGAAAACATGGCCCTGAGAAGGTGTCAGAACTGACTTCATTAGATTTAGAGTGAAGCCTACACTGTGAAAAAGAAGAAGATTTGGGAATTCTAGGTCTTGCAGAAGAGCCTGCTAGGAAGGAGCTTTAATGAGAAAGTCATTTAGGTAAGGCAAAAATTTGAACACCATGAAGTCTGGAAAAGGTTATGATATGGGATAGGCATTTGGCAAATGTCCTTGGGGCTGTAATAAGACCAAATGGTAAAGCAGAGAAATGATAATATAAGGAAGATGCAGGGAACTGTAAAAACTTCCTGAGGACAGGGTGAATAGGAATATAGAGATATGCATCCTTTAGATCCAGAGAAACCAGAAAGACCTGTGGCAGAAGCAGAGGGAATCGAATAGGGAATAGAGACTGAAAAGTTAACATTTTGAAAGAGGGAACTTTCAGAAAAGTTTTGAGAAAGGAGAGATCTAGAATTTGCCTCCAAGAACCCCTCTTCCTGAGAACCAAAAACATCCTGGAGTAGAACCCTTGCCCCTCTGACAAGGAAGCACTGGGTTAATAGTACCTTGAGCTAAGAGGTCCTAAAGAAGAGGAGGAAAATGAGGAATCTGGCAAGAAGGAGGCTGAGGAATGCCAGAAAAGGGAGGAATGGACTTACACACCATGTGATACCTGTTGTGAATTACAGACTCTTGGAACAACCTCATGTTGATCAGGACTGAATGCAGAAATAGTTAAGGAGAGGTGAATTTAAACCAAAAGACAGAAGGTTAATATTGGCAGCTCAAGAGAGTGAACTGCGTATATGCTGGCTTACAAAGTCCATTGAACATGTGGGACAAACAGGCAAATGTACGTTTTGTAAAACAGAACTGGAAATAGTTGCGCATCTTGTTGCTGGTTGTGATAGAGCAATGGCAGAAGAACTGTATACTGAAAGGTGTAATAATGTGGGAAGACTGTTGCATTGGGGATTGTGCAAACATTATAATACCTGAAGTAGCTGAAAAGCATTGAAAACATGAGCCACAAAGCATCATAGAAAGTTATGAATTTTGTATTACATGGGATCATCCATTACCAACAGTTCAAAAACTAGATGCAAGAAAACCAGATGTAATAGTCCATGAAATGAAGACAAAAGTAGTATTGATTACTGAAATCTCTGCACCCAGTGACTATAGTGTCTTATGTGCAGAGAGACACAAAGACATAAAGTACCAGGATTTGCAGGCAGAAATGAGGGTAATGTGGAAGAAAGACTCCCAGACAGTTCCAGTAGCAGAAGGAGCCAGGTCTTATAAAAAAAGACTTCACAATCGTACTTATGTTACCGATACATGTAACTCCGTATTAATTGCATGAGTCATTATTAGGCTCATTGTGGGTGCTGTAAAGAGTACTGCTGGCTAACATCAAAGACTGAAACAATACTAATTTCATGAACTTTATTCATACTTTGACTTAGGAATGGGGTCCATTCCCATCATAGTATTAGAAACCCAAACGACTTGGAGAAATTAAAAAAGAGAGAAGACATGTGAGTTGCATGGTCCACATCTGCATCTAACAGGTTCACGACAAAGGGGGGAAGGTGTCTGAACCAAACATTCCTTGGTCTCTTCATCCAACACAACAGAAACATCTGGCAAAGGTTGGACAGCAGAAGTCTCTAGTCTTAATTTATTTTACTTATTTTTTAAAGGTAGCTGGATATCAGGGAGAGAAGATTCCAAAGCAATGGTTACTTGAGCAAGGGAGTTTAAGGCTATTTTTTTAGGTATATGAAAAGAGTGGAAAGACAGCTCCACAGGATCTTAGGAATGAAGGCCTGGCATATATAACACTGCTTATGAGTGTGCTCTGCACCTAAACAAAAAAGACACTTATTGTGTCTATTTATGGGGAATCGGCCTCCAACATTCATATTTCCCCTTTCTGGATGAAATTTACCTACAATAAAACAAACTAAGAGAAAAAAGAAGACTCCTCAATGGGCAACTTGTCTGCGCTAGGTTTGGTGAACTTTACTAGAAATATGACCTTCAGACTAAATTCAAAATGCTGAGTTTGGACTGATAGCAAAAAATGTCTGAGGGTTTTGCCCTCATATGTCACTCGTGTACCTTATGCTTCAGTTGTAGGATATAGGGCATCTGGAAGGGCCCACGCATTGGTATGCTGGCCGATGTATGGCTACCCTCAGCAAGATGTCGCTATAGGAAAGAAAACTGCAACAGTGCCATAGGAAGAACATCTTGTTAGTATGGGTCATCTCATAATAGAGCCACTGTTCTTTTGCATTGAGAGCAACCAGGTATGATGGTCTGGACAGCTGGTGAGCATGCCTCTGGGATACTTCCCAAGGAAGGTGTTCCATCCCACTGAGAAGAGTACCTGAGAAGACTCAAGATACCACCAAAAGATTATAACTATCTGCTTTCCTTGGAATATCTGAAGATTCCACAACATGAACTGGAGAGTGTTGTTATGAATATGGAAGTCAGATCTGACCTGCTCAATGTTACCATATTAATAGTTATCAGGATAAGCAGTTTAGAAAAATCATTGGTTGGATGGAAGTATTCAGAGAAGGGTGTTCACTAAGCCAGACTCAGCATTTCAAAAAGTATTTTAAATTAATTTAACATGGAAAGCAGTTAGCTTGTAGTTCGAGCATTCAAACTTTTATAGTTCTGTCACTTGAATTACACCCATTGCAGGGCCATTGATAAAAATATTTTAATACCCAAATTTGAATATGGCTTTCCTTTTCTTGTTATACATTAAGCGCCCAATATGCACAGAATACAAACTACTGAGAATAAAATCTACAAATTCATTCTATTAGCAGAACCACCTCCCCCCCCGATACACTATTGTACTTTGCTAAAAAATTCCAAATAGCTTTCAGTGCCCTATAGGGCTACTTTTCTTGTAAGTATTCTAATTTACAAGGTGCTAAAACATGGACCCTGCCCCTCTTAGGAGTGAAAGTACCTTTACAAGACAACCCTTATGTACCCAAAAGTACACAGTACAACAGTTTCTCTCTAGTATGCCCTGTATTTAAAACTGGTGTAGGTGAGAGTGCCTCCTGTAGACTAGGACCTGCTACCTCAAACTACCTGCCTACTAGAGTCTAGAAACCATTAAAAGCTTCAGAGATACTCTTAAAGACCATCTCTTTACCGAATCATCCTACATCTGTTGCCATGACATTGGTTAGGTAACTTAACCATCCGATAGCATTAAAAAGTAGAATACATTTAGTAAACTTATATGTAAATATTTCACATGCATTGCATTTTGCATATACACACATACATACACACACACACACACACACACACATATATATATATATATATATATATATATATATATGTGTGTGTGTGTGTGTGTGTGTGTGTGTGTGTGTGTGTGTGTGTGTGTGTGTGTGTGTGTGTGTGTGTGCATACAAATGTAACTGCGTATACATATATTTTTTCCTCAGTGAGACTTCAGTGTCCAGTACAGCCCATTCCAGAAGAATCGAAACAGTCTGAAAAGGCATAGAAACCAAGTATTGTTTGCAAAGCTGACAAAAGTGCATAATTTAATCACTGAAAACCCAATAAGATTAAAACAGTAATAGGCAAGAGTGAAGTAAATGTTCTCCCCATTGAGTAAAACAGCTAGAGGACTCAATGAACCAGATGAGACAATTAACCAGAGTAAATATCACAAATTCTGTGACATTTAAAAAATGGTAGAAAAGTAATGTACAAACTTTTATGTCCTAGAATGACAAAAATAGTAAAAGAAATATATTTGAACAGTAGTGTGGTAGAAAAGCAGCTAACTAACCCTTGTAGAAAACTGAAGGCACTTACATATTTTAGATATGTGCCGTAATGCTCTTCTAGCCAACCGATATACAAAACCAGTCACCCCAAAAATAATTGTCCAAGTTGTTCTTAAAAAAATATAAAAACTACTGCCTGCTATAATATAATTTGGTAGACCATTGCAGGCATCAGATACTCTAGAACCATTTAGTACATTTCTTCTTCCTATGTAATCTCCTATACAGAGTGCCCAATGATTATCTACTACTCTTTGTTAACTCTAAGCATTCCCCAAGGTAGTGGTTGCTAAATGCCCTATATACTTGAATAAACTCTCTACCTAAATATCTATATGAAACACTGTACAAGTTCAGATATCTTAATTATTTGTAAAAACTTAAAACTTTCACATCCATGGATGCCCTTGATATATTTCTGCTGTAAATTTTCTAATTTACGTGTATTAGTTTTCTTATGAAGTTTCCTTATTATTGTTCCATACTCTAGTCTGGGTCTAATGTAACTTGCACACATGATATCATCATTTCCAATTTCCTAAACGTTATCATTTGTTTTCATATAGCTAATAGTTTTACAACTATCATTAACCATTTGGTTGATATGATCAGAAAAAGTCAAACTGACTCTACCCATATACTCCAGTCCTTAAAAGGACTGTGTGCGCTGTATTAATGTTCACCCTTCCATATTTATCTACCAAATCTCATTATTCTCATCTGTCCAGCTGGTCAATTTAATCAAGTTCTTTTTCAGACTTGTCCTATTAGTTTTCAAGTCATCTCCATACACATTATAAACCACCTCAGATGAACAAGATAGATCAGAAAAATTCAAACTAAACAAGTCTAAGCATAGTACAGAGCCCTGTGGGACACTCTTGACTGTAATGTAGAATGCCATTTATTCTGCCCACCGTGATAGTTGCCATATCCTATTTGTAAGACATGCAGCTATCCATCATGTCAAGAGTACGTCAGTATCTGGTTGTTGTAGTTTATGAATCAGTGTTTTGTATATGCCACATATAAAAGACAATCCTATATAAATGACATCACAGCATACTGTTTAATTTACAACTGTGATTACTTTAGTATTACTGAACATTGTGTTGCAGCTATTGTTTTCCATAACAAGAAAGGAGACTTATGGGTGTATATAACTCAGGGTTTGTCCTATCCCATTTTTCTTAAAGATGGCTTTATCACGTGTATGTCTTAAATCTTAAGGTATCTCTCCATACTTAAATAATCTAGTCAATAACAGAAGTAAATGTAATATAAGTTCACTTTGAAGCATTCTAAGGTCATTATTACAAATTCCTTCTCCTCTCTTTGCTTTGCTTGGTCTCGATTGAATAATACTTTTCAACATAATCTGATTTCATTTCAGTATCATTTCAGTATCTGAAGTTACTTATGTAACTAGCATAAATTACCATCCCCTTTGTGGAGCCAAACTATTTTAATTATACTATTTTACATAGGATGTTACACATACATCTGCAATCAATTGTGTTTGAGAATACATTTTAGAATCTACACACGATGTGTTAATTTGTATGACTTTCTTCACCTCTACACAACAGACCAATGTAGAGGTCAAACATTCACTAAATGACACCACAATGGACCACATGGATCACATGTAAGATGTGAGAAGTGTTGCTGAATCATCCTCAAGTGATATTGTCTGCTCCAAAATCTTTTTCTAATCAGGTACTCATTCTCCCTTCAAGTGATATAGTGGCTGAATCCTTTATTCACAAAGTATAAGCTAGAAATGTAGGCTGTATGCCTGACACACACACAGACTGCCAACGCATTACAGAAACTACACACTTTATGATGCACACGTTATATCAACTGTAGGCTGCATCTGTGTTAAACATACACCTGCTGCTTCAATATTGGCAAAGTGTAGCAAGTGATTTTCAATCCAGTTGAGATGAGACATTGTCCTGTATAATACAACAAATTTTACTCAATTGTAGTTTCTGCAAGAGGGATTTGCCCTCTTCTCATCTCTGATGTGGGGTGCCAGGTGTAGAGATCCCATGGTGGAAAATGTTAATGTTTTCTAAGAGACATCTGTGCTGAACTGTCACTTTTATGTGAGAGCTTTGCCTCCAGTGACTTACACAATGTCACTGGAGGCAAAGCTCTCACATAAAAGTACTCCTGATGTCAATAAGGTTGTCAGTAGTACACACACTGCACCCATCAAATCATAATTCAAAGCATACATATCAACCCACATATGCTGAGGCACTTAAATGTAACCTTCCTAAACCACAAAGACCTCCTAGATGAAGTACACATAACAAATACCCTCAGCAGCCCCAAATGCGTGCTTTCAAAACAAAACCCACATCAACACATAGAGTTACATCTCATGGAGACTCTACCTCTAAGCCCATAAGGCAAGCCACTGCACAATCCAACATTCTAGACACTGGAGACTCCATTGTTAGACACACTGATGTCCCTCTCACCATGCTGAGTAAGTAGAAAGTCACAGTCAGTTGCTTATCAGGGGCTAGGATCTACCACATTACACAGGCACTCAGGTCATTGAATCACAATTACCAATATGACTCAGTCATAGTCCATTTGAGTGTAAATGACTGGAGATGTACCTCCCTAGACTATATGAAGAGAGGCATTATGGAGCTCTCGGAATATGTCTCTCAGACTGATGTGAGCTTAGCACTGAGCAACATTTAACCCTCTCCAAGGATGATGCCACAATATGAACAAAATAAGGCTGACTTTAATAATTGGCTTAGTTTCTGGTGTCATTCTAAGGTGAGTACAATATTTGTCAGCATGGAAGGAGATGGTCAACAAACCAAGCTGCTTTGCCAGGGATGGTCTGCACCTCCCCCCTCTAGGTTTTTGAATATTAGCTAAAACATTACCTTACCCATAGTGCCTTTTTAGGCAATGCCATACTGAAAGTACTTCCAACATAACAAATCAAAACCAAGAAAATCAAGGTATTACTGCTCAATGCTAGGAGTCTAAACAAATACCTTAGAGAATGCTGATGTCTGTGCAGTCATTGAGACATGGTTTAAAACCGGCTTTTATTTATCAGGCTGTGGATGGTAATTCATTACTCAAACTAAGCAGAAATTCTTTAAGATTCCAAGAGCAGGATAAGTTATTTCTTACCCTTATTTCACTGAATTGCATTTCTGTAACACTTATAATTGTGCTATACAGTTAATCTACTATATTTTGCACTGTTATAAAGCTTTTTTACTATTTCACTGCATTTATGTACTGTTTCATAGTGTTTTAGCTGTATTTTTCACTGCTAGATACTGTTTCATTACTCTAATTGCATGTTTACTTAACTGTAAACAGCTTTTTCATACTGAGAGATGTAGTTTCTGATTGTGAGTGCTCTATCCATGCTTTTCTGTGCATTTTTGATTTTTTTGAGGTTTCTGTGTTCTAGTCTAGTCTGTTTGCAGTTAAAAGCATTCTCCACAGTCTGCTTGCTCCTTGATCTGTTTAAAACTATACTTGGTGGCTTTGCAGTTGGCCGTCCATAATGTATATTTGATCTGGGACACTCCTCCCAGTCTAGTGTCATTAGTTCATTCAATCTAATAGAGAGAACATTTGTGAAGGCCATCCCGCACAGATTCTTAACCTTGAATTAACTTCTGTTCCAGCTTTCTCCATTTCCACTTTACTGAAAAAAAAATTCTAAACTTGTTTCCCCACTTTCCTGTAACAAGTGTAGTCCAGGTACAGACTTGCTGTATCCAGAACTGTTTGTAAGCTCCTGCCCCCCCCCCGCTTAACTAGGTTTAAATTATTCCCGGTGCCATAAAGTCTGCTCTTCAAATTTTCCCTTACAACTAGCCAGCTTTTTAGTTTTAGCACTCAAATCTATTTCTTTGAGCTCAGCACTTGTTCAGAACTCGTTGTAAGCCACTAAATAAGCTACAAATTACTATAGCACTCAACTTTCCTCACTTGTCTAGATGAAAACAGTTTTTAGTACTTAATAAATAAACACCTATCCAGGCATGTCTAAAGGTCAGCTCCCGGTGTTTTCTCCTGTCTACCTGATCAATCTGGGCATCTTGGGTAAGGTTACCATACATCCGGGTTTCCCCGGACATGTCCTCTTTTTTGGCCTCCTGTCCGGGCAGTTTTTGAAAATTCCGCGATTTGTCCAGGTTTTAAAACCCGGACAAATCGCAGAATTTTCAAAAAACAGACATCCCTATTTCGGAGTCTTTCCTCCGCTTTTTTTTTTTTTTTTTTTTTGATTGGCCTCGTACACAAGCCAGTCAAAAAGCGGAGCTCTGTTCAATGCAGAACTGCTTGATGTTCTGCATTGAACAGAAGAGGGTTTGCTGTGCGAGGTTTTGATTGGCTCGTATACCGGCATATGGGCCAATCAAAAATCCCCAAACACGGACCATTTTTTTTTTTTGCTCCTCAACCCTAACAGCACATATTTTTTCGTCCTCTTTAACATATAAACAAATATGGTAACCCTAATCTTGGGGCAATGCAGCAACTGCCTCATGTACACAGACAACCCTCTCCTCCTACCACCCAACACTAAAACCTGTGAGAGATGCACTTATATAGCCAAACTGAAAGCAAAGCTCTCTTCACTGAAGACTTAACTAGACAGTCAAGAGGAGAAGGTAAAAACTTGCACCTCACCACACTCATCACATAGTCCCTCAAAACCTACACCACCAAAACACACACATAGAAGCACAAAACACATGCCTACATTCGTGGAGGCTCTGAATAAAAATCTGCCCAAACAACTAAGACCTCCAAAGCAGAAATGCAAACAACCTCCACCCCCCCAACACAACCCAAATGACACATAGCCCACAAACTCAGTGTGCAACTCAACTGCAGTCCATAAGGCATAACATACCCAACACTCTAGTCATAGGTGACTCTATAGTCAGGCACACTGATGTTCCACTAACCAGGCTAAACAAGGAGAAAGTTACTGTCAGCTGCCTGTCGGGTGCCAGGATCCGCCACATAACGCATGCACTCAGGTCACTCCACAACAAGTACAAATATGACTCTGTCATTGTCCATGTTGGTGTGAATGACCTGAGATGTACCGACCTGGACTGCATGAAAAGAGACATGGAGGAACTCTCCGATTTTGTAGCCCAGGCAGGTATGACCCTAGCCCTGAGTAGCATCCTGCCATCACCCAGAATGATACTACAGTACAAGGACAAAATGATTGACATCAACAATTGGCTAAGCTTCTGGTGTCATTTTAAGTGACTCCAGTATCTGTCTGCCTGAGATGACATGCTTGACATACCACAATGCTTTGCCAGAGATGGTCAGCACCTGTCGCCCTTGGGATTCCGGATACTGACAAAGGCTCTTGCCACCCCTATAGGGCCTTTTTTAGGCAAGGTTCAAATGACAAATTCACCACCATAACAGGTAAGAGCAAGTAAAATCTGAGGGTAATGCTACTCAATGCTAGAAGTCTAAACCTCAAAATGCGCTCACTCGAGGCACTCCTTAAAATGGACAACATCGACATCTGTGCAGTGACAGACACCTGGTTCAAAGCTCCAGAGAGCACCCCTGCATTACCAGTCTATAATGCATACCACACCTTTCGACCACCTAACCCAGACCAAAACACTAAAGGAGGAGGCGTGTCCATATTCATTAAGGATGTCCACACCTCCAAGCTAGTTGCTCAGCATAATGCATCCGAGATTATCCAAGTGCAACTAACTCTGGGAAAGACTGCAATCCAAACTGTAGCTTGCTACAGACCCCCCACCATGCCTCAGGATTCCCACTCCTCTTTTCTTGATACACCGGAAAATATTAGGGTATAACCCAACACCCTAATAATGGGTGATTTCAACTACCCCACCATTAACTGGGAAAACTACTCATGTACCAACTCTTTTGCTCAACGTTTTCTGGAATTCATAAATTCCAATGCCTTTGATCAACTTATCCACACCCCCAACAGGGACAGCAATATCCTAGACCTGGTCATTACCAACATGGGTGACTGGTGTCCCACACCAGAGGTCAATTCCTCCTTGGTCAGATCTGAGCACAAGCTAATCACCCTAGACATCCACACCCCGCCCCCGCCCCCCACCCCCAACTAGGGAAACAACCGTAAAAAATTTCTCCAAAGCCAACTTCATGCTTCTTAAGATAGAAGTGGCAAACTTCACGACAGCCATGCAGATGGACAATAGAGGTACGACTGCTGAATCCTACACAAATGCACTTTATATGCACTTACTCTAGTGCATGGATCGTGCTATCACTAACAGAACCAAGATGCTATGCTCAAAAAAAAAAGGAAGCCAATCTGGTGGTTTTCTGCCATAAACAAACTCTACAACAGAAGAAAGAAACTGTTGCAAAAAAGAGTAAAATCCCATGATTGGATAAACTCCCTGGTAAGCCTCAGTAAGAAGCTGAGATCCCTCATAAAATCCTCTAAAGCTAGTTATGAAAACAAAATCACCACTGATTCTAAAGACAACCACAAAACATTCTATAGCTATGTCAAGAATCTCAATGGCAACACTCAGATCTGCTCTGAGTTACAGCACAATGGCACTAAATATACAGAAACAACTGATATTGCCAACATCCTGGCAGATAGGTTCAGTGCTAACTTTACCCCCCTCTCACCTCCTAAAGGGCCCATCTTTATACTGGAAGAATGCAACATTCCTGTAATCACAGCTGCACAGGTAAAAACCTCACTCTCCAAAGCCAAGAACACAGCATCCATGGGACCTGACAACTTCCAGGCTGCATTCTACACAAACTACAGAATAAACTCGCACCCCACCTAATACCATGTTCAATCATAGCCTCACCTCAGGCTTTGTGCCCAATGAATGGTGCACTGTGATGGTTATCCCACTCCAGAAAGGGGGAGCCATGACAGACCCCGGGAACTACCGCCCCATTAGCCTGGTGAGCCTGCTCTGCAAGGCCATGGAACGTATCATCATGGAACTCATAAACAAAGACATTGGCAATCTCCAAACTCTGGACCCCACACAGTTTGGGTTTGTAAAAGGCAGATCATATCTCCTAAACCTGATAGACTTCTTTGAAGCAGTCACCAAAGCCATAGATGAGGGTGAGGTGGTTCATACAGTCTATCTAGATCTCACCATGGAATTATAGATAAACTCACTAAACTAGGTATAAATACCTATGTCACAAGATGGGTTGCCAACTGGCTTACTAACAGAACCCACACTGTGAAAGTAGCAGACTCCAAATCCGACTTCAGACCAGTGACAAGTGGTGTACCACAGGGTTCAGTCCTGGGTCCTCTCCTGTTTGCTATCTACTTCTCTGAAGTACAAGCTAACACAGAAGGTCTTTGGCTAACTAAGTTTGCAGATGACTGCAAACTAGGAGCCATAATCAAAACTCCTAACGATGTGGACATCCTACAAAAGGGCCTCATTGAGACAGATGCCTGGTGTCAAAGCCAGGGTCTCAAGCTCAATGCCAAAAAGTGCATTGTCATCCCCTTTGGTAAAAACTCTGTACCCATGAACTACCACATAGGCAGTAGTCTCCTTAACACTGAAAGTGTGATAAAAGACCTTGGGACACAGGTGGACAGTAGTCTCTCCTTTGATAATCACATCACCACAGTGATCAGGAAATCCTTCTACATGGCACACCTCATCACAAAAGGTTTCTCATCCAGAAAAAAGAGGTCATTGTTTCCCTCTCCTCATCACTCATTAGACTCATTATAGAGTACAAGGCCCCTTTTGGTATGTACTTCATAACAACTGGAAAGGCTGCAGAAATACCTCACAAAGAGGATTACTGGCCTCAAACAGATGCCCTACACAGACCATCTCAAAAAACTTCAGCTTTACTCCGTCGAATATCGCCTACTCATAGGCAATCTCTGCCTAACATACAAAGCTATGTCAAACCCAGAGCTGTTGTACATGCTCCATGTAAAGAAATCCCTATCCCTCCGATCTACATGCTCTAGGGACCTAAACCTTGTCACCACAATAAACAGAACATGCCGGAGGGATAGATTCCTGTCCTAGAGACTTCCCCTACTCTGGAACAGACCTATCTATGTCAAACAGGGCTCCTCATTAGCACTCTTCAAGAAAAATCTTGATGATTGGATGGGAAATAGGAAATTCACCCTGGGGATCACTTCTGTGAATCTTCTTGACAGGTGCACAGGAAAATCATTTTCTTGGGTGGTGAAAGCCAGGGTACCTGTTTGGCCAGGCTTATATAGGCCTAAGGGCAATAGCCTAGTACCTACCTATGAACCTATGAACCTATGAGAGCACCCCAACAGTGTTAGGTTACAATGCCTTCTACACATTTAGGCCAGCTACTTCAGAGGAGGTGTCTCTATTTACAGCAAAGATAAATATACTTCAAGGCTGGTCAAACAGGAAAATGCAGTTGAGCTGCTCCATGTTCAAGTCACCATAGGCAAAAATCCAATACCAGTTCCTTGCAAGCTATAGGTCCCCCTCTATGACCCAGGAAACCCATACCATGTATGTAAACACTAACCATCCAACCCAATACCATATTCATGGTTGACTTTAATTACCGCACTAAATACAAACTCCCTGGACCAGATAGTCAATACACCAACCAGAGGTGCAGCCATACTGGATCGGGTCCTCACTAATATGGGAGAGTGTTGCACACCCCCTACTGTATTGCCTTCCCTGGTAAGGTCAGACCACAAAATGGTCTCCTTTGAAGTAAAAATAAAACCTGGACCTCCAAATAAACATGGAATATTCAGGAACTATTCTAAGGCTAACCTCCTGCTATTAAGTGAGAACCTGGCAGAATTTCAAGCCCCCATTAACCCTGAGAACACTGCTGCCTATGCAGAACTGTTCACAGAAACCCTGTACAAGCCTGTTAATAGCTGCATGGAGACAGCTGTACCCACCAGGAAGAAGTACAGCACTAACTTAAAAAACAACCCACCCTGGTGGAATCACAAAATCAACAGGCTGTATAAAAGGAGGAAGAAAATCATGGCAAAAAATAAGAGGTGCAGCACCCAGCAGGATAAAAGCACTCTCATCAAACTAACAAACAACTCAGAGGACAAATAAAGTCTACCAAAGCCAAATCTGAGGTAAGTTTAGCCTCCTAGGCTAAGGACAACCACAAAGCATTCTTTAACTATATCTGTAACCTCAAAGGCAATACACAATTGTGTGCAGAGCTCATTGTAAATGGAGCCACCTATACTGAACCAAAAGACATAGCAAACCTCCTAGCTGATAAATTCAGCTCCAACTTTACCCCTCTGTTTCACTCAACCTTCCCTCAGGAAATATCATCAAATATAACTCCCCCCACTATCACTAGGGAACAAGTCCTTAATGCTGTCTCTATGACCAAAAACACTGTATCAATGGGCCCAGACAATATCCCAGGATGCCTTCTAAATAGCATGAAACATGACCTATGAGGGCTTCTAGAATTACTATTTAACTAGTCTCCAAACAGATTTCATGCTTCATGAATGGAGAAAGGCAACAGTCATCCCTCTGCACAAAGGTGGGCCATCTACAGACCCTGGAAACTACAAACCCATAAGTCATACTAGTCATACATAAAGCAATGGAAAGAATTATCATGGAGATGATCAATAAAGACATAGTAAACCACCGACAGTGGATCCAACCCCATTTGGTTTCATCAAGGGCAGATCATGACTACTTAACCGTCTTTGAGAAGGTCACCAAAGCAATGGATGAGGGCAAAATTGTTCACACCTTCTACCTTGACGTGGCCAAGGCATTTGACACAATACCCTCTACTCAGGCATTGTTGACAAACTCAAGAGGTTAGGTACAAACCTGTATGTCACTCGGTATATAGCCAACTGGCTCACAGACAGAACCAAAGAAGTTAGAATTGGGGAATCCCCCTCTACAAAGAGGTCAGTCACAAGTGGACTCCCTCAGGGATCAGTCCTTGCACCACTCCTTTTTGGCATTTACTTCTCAGAAGTCAAAGCCAATGTCATTGGTCTCTGGCTGTCTAAATTTGCAGATGATTGCAAAGTAGGAGCCATCACTGAATCTCACACTGACACAAATGTTCTCTAGGAAGGGCTGACATAGACAAACAATTGTAGTCAGAGCAATGGGCTAAAACTAAATGCCAGGAAATGCGTTATAGTATCCTTTGGGAAGTCAACCACCCCTGGTAAGTAACTATCATTTTGTCATTTTGACAGAACACCCCAAAGAGTTGGCACAGTAGTCAGTGACTTAGAGACACACAGAGATAGTAATATAGCCTTTGACCATCATGTGTCTACAGTGGTGAGGAAATCATTCTATGCTGAACAACTTATAAACAAAGGTATGGCATCTAAGTCCAAGGAAGTCATTGTTCCACTGTATTTGGCATTCATCAGACCTATCATTGAGTATAATGCCCCCTTTGGTATGTACCTAACCAGGCATATCCAACAACTGGAACGTTCATAGAGGTTCCTCACTAAAAGAAGACAGGATGTAAGTAAAATGTCCTACGCAGACCGTATCAAGTCCCTATCCCTGTATTCTGTCTCCTACAGGCTTTTGAGTAGAGATCTATGCCTGGCCTACAGGACATTGTCAGACCCCACAATGATGGACCTCCTGCATATCCACAAAACAAAGAGCACCAGAATTACCTGTTCTAAAGGCTTAAACCTTGCCTGTGATATAAATAGGACCTGCTGGAGAGATAGGCATGTATCCCAGAGACTACCGCATCTATGGAACAGGTTCTTCATCCATGTGAATCAAAGTTCCTCCCTAACCCAATTCAAGTGCAACTTGGACAATTGGATGGGAAACTGAAAATTCATCCCTGGTTTGGCACCTTTGTCTCTAATGGACACAGGTAACTGTAAATGGTTCATCTCCCACAACCATGCTTACACTTATCAAAGGTATCAGAACTTGTCAGAGATTTGGGATGCATGGCTAGGCTTAAAAAGGCCCTCGTGGTCATTAGCCTAATAAACAGCTATGAACCTGTGAACCTATGAACCTATGAACAAAGAACCAGCAGGCTAGAATATACACATATCAGTGCATTTCTCCAACATTCTCATCAGAGAAGATTGTACACATATTTTGCTGTGCATAGCAATGCATGCGGTGTGTTTTAAATGTATCCCTTTGTTCTCAGTTTAGCAACTGTATGTTACAGAACAATATATGGGTGGATGGAGCTTAACTGCATATTTTATAAAAGAAAAGGGATACTGAAGAAATGAAGGCATTCTGCATACTTGGCAGAAATGTCCATGATATATTGACACTGATGCCCTGGTTCTTGGAAACAGAAGGCACACTCAAATAATGCATAGAACATACTTAGTGACAAAGCTTCTGAAACCGTCTGTCCTCTCAGTACCTCATATTTATTTGTTTTTGATGTTTTGTATGTTCTTTTACTTCCACTGACTTAACACCCAGCAAAGAAAAATTCAAAGTAAATTCTAATTTAATTTATACATTTGTTAACATTATAAATGAGAAGGCCATAGTAATAAACCCTTTTCAGCCAAAACCCAGGCCGTTGATGTTGCAGTGTATATATAAATGTGTTTAAATATAGCCAATTAACCATTGTGTTTTTCTAAATGGAAACCAGAGTACTCAGAGAAAATCTAAACATACGCAGGATGAACACTGCAAACTCCACATAGACACTGACCGAAGATAAGAATAGAACCTCATATCCTAGAGTTACAAGGCAGAGATCTTAAAAACTGAGCTCAAAATCTAACTAAGATGTGGCTTAGAGATTCTGGGAGAACATACAAGCCCCCAAACAGTAGTGACCAGAGATCAAGATTGAACCCCAGGTTTTGGAGATACAGGACAAAGACCTCCTCCACTGAGCTAGATTTTGCATTCACACCCCTCAGCATGCCCCTTCATACCTCTCATTTGTCCCTGATTTTTAGAGATAGCTGTCAATTTTACCTCAGACTTCAGCACTATCCTTAATAAAATGTGTGATTTTTTTATAACTAAACAGTATATGCCATAGCTGTTAAACAATGACAGATATTGCAGTTACAAAATTCTTATTCTTCACCAAACATTATTAATACAACCTTTTTAATTTATCAGCTAAGTGAATAGTGTCTTTGTCAATATTTAAAAAAAAAAGTGTTCCTGATTTTGTACCTTATTCCTTATTATTATTGGCTTTGTCCCTTATCCTAGAAATAAGATGTCAAAAGTTATGTGTTACTATACTGGTGTCATGTATCGCATAGCAAAAAATAACTGTGTGTGTGTGTGTGTGTGTGTGTGTGTGTGTGTGTGTGTGTGTGTGTGTGTGTGTGTGTGTGTGTGTGTGCGTGTGTGCATGTGTGTGACTATTTTAATAGCAACACAACTGTAGTAAGTGGAATAACAGAGTCCAGGAACCCAAAATAGAATTCTTCCAGTTGGCAGAGTTCTGTGTTTCCACTGCAGCTTCATTCATTAAACTCCACTGTCCGGGCAACATTTAAAAAAAATCTGAAAGAATACAATGATGGTAGCCTCAGGGCCCCAAGAAGAAACCTCCTCTTAAGGACAGCTGCAGCTCACAGCTCAACAAACAGCCAACAGAGGGGCATGCGTGCACATATACATACACAGGTAAGTCAGGGACCAAGGATTTTTTTACTTTTTCAACATATGAGGGACTGTTTTAGTTATTTATAGTGTCTGCTACAGATTTTAACAAATTATTTTGCCATGTCCTTAGTTTATTTAATGTCTGGTATAGAGTTTAGACATCAGTATGGTAAAACGTCTTACTCTTTCAACGTCAGGTTTTCTGATATGCTGTAAGGTTTTGAAAATAATATTAAGTTGCCATTTACCAGATTTGCATGATGTTTGGTCACTGTTCACTGCCTTTTTGATAGGTTTACTAAGTGTTCTGCCTTACCAGTTTGTGCTTTTTATATTCCACAAAACAGAAGGAAATTGTTTATTCATTCATTTATTTATTTATTGACATTTGATTACCAGGAAAGTCCAACTGTGTAGGAGCCCATTTTCAGCTGCAGCCTGAGGAGAAAAGCTCCAAAGTATTTCAAAACATTTTAAAAACAATAATTTTACAGTCTCTAAAATTAATACAAAAAATATAGTTTAAATAATTATTCCAAATTAGACATAATATGAAAACATTGGTTAAGAATATATATGAGTTATATGACAATTTAACAGTTAGAGAAATTTTAGCCAGTTTATAGAAAAATTAAAGGTAAGTTAGTGTAATACAAACAGGAATTGCAATACGAAGTGAGAGAAAAACAAGCTTATGGTATATTTAAGGAGAAAGTCAGGGGAGAGAAACAGATAGACATAAGGAAGTGAGTGAAGAAGGGAGAGTAAAGAGAAGTAAGGTATGTGTAGGCATTAGTTCACATTTAGGGATATAGTTTACCCTTGTCTTGAGCAATTATGCCCTAAAATAAGCAGAAGGAATAAAATAAGAAATGTTAAACTGAAATAAAAGGACTCTCCAAAATGTGCAATAATGTTTAGTGTTTGCACCCCCAAGAAAAAGATGCTACTAACTTTATTAGCTATGTTCAGTGTATATTAGGCGTTATTGGCTTTTAAATCAGAACCAGATTAAAATACTTATGTTGTGAGTTTAATGAGTCAGACAAGGAGAAAAGATCTAGCTTAATATCAAGATTTCTTTCATTCTTAGATATGTAAGTAAGGCGGTCTCTTTAAACATTTAAGTCACTTTTCTTCATTGATCTCAGAGTAGGACCAAGATAGATAACTGAATGAGAGCCCCATGTCCAATTGCTAGAGGTTTGGGGATTCAATAGGTCCTATTTACTATACCAAGCTTTTCTATAGCACTTTCTGTTGACCTTTAAATAGTATTTTGCCAGTCCTTAAGTAAAGAGTGTCAGTTTATAGTCTCTGAACTGTCACTGGCAGAGGAAAGCGGGACATTTATTTAATCTTTTTTCAGCAGCCACCATGAGATGCAAAAACAATTCCTAATGGAAGAAGCTTAGTCCAAGGTAGGCTCAGCTGATACACATTCAAGTGGAAGATGTAAGTATTCAAGGGTAATAAAAGAATGTATTTCTTAATTGTTTTAGATGCAGCCTAAAGGAACAAAGGCAGGTATTCATTTGCTTTATCTTAGCAAAACTGAAGATAATTTCAGGAACCACATTTTTTAATCAGGTTACAGAACCTTAAGTGCTAAACATCAAAATGTAATAAAAAGTTCAGTGTTGCCAAAACACAATAATAATAATTATAATAATGAACAAGTAAATCCAAAGGTCAGTCAAAGGTGAGATTATCCACATTTATTAAAAAAACAGATGTATGTATAAATACTAAACAAGTAGATGCAAAGGTCAGACTATCCACATTTATTGAAAAGCAGATGTATATCTATATTTTACAATATGTTTTTCATAGTCGTACAACATTAACTAATATAGTTTTTCCTAGCAGCTTTCCTTAAATTTCTTTTTATCACTGTTTACTGAAACTATATTGAGTTACATTGTATGAGCTGACAGTGCACCAAAGTGAGATTTTTCACTTTGCACACTGCTGGGTGACCATGAAGATAGTGTATATATATATATATATATATATATATATATATATATATATATATATATATAAAACCAAAGGAATATTGGAGATCAACATTTGGATGCAAAGGTGTTTTGCACCCTTGCAGTAATATTTTTTTTTCTTTTTTTAGCATTTTTGAATTACATTTCTCATTATAAAAATAGATGAAGCATCGCTTATTTTAGAGTTACCCAGCTGAACATGGGTGAACGTTTTTACATGATTAAAATATTGTACAATCCTAGTGCTTATGACAGTATAACCAATAATAATAAAAATAATACTACAAACATTTCTGTAATTGTTCATGGGTTTTTAACTAAAATGTCCATTTGTCCTGTCACTCTGCCCTGGAATTAACTATTATTACTCATTTATTTCTGGAGTATATTTTATTACAATATCCCAGATAAATCATAATTCCTGCATCATATGAAATATCAGTCTCTTCAGTTTATTCACAGCACAGCAGTTGTATTACTAAATGCTTTCTGCACCATACATTAGAAAAACAGGTGTGTTTTTAATATGTGAGGGGATATGATATAAACATATATATATATATATATATATATATATATATATATATATATATATATAATATATATAAGTAATCTAGCTTTTTTCAAGTAACTATTAACTATGGAAGTGTTTCAGTGCAAACAGTAAACCGCTTCAAAGTAATTCTGCTTAGTTTTCTTTTTAGAAACATTATATCAAAACTAAGTGCTAAATAATTTTTCCATCAGAAGAAACAGAGAGCTAAATAGCATCCCGAAATAGCAATTTAGATTATGTAAAACAGGTTATGTATAACTAAAGACAGAAAAAATAAATTAGCACAGTGCAAAAGAAAAATGAATGCTTCAGTACTTCCTTTATTTACTTTTTTGCTGACTTTCTTTACTTATTTACGTATTTGTTGACAGGCTTTAGTCCCATTGGGTACAGTCTATTTTCAGGAGACATGCAAGGTGATAATCATACTGACAAGGACTAATTTTCCCAAAACTATCTCAAAACTTCTTTGCTCAAAAGGCTCAAAAGTCAATGGCAAATTTGAAATATTACTCTGAATTCACTTAAAAAGTTAATGAAAAACAGGTTTTACATCAACATAAGTTTTCAAAACAATATAAGCATGAAACCCTAATGTCTGTTATTAATGACTGACAATAATCCTTAGTAATTTACTAGAAAATCAGAAATGTTATGACTGACAAGGGCAACAATATGTAGCAAAATCAGGGACATTCTACAAATTCAGGTATATATGAATGACAGTACATAGGATACCAGGGGAGCCTTGTTACTTTTTCAGGTACCATGCTGGACAGGGTTTAAAAAAGGAAAATGTATTTGATAATCTCTTAGTGCTAATCTATACAAAGTATTTGGAAAGTAAGCTATTTAGAAGTTGTATGTAATGCAAAACAGGTAATTATGAATGATGTTTCTTTAATAAAGATTTGGATTTGAAAAAAGTATAGTCAAAGGGCGATAATAGTTGAAAATGGGTGATAAATGCTACTGCTTTATTTAGACGTATAGTTTATTTGAAGATGTAGTGAAATTATTTTAATGTTTTATAAAGTTTGATAGGTATAATATAATCTTTTACAAACACCTGATATACAGTCAGCTCAACTAGACGGGACTGCAGCTTAATGTCTTGTCCATGGGACAACATCACAGGAACTGTTACATTATATTTCTTATAAGTCACAAACATATGGCCTTTCTGGCTGCCTGTTCTATTTGAGTTCTGTTTTAATGTCATTCCAGAAATGCATGTTACACACTGTTGGGGAATTAGGAAACCTAATACAAAAAAAATCAATAATAAAAATGTAGCAATACATAACAAACATAACAAAGATTTTTCCAAGCAATTGGAATAAGCTTCCTTTTACAGTGAGAAGAAGTCAGTTGTTAACTTCATGGAAAATAATCCTGGCATATGTATGGGAATGAAGATATATCAATATGACAGCAATGGGCTTTCTGAAGTCTGGATAATCAGATGTATGAATGCAGTATCACTGTTATACTGCAACATTGTACATGTTAAACACCATGAGTGCAAACAGCTGTTGTAGGGCTAGAACTCACAATCTTGTAATACTCACCTCATCAAATGCATTATCGACTGAAGTAATGACCACATTCTAAGCTCATATTACTTTATGTGATATGACTACTACAGACAGAATACGCATTTCAAACTATACAAGAGCTATTAATAATTTCACTGCTGATTGTTGCAATACTGCGATCATGCATTTGATAAAAACAAACCCACAACACAATTGTATACCACTGTATAATATTATTAGCTTTATTTCTGAGGTTATTTCATTCATATAACGTATCCCATTTCTTTCAGGAGATTATTCATTTTGTTATATATTTACTTATTGTTAACCAAGGCAAAATATTCTTCAAAAAGGACACACTTCATTATTTGTGAGCTTTATTTATTTATTTATTTATTTATTCATTCATTCATTCATTCATTCATTTATAGATTAACTGTTAACCAGGGTAATACAGCATTCAGAAATAACTGATTTCAGCCAATATAAAAAGAAAGGTATAATCATCAAAAAAAAAAAAAACAAAGGAATATGTGTGTGTGTGTGTGTGTGTGTGTGTGTGTGTGTGTGTGTGTGTGTGTGTGTGTGTGTATATATATATATATATATATATATATATATATATATATATATATATATATATGGGTTCCATACACTAGATCGAATTTTCACTAATTCGAAATACTGCATGGGTGTTATACTGAACTTCCGTCCAGTACTCATGGACCTCAGGGTTAGGGCACGGGTCATAGCCATAGGGCTATCCCCTTACCATAACCTGTGCCCTAACCCTAAGGTCCGTGACGACTGCAGCGCAGTGAAGGACATAGCAATGTCCTCCACTATGGTGTGATAGTCACGAACCTTAGGTTAGGGCATGGGTTAGGGTAAGGGGATAGCTTTACTAACTATCCCCTTACCCTAACCCATGCCCTAACCCTAAGGGCCATGACTATCGCACCATAGTGGAGGACATAGCTTGTTTTTTTATGTCCTTCACTGTGCTACCTTGTTTTTGGTGAAGTGCACTTACGCAAAAGTTCACTTTCGTTAAAGTGAACCTTCGCAGAAGTGAGGCTTCCTATTACAAGTTCGAAGTAGTGAACTTTCGTTCTTGTAATAGGAATCCATGTATATATATTTTAAGTATAGAGGAAAGAAGAGTACAGTGACACTGTATGATGACCACACCAGACTACCAAACAAGTTAGATAGACATCAATTACATTAATCTTCCTGGATTAACACCATTTACAGTTTTTACTGAAAGATTAAATCTAATTTATCAGAGGTGTTAGTAATAAAAATCTTCCATAAGTACACTGTCACAGAGAACTTTCAAATCATATCTATTCATTCTACATTTGTTCTTCATCAAGGAAGCCATTTTAAGGTATAACATGAACTAATTAAATGATTGCTTTTCCAGGGCTGGGAACAAGCAGGGCTATAATCAGTCTAGCTTTTGAGCATAAGTTGACTAAGTTAGGAAACAGAGCAGGGTCACTCTGGAGGGTATGCAAAGACAGAGGCCTTCTGTCCTGTGGAAAGAAAGGGTAGATTTATTTATTTACAATTTATTTACTCGGTGGGTGAATGGCTTGTCTACTGACTTTTTCAGCCATGACCTGGTCTCAGACATGAGCACAGATATAATAAAGCAGCACAAGAGAAATACATGAAGGCATGAAGACAAAAACAGAAAGTATAAAGTTACACATCATGATTCAAACTGGTAAATCTCTCAAGGTTAATATACATTATTTAAATGCAGTACATTAGAGCTGAGCATTATGCATCTAAATAAGAGCATATAGGCTCATAATTGCTTATAAAATACATATATATATATATATATATATATATATATATATATATATATATATATATATCATGGGTACAGGTGCACCATGGGGTGCCTCTGTTTTGAGTAGTGACCTCCCAAAGATTTAGATATTTTGGGGCCAAATAACCATGCTTCAGTTAAATGAGACATGATTTTTTTATGTAAATCCAGGCACAAGTCTACTGGTATATAGTTCCAAAAGTTCTTAGTGCTGTTCCACAAATGAATAAGTTTAGAACTACACACAACTTTCAAGTAATATATTTCCTTAATTTTGCAGATGCAGATATTGATGTTCATCATGTTTCACTGTTGCAGTCATTACAATTGGGTTATCCTGCTGGCAGGCTACCCGCAGTCGGTCTGAATTCCAAAGTCTAGGTCCGGCATCGGTTGCTGTCGCCTCCTCTCTGACGTCAGTGCGCCAGGGGTATAAAAGATGCAGCCGATGCCATTTTCTTCAGTCTTTCTTGCCGCGCGGTGCCCGAAGCAAAAGCAGTTCGCAAGTGCCGGTCGGCCGACTCCTGAGATTTTCGTGTTCGAATTTCAGATCTGAAGTCTTCATTAAAAGCTAAATACCCCATTGGGGAAACTTTTTTCTTGCTCCAGACCGATGTCAGAAAAAGTTAATAATTGTATTTCTTGTGGGAAGCAAATACCTCATAAGGACTTTCATTCCTACTGTATTCCTTGCCTAGGCCCTGACGACGACGTTGCTAATTGTAGGTTCTGTGCTAGATTTAACCAATGCACTATTAAGCGTCGGTACGATTTTGCATTTCACTATTTTGGCAGAAGATTTAATTACAAAATGTCGTCAGACAGCCATCCGACTACCGCAATTCACAAGAAACACAAGGAAAAAGAAAAGGACAAGCATCCGAGGTCCAAAACTGACGACGAGGATTCTTCTAAGCCAGTCGCCGGTTCGCCGGTTCTCAGTGAGGTGTTTTCGCAGCCCCTGATGCCCGCTACTTTAGAGCCGCAGGCTGCTACCGACTCCCACGTGGAGCTGACTAGGCCACTGGAAACTCAAGGTATTGGAACCTCGGAAACTATTCCCTCAGATGGGTCCAGAGCCACTGAGCAGGCATCGGCTTCTGAGGGTGTTTTCAGGCCAACACAATTATATGTAAAACCGACTTCAGCTTCAAAGGCAAAGACTAAAGCACCTTTAAAGACAAAGAAACAAGTACAGCAGCCCCATGGACAGGCCTCCATGCCTAAAAAACAGATGCTCAAAATGGCCGAAGACCTAATTACTTTGATCAGGGGTTCCCATCCCCCTCCTGATAAGAGGCCTAGGCAAGAGACAGAATATGAATCTTCAGATCAGGTTTCCATTTCATCTGATTCCTCTTCTGAGCAGGAATACTCTTTTCCTCCCTGTGAGGATTCTGATGGTGAAGAATCTATTCCTTCATCCTCTCCTCCTGAGGATTATTCTTTTGGGGAAACTCTGCATACCATGAGGGAGCATTTTCACTGGGAGAGCCAAGATTATTCAGAATCTAAGAAAAGGCTCAGAGACTTCCTTTTACTGCCTCAGCACAGGCCCCTTGCTATTCCTCCTGTGTTAGACATTGTAGATGATGTTTTTTCAGAGTCCAGTCTGACTCCTGACTCCTTGCCTCCAGCTCCTGTTAATCCAGACAGATACTACAGGGTTCCTGATTCACATAAATTTCTTTTTAAAAACCCTGCTGCTGACCCAGAAACTATCTCTCAGGGTCCCAAAGGGGTCAAGGCTTCCACTGCAAAAAACCCTACCCCCTCTGACAGGGATTCTAGGGCACTGGACAGATGGGGAAAAAAGATTTACACTTCTGCTACCTTGGCTATAAGGGCTTTAAATTGTCAGTTTCATATGCTCAAATATCAGCAATATATTATGTCACTGCTTAAACAGAAAATGTTGATAAATTCTGAATGTGCAGAAAACAAAGAAATGCAGGATTTATTGCATGCAGCTGAACAAGTTGGAAAGCATACTTTGCAATGTGGTTTTGATTCTCTGGAGGCCTCCTGCAGGGCCGCTGTTACGGGTTCTGTCATCAGGAGGCATGCTTGGTTAAAGGAACAGAATCTGCCTGATCATGTTAAAGCAAAATTATTAGATGCTCCATTACAGCATGATACCTTGTTTGGTGTTAAAGCAGAGGAGGTGTTGAAGAAAATGGAGGAGAAAGCAAAATCTATGCAAACAGTCAAGGATTTCTTACAGGTACAGCCTCCAAGATTTAGCAGACACTGGCCTACAAAGAATTGGTCCTTTCCAGTGTCAAAGGGGCAGATAAAGATGCCCTAGAAGCAGGTCCCAGCCCCAAGGCACATACAGGTCTAAACAATGGGGTGCTTCTACCTCCAAAAGCAGAGAAGACAAATTACAGCCATACAGGAAACAGTCCCAATGACTTCCCCCTGCCTGCGCCAAGCTCTTATCTTCTGGCAGCACCTTTAGGGGGAACACTAGCACTTTTTCATCAAAATTGGCACATAATAACCCAGGACAAATGGGTCTTGAACATAGTGTCACAAGGCTACAAGTTTCGCTTTCATACCCTGCCAAGGGCACACGGTTTGCCAGACCTGCCAAAAAAATCAATGGGCAGAGGCACAAAAGCAAATTTCATGCCTCATGGACATGAGGGCCATTCAGCAAGTACCAGAGCAAGAGCAGGGACAAGGATTTTACTCAAGACTGTTCTTGGTGCCCAGAAAGGACAAAGCCTGAAGACCTATACTAGACCTATCTATTGTAAACACATATCTGGATATTCCAAAATTCAAAATGTTGACTCTGCAGCAGCTTCTGCCCATGCTGGACAAGAAGACTCGGCTTGTGACTTTAGACCTAAAAGAGGCATACCTGCATGTTCCAATCAGACAATCATGCAGAAGATACCTCAGATTCATAGCGGGCTCAATGCACTACCAATTCTCCGCACTGCCCTTTGGCTTATCTACTGTGCCCAGGATCTTCACAAAATGCCCAGCTCCAGTAATTGCATTTTACAGACAAAGAGGAATACAAATATATCCTTACTTGGACGACTGCCTCATTCAAGCAGAGAACAAGGACATTCTATTACAACATCTGGTGTTTGTAAAAAGATTACTAGCATGCCTAGGGTACACGGTAAATGAAAATAAATCAAAACTTGTACCCTCTCAAGTGATAATATTCCTGGGTGCAAGCTTAAATACAACTGCCCAGATGGCTTATCTCACGCCAGACAAACAAAGACAACTGACTACTTATTTCAAACTGTTGACAACAAAGGCCCAGTTATCTGCAAGAAAAATTCTGCAGGCTTTGGGCTTCATGGCATCCTGCATTCTGCTAATTCCATATGCAAGACTGCATATGAGGAAACTTCAATGGTATCTAAAAAGTGTTTGGACTCAACATTGTCACAGCCTGGAAACAATAATTACCCTCATTCCCTGCCTGCAACAGGAGTTTCGATGATGGGCAATTTCCTGTCACCACAACAAGGGACAGCCATTCACTTTACCCACAGCCAGGCAAACATTAACAACAGATGCATCAGATTATGCCTGGGGGGCCCACATGGCAGGAAGATGTATTCAGGGCACATGGTCCGCAAGCCAAATGCATCTACATATCAATCAAAAAGAGATGCTAGCTGTTCAGAATGCCCTGACAGCCTTCAAGGACCAACTTCATCCGGGACAACTACTGATAAAAATGGACAATACCACAGTCATGTGGTACATAAACAAGCAGGGAGGCACTCATTCCTATCCCCTTTGCAGACTAGCCATGACCTTGTGGGACACAGCATTGACTTACCAAGTACATCTGCAGGCACAATTCCTGCCAGGAAAGATAAATACTCTGGCAGATGAACTAAGCAGAAAGCTCATGGATCCCCACGAGTGGAAATTGGATCTGCAAATATTCAACATAATAACAAGGAAATTGGGATGCCCGGACATAGATCTATTTGCCTCCCTTCACAACTGCCAACTACAGAGATTCTGCACAAGGACTTATCACAAGCAAGCATGGAAAGTGGATGCTTTATCTTTCAGCTGGAAAAACTTAACAGTATATGCCTTTCCTCCACTGCCCCTCCTCCCCAAGGTACTCCTAAAGGTCAGACAAGAGAAGCCAAAAATGATACTGATTGCCCCAGACTGGCCCCGCCAGCACTGGTACCCAATCCTAAGGAACCTGTCTCAATGCCCATCCTGGACATTACCTCAAATTCCTCACTTACTGTCCCAACAAAACAGCCAGATCCTGCACAGCCAACTCAAGACCTTAAATCTGGCAGCATGGCGGATAATTTAGTCATTCAAAACACCCCTCTTTCTAAAGCGGTGATGGATGTTATTTTGGAGGCCAGGAGGCCTAGTACCAGAAAATCTTATGCTGAAAAATGGAAGAGATTCTGTGCTTGGAACCAGGCACAAGGAATTGACACGATTGTACCAAATATTCCTCAGATTTTGCAATACTTAACTGAGATGCTGGACAAAGGCCTTTCCTTTTCATCAATTAAGATTCATGCCTCTGCCATTTCAGCTCATTACAATACAGAGCCACCTGTTTTTTCTCATCCTTTACTAAGGCAGTACCTCAGAGGAGCCAAAAACTTAAGGCCTCCAAGGAGATCACCAATACCTGCATGGGACCTCAATTATGTCTTGGAAAAACTCACCCCGCCTCCTTTTGAACCAGCCGCTACAGCTGATATAAAATTTTTATCTTGGAAAACAGCTCTGCTCCTAGCAATAACCTCTGCAAGACGATTCTCAGAGCTACAGGCACTCATGGTTGTGGAACCTTTTATCAATTTTCCATCCAGATAGAGTTTCTCTGAGGGCAAACCTGACATTTATGCCTAAGGTAGTGTACAGTGTGGCCCTTAACCAAACTATTCATTTACCTACCTTTTATCTAAACCCACAGAATAAGGGTGAGAGACTTCTGCATTCTTTGGACATACACAGGCAGCTGTGCTTCTACCTGGACAGAACCAAAGCTTTCAGAAAGACTGAGCAATTACTAGTGGCATATGCTGCAGGATTACAAGGAAAGGCTATCTCAAAGCAGACTATTTCAAAGTGGATAGGCCACTGCATTCATTTCAGCTATTCACAACATGGCAAATCAGTGCCTAAGGCCATTAGGCCACATTCAACCAGAGCAGCAGCCACTTCAGCAGCCTTCCTCAGAGGAGTACCAACCAAAGACATTTTAGAGGCTGCAACCTGGAGCTCAGTGCACACTTTTACAAAGCACTATCACTTACCTCTCTACTCTAAATCTAGGGCAGGCTTTGCCACTGCAGTTCTGCAGGGCCTCATAGCCACTCCTAATCCTATTTAGCTCCATCCTCCCAACCTTAGCTTTGGGATTCAACCCAATTGTAATGACTGCAACAGTGAAACACGATGAACATAGTACAGTTGTGTACCTACCATAAATGTAGATTTTCGAGTGTATTCACTGTTGCAGTCCAGGTTACCCACCCACCACCCCCCTTATCTTTGCTGGAACTTATCTGTACTTCTCTATTCTATACAACCTATGTGGTGTATTTGCTGGTAGAGGAAAGAATAATTTACTTTGGTGCATGTATGCTTTATTGACATATTTTTAGCTTACCCTTTTGGGGGCACCTGACATCTGAGGCAAGAACAACTGAAGAAAATGGTGTCGGCTGCATCTTTTATACCCCTGGCGCACTGACGTCAGGGAGGAGGCGACAGCAACCAATGGCGGACCTAGACTTTGGAATTCAGGCCGACTGCGGTAGCCTGCCAGCGGGATAACCCAGTTGTAATGACTGCAACAGTGAATACACTCGAACATCTACATTTATGGTAGGTACACAACTGTACTTTTCCATACTTGAGTTCAGAAATATAGACGTAATTCCAAAGCCATTTAATTTAATTTCAAAGACATTAATTTGGAGCTTTTCTCCCCGGGTCTCCGCTGAAATTTGGCATCATCCAAGTCAAACTTTCCTGGTAAAAAAATGTTAATTAAAATAAAATTAAATAAATAAATACATTTATTTATTTATTTATTTATTTATTTATTTATTCATTCATTCTTTTTTCCCTTAATTGTGAAAGTGGAATAACTGAAAGAGCTCTTGTCAGCTTCGACTGGAGCCAAAGGCAGTAGAAGTAGTACTGTTAAAATAAAAGTAGCAATGTAGCCCATGAGCCACTGCAAAGTGCACAAAGTATCAGTACTTAAACAATAACAGCAAAATCACTAATGTGCACAACTTCTGGGACACATCTGTGGAAAGCAGATATCATTTTGGTTGTTCAGGTACATGTAACTTGTAGCCAAGGTATGTCTCTTAATGTAGACACTAGTAACCCTTGAAAACAAATATTATCTTCCACATTTTCATCTAGCTTGTTACCAGACATAACTCTCTAGGTTAGCTAAACACATAGCACATTAGATTACAGCAATGCTTTTTAATTAAAGATGAAATGGCAGTAACTGAATTCAACGTAAGGTAATGACAGCCACAGACAGGAGCAGCCTTAGGTCAACTGGTGCCCTAGGCAAAGGGCACAACGGCACCCCCCACCACACCACCCAGTGCCCCCATCCTGGTCTACCTACACCAAATAAATACTGGTAAAGTGCCCCCACTGAAGCGGCGCCCTAGGCAGCTGCTTAGTTGGCCAATGCCTAAGGCCGGCTATGGCCACAGATTAATACAGTGAGTTGTAGTAATTGGTGAGTATTATCTACTACTTTTGCATACATTTTTCAGTGCCAAACCACAGTAGGGTGTGGCCTCTAACTGAGATTAAACCTTGGGGTAACTTATTCAAAGTGAAAAAAAGAAGTTATGTCTTACCATAACTTCCATCTATTTTGTTCATCTTCTTTCATTCATCACTGATGGGTTCAGTTCCGAGCCCTCGGAACCAAGTCGGCCTTATTACCAAACTCGTGCCAGCCAAAAGCTCTTGAGCTAAGTTTCTACCCAGAATGCCCTTCTCCCTGTTACCTCAGATTGAGTTTGATAGAGAAAGAGAAGTAAAGCCAAGGCCACTTCTGGGCAAATACCCTAGGACACTACTTGGACCCAAAGCATCCCCCAGGAGCCTTTGGCAGGGGAAGTAGGGTGGGAAGTGATGAAGAAGATGAACAACATAGATGGAACGTTATGGTAAGACATAACTTCTTTATCTGATGTTGTCAATCTTCTTTCCATTCATCACTGATGGGGCAGAATCCCAAGCTACCTTGAGGTCCATGGGCGGCCCTTATGGAAGAATATTCCGGAGTATCATTGAGCTGAAGGCAGCTCTCCCACTGAAGACCAAGTCCAATTTGTAATGATTGATAAAGGTATGAGGCTTAGCCCAAGTAGCTGCTTTGTAGATGTCATGCATGGAAGCCCTGGAATGGAAAGTCACAGATGTTGGCATAGATCTAGTGAAGTAAGCTTTAACTTTTGGCATAGGTTCGTTACTGAGGAAATAGATGAAATGTATGCAGTTCCTTAGCCATTTCGATAATGTAACCTTAGAAACAGCATCTCCCATTCTGGGCCCAGAAAAAGAGATGAAATGCTGTTCAGACTTATGGATAGATTTAGTCCTGTCTAGGTAAAATCTCAGTTGCCTATGTACATCCAAGGAGTGAAGGCAGTACTCTCCTCTATTAGAAAAATTCAGAAAGAACACTGGTAGGTCAATGGTTTGGTTAATGGAGAATTCAGAAACAACTTTGGGAAGGAAGGAGAGATTTATCTGAAGTGATACTCTGTCTTTATGGAAGACCAGATAGGGCCTCTTGATACACAATTTCTGCAGCTCCAAGACCCTTCTGACAGATGTGATGGCTACCAAGAACAAACATTTCCAAGACAAAAGCTTTAGGTCACACTCCGTAGCAGGTTCAAAAGCTTTTTGAGTCAAAGACTGAAGGACCAAAGTGAGGTTACGTGGTTCCACAGGCTGTCTGATAGGAGGCCTGATATGAGAGATTCCCTTTAGGAAGGCCTTGCATAGATGTAAAGAGATAAGAGGGGTGCCATCTATACCATTGTGGAAACTAGAAATTGCCACTAGGTGTACTCATACAGTAGAGGCAGAGGCTCCATTATCAAAAAACTTAGCCAAGTATTGAAGTACCACAGTTACTGGAGCCAAGTAAGTGTCTAGCATGTTATCCTTAGACCAGATGGAGAACCTTTTCCATTTATCCTGATATAGTTTTCTGGCTGATGGTTTATGAGAGGCCAGGATGATGTATCGAACAGGCCAGGAGAGATTAGCTTGCCTGGCAACTAATGGAAATGGAGAAACCAAGCTGTCAGCTTGAGACTGGACAGATTCAGGTGGCTCAAACCTTGGGGGTGAGTAATCAGATCTGGAAGAGGGTTCAGAATCCATGGCAGATATAGTAGGTGAGGTTGAAGGAAGGGGAACCAAACTTGTCGAGGCCAGAACAGAGCTATGAGGATCACCTTGCATCTCAATGGAAGAGCTTTCTTTAGAAATTGTGGAATCAGGGGAATGGGAGGAATGGGTAAAGAAGTCCCATGGGCCAATCCTGGACTAGAGTCTCCCTTGGGAATCCCCCTCCAGGGGAAGAAGGGCAAAATAGCTGCTGCACTTGTTGTTTGAAGGAGAGGCAAAAAGATTGCAGCAAGGTTGACCCCAGTGGCTGAAGATTTCTGTCGCCACTTCGGGGTTGAGAGACCACTCATGAGGCAGGAGGATGCATCTGCGCAGTTTGTCCGCAATTATGTTGGAGCTCCCCGGGATATGTGTTGCTATCATAAAGCAGTTGGAAGCTATCACCCACTGCCAGATTCTCATGGCTTCTTGACACAGGGGGTAGGACTTGGTTCCTCCTTGCTTGTTGATATACCAGACCACTGACATATTGTCTGATTGGATTGCAATTGTCCCGGAAGGGAGAGCCAAATGAAAGGCCTGCAATGCTAACAGCACCGCTCTCAGCTCCAGAACTCTGATATGCAGGCGGACCTCTGAGGTAGACCATGTGCCTTGGACTGTCTTCCCCTGGAAATGCCCCCCCACCCACCCAATCAGGAAGCATCCATGTTCACAATGGCTCTGGGCTGAGGGGATTGAAATGGATGACTCCAAAGTTCTGTGTCTGACCTCATCCACCAAAGGAAGGCCAGTTTGCAGGAGTTGGCTATTTGGATCTGGTAGTGAAGGGGGTGATAGTTTGGGAACCAGACAAAAAAGGAGCCACTGCAGGATCCGGATTTGAAACTTTGCTAGAGGCACTGTTGGGATTGAAGCCACCATACAACCCAGGGCCTGAAGAACGTCCCTTGATAAAACTTTTGTGTGACAGAGTATCACTTGGAGCTGCAGCCTCAAACACTGGAGTCTGTGGTTTGGGAGTGACAGTAGACAGGACTGGGTGTTGAACACTGCTCCAATGAATACTATTTGTTGTGCAGGAGTAAGGTTTGATTTCTCCCAATGTATCATTATTCCCAACAATTTTTCCAGAGAGAGAGTGTACTACAGTCATGTTACCAGAAGATACTCGGTGGGGGCAGTGAAGAGCCAGACATCCAAATAGGGAAACACCCAGAATCCTTGTAGTCTCAAGTGAGCTGTGACCGCTGCTAAGCATTTCATGAACACTCTGGGGGCCATAGAGAGTCCGAATGGCAGGGCACAAAATTGATAATGATTGTCCCCTAGCCAGAAGCAAAGCAAACTCCTGGAGAGTTTGTCCATCTTGATGTGGTAATACGCATCCTGGAGATCTATCGAGCACATCCAATTGCCTTCTCTCAAAAAAGGGAGAATGGACTGAACCATGACCATCCGGAATTTGACTTGGATGACAGACTTGTTTAAGCTGCTGAGATCCAAAATGGGTCTGCAGTCCCCGTCTTTTTGTTACCAAAAAGAATCTTGAGTAAAATCTGGATTTGCATTGGTCTGGTGGGGCTAGTTGGATGACTATTTTTTGAGACTGTTTTATTGTTTCTGAAGCTGCTGCTTCCCTTTGACTGGGTGGAACATCGGGAAGCTTTCTCGGAAAATTTGGCTGAAAAGAAAGGGGAATGGTGTAACCTCTGGTGATGATACTCTGCACCCAACAATCAGTTGTAATAGATTGCCAGGCAGCTTGGTGCAGAGAGAAATGACCTCCGACTGCTTCCAGTGGTAAGCAATCGGGCTGCCCCTCAGGAGTGCTGGTAAGGCTGTCCAGAGAAAGAGCCCTTGGACCCTTGGTTATGAGGACCCCCTCTGCCTCTGTAGGGGTGTCTTCTGGAATTGTTACTCTCTCTGCCCCTGGGGGTATTATCACCACGTGCAGCACAGAAAGGACCCTGAGATTTTTGTGTCACATTTTCCCACTCCTCTGGTTCCTTGAGAAGGTACGTTGAGGATTGGAAAACCATAGGCCTATGGCAGACAGGGTTTTTCCATCTTGCTCGCATCTGGCTAGTGTGTCCTTCACTTTGGAGCCAAAAAAGGATGATGTTTCGATGGGAGCATTCAAAAAGGAAGACTTGAAGGGGTCCGTGAGGTCACAGATGTGCATACAGGCATGACACCTCATGACAATGCCCGAACCCACTGCTCTGGCTTCCCCTTCAGTCGCATGTGAAAGCAACCTCATGGACAAGGTGGATATCGATTCCAGGGTTGAGAGCTGCGAAGCCACTTTGTTCCTGACCTCATCAGACAACTGTCCTGTGAGTGTCCTAGAGTGTTCGGAGATCAAGTCTCTCTAGAGCCTCATAAAATGTGCCAAATAGTTCAGGGACTGTATAGCAAAGGTCCCTGATGCAAAAACTTGTTTTACAAGTCTGTCCACCACCCAGGACTCCTTGTTTGGTGAGTGGACAGCGGGACTTTCCTCAGCCAAGTCCTTTTTCATGGCCGCCGCCACCACCATAGCATCAACTGGTAACCCCTTGGACAAATGTGGGTTCTCCTTGGGAGTGCAAAGAATTTTGTCTGGTCTTTGAAGAATCATCTCAATGGAATCAGGGCTATTCCACACATGCTGCACAATGAGCTGGATGAGTTTTTCGGCAGGCGGGGTCACCCAAGAGGTAGAAGGCGGGGCATGAAAAGCCTGCAGGAACACAGACTCCTCAGACGAAGGGTTGGAGGGCTTTCAGTCACCTCTCTGTTTTAGGATTTCCAAGATGTCTCCAAAGGAGACATCATCAGGAGGTGACCATAGGGACCCTTCACCATCATCATAGTCTATGTCTTCTGTTAAAGACTCCTGGGGTGAGCCAATGTGCTTCATCTTGCACATCCTCTTCCGAGAGAGCTCCTCAGTAGGGGTCTCTGAGGAGGACTCGGAAGAGCGGGTACCCTGAAAAGGGGTGTCCTGTGGCTTCTCTGCCCAGTGTCCCAAGGGGGTGATCTGTGGCAGCTGTAGCTCAGGGGGTGAAAACTGGGGTTCCGACATCACAGGAGTGCTTCCAGAAGTGAGAGCTGTCTGCATCGCGCAGAAGGCAGGCCCACCCAAAGAGGGATGGGAGCCCAGAAATGAGAAAGACAACCTCAGAACCGGGGTTACACCCCACTCTAACAAACCTGCCCCCACAGCAAGATCGGTGCATATGAGGCTATCAGCACTGAGGATGGAACTGAGGAGAAACACTGCTCTGAACCCCGGGCCGAAGTGCCCACCCCCCCAATCCCCTGATTGAGGAAAGACCAGTTCTGCAGGAACCGAGGACAAAAGAGGCAAACTCGGATTCGGAGTAAGGTGCATTATCGGTGCCGAGGAAATGGGTCCCGAGGAGGATGTCGGAGCAGAAGGCTTCAGAACCGAAATAGTCACAGGAGGAGAGTAAAATGGAGTCCATGGAGAAAATGACCCAAATCCCACATGGGGAGGGGTCTTAGAAAGTGTGGGTATCCCCCTGGCTATCAACAGCTGGTCCACAAGACGCATGTGATCCATCAGGCTCCTGGTGGATCTAGTGGATACTCTGGATGAGGAGTCAGGACGTTCAATGAACAGGCTATACACTTGGCCCAGAAATGGATCAATGGAAGGGGAGTATCGAGTCCATGGTGTAAGTTCTGCTGGCACTGAAGTCTCAAGTTTCGAGACTGGTAGTAATGGGGTCAAATCTAGTTTCATCTGTAAAACGCTCGGTAATGAAGTGGCACTTGGAGCCGAAATGGTCTTTTCCAAAAACATAAGTGTCGAAGATATCAAAGGTGTGCCCTGAGCCGAAGTGGCCACAGGTGATGAAGTCGAAATAGGCGTGGTAAGGTTAATAATTGGTGCCGGAGGTAGGACCAGTGCCAAAACTGGTGCCGGTGTCAAAGGTTTCGAGATGTTCAGAGCCAAGGAGGACGGCGCCATAGAGGCAGATTTGTACCAGTATAAAGATATGAGAAAACAGAAACACCTTAGTAAAAAACAATCCTAACAGGCTACAGGAAAGAGGAAAAAATACCAGCTATGGTATTGAAGGAATACGACAAGGGTAAGGGAGGAAAGGCCGTACCAACAATGGTACTAGAAAGATTGCCAATGGTAATAATGGGTAGATAAGAGAAGAACAAAACAAGGTCTGAGAAAAGAAAACAGACTAGAAATATTATTCGCTTTATAAAAAAAGGAAGATATCCAAGGTTTTATAAACAAAAATCAAATAAAGTTCCACTTAGCTGAGAGCTTGGCTGACATGCAGTTTTATGGCTACGCAGCAAACAAGATCTGAGGTAACAGGGAGAAAAGCATTCTGGGTAGAAACTTAGCTCGAGAGTTTTTTGGCTGGTGCGAGCTTGGTAATAAGGCTGACAAACCTATCAATGATGAATGGAAAGAAGATTAGCAACATCAGATATGGAGTTTGATGAATGCTGTCTTGCTAGCATTTAAAAACATCTAGGTTGCAATGTATAGTATCATTATTTTTCCTGTGCCTAAGACAATTTTAAGAATCAGTTCCTTAGCTAGAAACAGTAAACAGCAAAAAAAAGCTTATGTGTTAGACAAGATTAGCATTCTCACTAACAAAGAGAGTTTGCTTTTCCAAAAGTACCCTTTTGAAAAGATTAAAGAACGTGAGCCTCTTCTGAAAGGACTTTAGAGGGCATCTTTATTTATTTATATTTTGTTTTTTAATTTTTTGTTAGCTTATATTGATATGCTTATATTTATTAATTTATTCATTCATTTACTAATATATGTTTAAAGGGGCAGTCTACATTTCATTTGAAGTAATAGTACATATCAGTATATATCAGAAGTCCTTTCTGAATTTTAAATTAATATCCAAAATGAGTTACAGTATGTTTACTGCTGGAAGCCAATGTCTGGAAAAAAGTTTGTTATGATGTGCAAAGGAGATTGATTGGTCAAGACAGAATCCAAGATAATAAAATAAAGTAACACTGCCTCGTATAAAACCATAAGGGTCAGAGACAGCTAGTTGAGCACTAGAGTTAGAGTTTAATGGATTTGAAATGTCATTGATTTAGTTTTAGTTAGGACATTTTATTTTTTTATTTTGCTTCCAAAACAATTTTAGAAATAAGTGAAATCAGTTTTCAGATATTTGTACATACTACCATCCAGACTAAGTCATGAGTAACAGATTAATTGCAATAGTTGGAATAGACAGGGAGGTCATATATGAAGAAGTAGAAGACAAGGGAACCCAGCACAGAACCATGAGAGACCCCTGTGGATACATAACCTGGACAGAACATTTCCAGTTTTTACTAAAATGTCCTGGTAGAGACGCAGTCCCTGTCCCAGGTACAGAAACTGTAGATGAAGTTTGCTTGATGATGTTGATTAAGTAAAACAATATGGTTACCACATGCAGTGGCTTTTGTTAGGTCTGCAATCATTGTCCCTGTCATTAATCGATTATCTATAATTTTTGCCATGACAAGTCAGAGAGAGAGAGAGAGAGAGAGAGAGAGAATTATCGTAGTTCTATTTCCTTCCCAAAACAGTATTGGATCTGAAACAGAATTTCATGTTTGTTAAGCTATCAGGCTAAGCTTTACTTGAGATTGTCTACTGTGGCAGTTTGACAAAATGAGACAGCAAACTGTTGTGGGAACAGACAAATAGTACAGAGGTTTTAGGTAAGTTAAGTAGACAACCAACAGTTGCAGATTTCCAAAACTTTGACTACGTTAACCTACATATAGAAATTATATAGATACTGCACTGAGTAAAGTTTTAATATGGTCTGTTTAATTTCAGTCCAGAATTTAATCTGGATGTGAAAGCAGATGCCATTACTTAGTCTGAAAATATATGGGCTTAGCAATGTTGACCTCTATTCAAAACGATTTCCTGAGGTCAGAGATTTATTCAGGAGCAGTAAAACAGGCTGAGGCATTTATAGCTTCCATGTAAAATCCTTAAGTTTTGGTTTAGCTTACACAACCTCAGTGAGCCATTTGTACCTACCTATGGTAGTTAGTGAAAACAGGTCATCTAAAGCAACCATGAGAATATTTATCAGTACTCAAAGGGTATTACTGGCACAGAGAATCCATGACAAGACTCCACTCTGACTTAGTGCTAGAAAGAAGGCAAACTCTCTGGCAATTGAAAACTGTTTCTGAGATTAAACTTACAGTTGAACTTTATACAGGACACTGTTGCAAACAGTGGACTTTGGTCTTGTTGACTGCAGTAATTAATTTGTGGCAACATATCCTTAAGAATGACTGGTAATGCAGTCAAGGGTAATCTGTTTCCCAGATGTGACATCAGAACTGCTAATACCTATTGTCTCGAAAAAAGTTGAAAGGGGACATAAAAGTGGTTTGTAATTTCACCTCATTAAAACCATGAGTGTTTGAAAGTTGCTCCTGGCAGTTTGTGCAGGGGTTAAGGTTGCAAGCTATAGTCCTTATAGTGCAGGGTTTGATTCTCACAGCCCTCATTTGCCTACCATGTGACCTTGAGCAAGTCAATTAACCAGACAATGCTCCTGGGTTGCCCTAGAAAAGGAATTTTGAGTCTAGTGGGCCTACTTGGTTAAAAAATAAGTATTGGTATTATTAGTATTATTATTACTAAATAAATCATTAAGCTGTAAGAGTTGAAAGTTAGCCAGTGGTGATAGAGAAGAGAGAATAGAGACAGGGGAAGAGAATGGGCGAAAAGATTAAATTTGTCAGAACAAAGCCACCTTTCATTTAGGTCATGAAGGATTTAAAAACAAAAATTATGTGCATACCATAATGATAGATCCATGTTGTCTTTCTCTGTTTGGTTCGACCTGTGGGTTGTCGGATCCAGCTTTGATCAGACACTGGCCAATTCTTTCAGACTTCCAACTCAACAAGCTCTGACTCACTTGTCTGCAATTCCACACTTCTCACCAGACTCCTCAGATTGAGTTTGCCCCAGCTAAGCCATCCTCTAAGCTACAATAAACTATCCAAACCAACTAAGGATGCAGGACTCCAAGAATAAGAAAAGGACAGCCTCCATTGTGTGGCCATCTCAGATAGGAAAGTTTACCAGAATAAGCCAAGGTGGGGCAGGAGGGGGGAAGGTTGAAGCAGAGACAGACAAAATAGATTTATCATTATGGTAAGTATATAATGTTTGTATCTGATGATGCCATCTCCGTTTGGCTAAACCTGTGGGACAGAGTCCCCAGCTACATATAAATCCTCAGGAGGAACTAAGGAAGGGCATTCTGCAACATGGTGTAGCCAAAGGAAGCACTGGATCTTGAATGAATATCCAGCTTATAATAGAAAACAAAAGTGTGATGACCCATCCAAGTAGCAGCTGCACAAACTTCATTCAGTGATACTCTAGAAAAGAAAGCCATAGAAGTAGCCATAGCTCTGGTGGAATGACCCCTAGGTTTGCTTGGTAAAGTCTTGCCTCTCAAGGCATATGCAACAAAAGTACAGTCTGATAGGCACTTGGATAAGGTCCCTTTAGACACAGGTGTGCCCAACCTACATTTTGAAAAGGAAATAAATAACTGACTGGGTTTTTTAAATGTCTTGGCATGGTCCAAATAAAATCTCAATTGCTTATGCACATCCAAAAAATGCAGAGGATATTCGCCTTTGTTGGAGAAATTGGGGAAAAAACACAGGAAGATGAAAGGAATGGTTATGATTATTCTCAGAAGCCACTTGGCAAAAAAGATGGATTCATACGGACAGAAACCTTACTTTTATGGAACACTAAATAAGGAAGAGAAGAGTAAAGCTCTGGTAACCCCAGAATCCTCCTTGCTAAAGTAGCACCCACAAAAATAAGGTATTCTAAAACAACAACTTCAAGTCTGACATTGCTGAAGGTTCAAAAGGAGAGCCTGCAAGGACCTGCAAAATAATCATCACATCCCAGGAGGAATCAGATCCTGAACTGTGTGACGCAGCAAAAAAAAGGTACCTTTGAGAAAAGCCTTGGAAATCATGAGAGTAGCCAGGGGAACATTACCCCTGCCAATGTGAAATAGCTGCCAACTGCACATTAATGGTAGTAAAACTAGAGCCTGACTGAAACAACTCAACAAGAAAATCTAAAACAGATTCTAAAGGGGCAGAAAAAGGATCGAGCCCTCAGGATTCTGCCCAAATTGCAAAAAGTCTCCACTTATTAGAATACACTTTCCTAATCAACGAGCAGGCTGGTGATTAGTCAAAGGCCCAGACAAGAAAAGAGATGGAACATTAGCTGAGAAGCCCGACCCATCTTCTTAGAGGAAAACATCCTTTCCACAATGTTGAAGGCAGAAGCTGATGCTGGTCTTCCAGAACCAAAGGTCGCAGTACCTGAAGATACTAAAGACACACTCGAGCCAAGGGGAGCTATGCCTAACTCCAACATCAAAACTGTAGCTGAGTTGTCAAATGCCAAAACTCTGAGCAGGAGGGACAAACCTAAAGCAGAGGTCATCATCCCCAACCAGGAAACCTCAGCCTCAACACCATGGCGCCAAGGTCCAGATGGCCCTGAGGTAGTGGGAGTCAGTGAGACCAAGGAGGGAGTTTGAACTGAAGACAGCCAAGCCATCAGATCCAACCCCCAAAGGTGGGAAAGCAGCTGGGCCCAATAGCCTTGGATCCAGGAGGCAGAGGGATGAAGTCAAACAGATGGCTCTGGCGAGGTAGACGGGGAAGAATGGAGAAACTGTCCTACCTTAAGGAGCCCCTTTAAGCAGAATGGGGCAAGGAAAGCTCAGAGCCATTGATGGAGCCTTACTGGTGGTCAATGTTGAGGGCAATCGGTTCTGAAGAGAAGTGATGGGGCACCTGAAAGTCAATGGACCTTCAGGTCCAGTGAGTCTGAGGAAGATGGACCTGGGACAGAGGCAGAGGACGACCTTTTCTGTTTCCCCTTGGATGACTTGGAGTACCAAGACTGATATTTGTCAGGCCCAATCTTCAGGGCTGAGGAAGAAGTAAAAGCAAACAAAGAGCCAGCAGGAAGAAGGCTCTTAAGGACTAACTTGGCCCAAAATTCTTTGATGGCCATGGACCCAAACCCCTCACAAACAGAGCATGAAGAGTCCAGGTGAGCAATTCCCAAACAATACATACATTTATTGTGTGTGTCCTGTGATGGTAATTTATGTGTTCTGAATTAGCCTATCTACTATTACAACCAGCAGAAAAGAGCTATGCTAAGACTAACACAAATACCAAGAAAAGGTCAAAACACTACACATAAGAAAAAGGCGGGAAGCCAGTAAAAATACAACAGACACCTAAAAAAGCTACCTAACTACTTATCTACCTGGAGGAAAACACACTAAACTATGCTATCAACAATATTCTGGTAAGGGAAGGCATAAAGAACCAGAAAACACTATTTTAAAGCTATTGAAAAAGAATACATTGAAGTGGAGCTGGATCAAGATGTTGACAATAATGGCAGAAAACTAGATCTAAGGGGTCAGGTGAGGAGTGAGGAATTGTGGGTAACTACGGTAGGTGGAGCCTGGCGAGTTGGAAGTCTGGAAGAATTGGCCAGTGTCAAGTCCAATTCGGACCCAATAATCCACAGGTTGAAGCCAGACAGAGAAGACAACATCAGATCATTAGTTTAGCAGAAACCAGTCCTGGACTATATTAAAAGATCACAGATTTTTTTTTTTTGGTGGCTTACAAAGCAGTCTAGAACAGGAAGAGTGCACTGTGACTAAACAGTTGTCAACAAGCAGCCCAATGCAACAGTGTCCACCAATACCTAGGTACATTGTCCTGAAAAAAGTTTTAAAGGGAACATAACAGTATTTTGTAATTTTGCCTCATTAAAACCATTCCCCAGTACTGATGCAACCCTGGGAATGTTATATTTCCATAAGGAGGTGGGGGGTGAAACCCCCTACATGGAGGGTGAAAGTGCAGAGCGACTTTTTACTTTTTTGTGGAGCAACAGTTGATTAGATGTGCTTTTGTGGCATCATACTGTGACAAAATGTCATGAACACCCTTGAAATTATTCATTAAGCAGGAGCAGGACACATCATCTATCATGTCACCAGGCCTAGCTCCCCTGAAACAGGAGAAAAATCGAAAGTGGAATACGGATACATGGCTTGAGCTGAGAATCCAATCTCACTAGTAATTTGTGATCATGATAATGGTGAGGTTGAGCATCTAGCTAATTACTTAAATATCTTAAACTTCCAGTATTAATTTGTACAGCTTTGTATTACATCTTAGTAATGTTTTGGATCGGACAATATCCATCACATGGGTATAAATAAATTCAAAACCAGGATTTATTTCTCCAGCTCTGGAAGTACCCATTAAAAATGATTAGTGTGCTTTAGTGGTAATTGTGAATTCAGAGTCAGCAGTTGTACTTGTCTGGTTTGTGGAACACAAACATGTAAAGCAGACTACAGATTTACATTAATAGTACAGAATATTTGGGGTCAGATAATAAGTTGGGGGGGTACCTGTTTGCCTAAACCTACTTTCTAAGACTGTATAGCTTAGATTACCTCTGTTAATTATATAAATAACTGTATCTGTGTTGCACCAGTAAGTAAAGGGACCCTGCCCCACACACATCCTTCGGTGACTTCTTTGATGAAATGGATTTTTGATAAACTTACCAAAAATGAGACTTGAACAGGTGGACTGTAGTAAAGTAGAGTACCCCTGAGGGAGAAATGAGAAGTGAAGTTGGAGCAGAACAATAAGCAATGGAGAAAATGATGATATGCAACAGCCAGTCACCAAAGCCATAGCAGCACAGAATTGCAAAGGTCAGAAGAAGAAGGAAGACCAAAGAAAACAAAATGCATTCCCAGAAATATGTAGAAGGACAATGCTGGATATAAGAAATGAGTAGAGTGAGCAAAATAGCACAGCACTAAGCATGTAGAGTTTGTGCCGAGCATTTAATGACAGGTTATGTAGGAGGAAGGCATAATTTCACAGTACAGATTTCAGACTATAGATGTTCAACACACTTAACAGGGAATACTAAACTGTGATTACCTAGTAATTCTGACATTAAAGTATCATGGAAAAACACACACACACACAGACATATATAACTATTTGTGTGTGTGTGTGTGTGTGTGTGTGTGTGTGTGTGTGTGTGTGTGTGTGTGTGTGTGTGTGTGTAGATATATATATATATATATATAAAACACACGCGTATTTATACATACACATAATTATTTATATATATATATATATATATATATATATATATATATAATATCTGTATATAGCTGTGTGTATGTGTGTGTGTGTGTGTGTGTGTGTATATATATATATATATATATATATATATATAAAATATATGTCTATATATATATATATATATATATATATATATATATATATATATATACACACACACACACACACACACACACACACACACATATATATGGTTTTCATTCAAAGTAATCAATCACAAAGTGGTCAGAGTACTTTGCAATTGAACACCAACATGTCTGACCAAATGTACTGGATCTAACGATCCCAGCTTGTGCACCAAGCTTGTCCTGGAGTTCTGGGAATCTTGAGTATTGTGATAAGGTAAACTCCACCTCACACCAATGTAGGATACAGGTTAAAGTATTTCTTTGATGAAACAACATATAATTTAGACATTTACTGGGGTGTGGAGTTTTAGCCCTCCCTACACAATTGGGGTGCAGGGGAGCTTTGCCACCCTGCAAAAAATGGATTTACTGTGTTATGGTACATTCATTTTCTCTGCTTTACTTGATTATTTATGTATAGTGTTTGCACTTAACAGTGTCAAACTTCTGTGCTGTGAACTTATGTCATGCAGGCATGTGATGCTATAATGAGTCATTCAAAAAAGATGCAGAAGATTTTCCCTGACAGACTGGGTGAGACCAGTAATAACAAAGAATAAAAAGTAAGGAATTTTAACTTCCCTTTCACAACAAAGGAGCAGAAGTTAAACCAGACTAATGCCCATCAACTGTATAAGAACAACAGAGGAGGTTTAACTTGTCAGGTAGAAGTTTAAACAGCAGAAGTAAAGTACTTTAATATCTGTGAAGGTGTTACATCCAGGTGCTTAGATTTAGGGACACAAACTATGCTCCAGGATCTTAAGTTACTCCTGATAATTCTAGAAAAAAAGAAATCTTGGCAAGACCATACAGAGACAGAAAGTCCAGGAATAAAAAGGTGATTATATTAAAATATGACTTAAAGAACAAGTGAAGGCAAACTCAGTGAGCCAAGTAAAAAAGCAATTAATCAGGACTGCTCCTTTGAGCATTAGCACTCCAACCCAAATATTAATGTCGCACATATGTAGTAGTACCTTTTGTGCTGTCTAGGATTAATACTGCTCAGCAACACTCAGTCTCACTTACTATAAGGCTTCCGCACTAAATCCTTTGGCTACTCTCTAGTTAAAGAGGTGGACAGCAACCTTACTAGTACTGCATGCGGTGGTTTATCAGCTGAAATAATACCTGCTACCATTATGTAAAAAGCCTTTTAAACTCTGCAGGCAATAGAAAGGGTGGATGTCATCTATGATGGAATGACCAAACAATACCAATTAAGGTGTATTTTCCTGAGCAAAAGACAATCCTCTCATTTAGAGAGATTCTTACCATCAGTGCTAATTGATTAATGTGGGTCTGCCAATTAGCATGGTGGTGGAAATCTCTGATTCAGAGGGTCCTACTTTAGAAGTTTGAAATTCCAAATGCATGAATTTTATAAGATAAAACCCAAATGCTTCGAATTGTGTAATATCGAAAAACACAAACACTGTACACCTGTTTTTGTGGAGGGTGCTCCCCTGCACCCTCCCCACACCCCTGATACTTACATATTCCAACTCTGAGATTGTACTACATTGGGGAAAGGGCCGGTATCCACATCCCCACTGTATTGTGATTCCGCATAGTCCAGGTTCCGGCAAAAAGAAAGACTATTTTGTTTCTTTTTGCTGGTTCAATCTTACAAGGCTCAAGTGTTTGGGCTCAATCTTGTAAGTTTTGGGCATTTGGAGTTTTGAGCTTATAAAGTTAAATCAGTTCAGAGACACGGTACAGTTGCACTAAGGAACACCTTATTAGCAGCTAATTATGATGTCTTTGAATCAAACAGTTGGCTGTAAGACTTGACCACCTTAGTTTTCTCATTACCAGCCCATGCACAGCTGTAGTACAAACACTTATCAATATTCACTCTCAAACACACACACACACACACACACACACACACACACACACACACACACACACACACACACACACACACACAGACACACACACACACACACACACACACACACACACACACACACACACACACACACACACACACACACACACACACACACACACACACACACACACACACACACACACACACACACACACACACACACACACACACACACACACACACACACACATGGAAGGTGATGTAATACCTCCCTGTAGTCAAGGTATGAGCTGCAACCATTCTACATGGGTGAATGTGTGTACACTGTCAGAAGATGGCAGTCACCTTTTCCTCCTCATAAAAAAATAACACTTTAGAGAGAGTCTCTGAATTTGTATACCACATAATTCCAGTGCCAAGCAATCTCTGTAGCTCAACCATTCATCTTTGGTGCTGAAAGATAAGAAGGCTGTGGGTTCTTTTCCCACTCCAGGCTATTGAATTAATTTCCAATACTGACACTGCAGTGCAGTGCGGTATAAGAGGGGTGTGTGCTGTACTCCTGCGTATGCCATCCTTTGGACAAGACACTAAACTTAGTTCCCATCTGTTTGAGGTGGTAGTAGCTCAGGTGGATGTAAAAGGTCCTATGGCACTTATTGAAAAGAGTAGGGGATGTTCCCTAGTGTCCTGGCCAAATTTCCAGTAGTTAGTATGAATACTACCTTGGGTCTCCACTGAAAAGATGCCACTGGCCTAAAGGGACTAACCCAGTAATTAAATAAATAAATAAGTAAAATTTCCAGGGAGCTGCAGATGGTTAATTTGCATTAGCTGCTCCCCTGAACTGCTGTATTTGCATGTAGTTTCACCAGACAGACCACTGTCCGTGCTATGGCCAGAGCCAGTGTATAGCAATAGGTGAATGTGGTCTCTGAATTGCTGTGGTTTACCACAGTTTTGAAAGCTTCAAAGTTAGAATCACAGGGAGTGTACTATAAGGTGTACCACAGTGAAATCAATTAAATAATTTAAATATATATTTATTTGTTATTCTTTCTGCATGACCTGTTCCTCCAAATCTAACCTTCTCCCAGTTGGCCCTTTCATTTCCCCTACAGGAAATTGAGAGCCAACTCATTCCAGAGGAATGCAAGGGCCCTATGGCTCATTTCTTCTTTACTTCCCCCAGAAGTCAAAGTTCAAGAGGTAGGGAGGGACCAGTGTGAGATTCATGTTTCTTCCACCTCCTAACTACTACTATTGGCTGCTTATAAGTGCTGCTGAAGGAACTAGATACACCTCTGCATGTACTACAGCCTGGCATATGTGTAGCCTGCAGCCATTAAGCTGTGTCCTACTGCAGTACTCCAGGTTGCATACCATGGTCAGCAGTGCAGTGAGTCTAGTCACCTCTGTCCCCATAATATGGGTGAGTGTACAATGAGCCATTCAGTCCCATCCTCTCTACCCAGTCTTTACAGTGCCAAGGTGGTAGTAGAACTTGGGTCATATGGAATCCAAGTCAGGGCTTGATAACTCTGTGCTACAGGATAAATACAATGCATTTATCTTACAACTGTAGTCACTGAAATTAAAATTATTTATTATAGTTGACTGGAAATAAACCTAAACAATGTTAGCAATGCATCATGCTGCATTAAGCACTTGTAGTATAACTCAGTTAAGAATGGTTCAGAAGCCCATCTCTGTGTTATCAGTGACACTGAACAAACAATGACTGTAAGCTGCATACTGTACTTTAAGAAATAATAACTTGCTTTGCAGTTAACGGTTCAACCAAATGTAAATAAACTACACTTTTCTGCAGGGTTGATTTGGTGTTAGTGAAGTCAGACTTACAGAAGCCTGACCTGCCAGCCATACTATCTCAATATCCTTATTTGACCGCTGTGGTTACTGAACTATGAACTCTGTTTTAAAGCTACAGTTTAAATAAATTTAAATAAATAATATGAATTAAAAATTAAATAAATATAATAGATCAGTTTAAGGCTGCACCCTTCAGTTCCCTGATCTCTAAATATTTTTATTTATGTTTACACTTGTTTATCGAGGTAGTGCAGTGATCTCAGTGGACCATTTAGAGGCACATCCCAGCTGAGTATATCACATGAAAGGAAGAGATGCAGTTATGTACAATGTAATATGGAGATATAGAGCCATAAACTTTACACATGACACTTTGAGAAGCAAGTCACAGTCAAGGTGAGGTCAGACCAACTCAGAAAAAAAAAGGAAATAATAAATTTCCTATTACTTCTGGGGTTGTTTGATACCCATCCTATGCTTCAAGCAAAGCATATCCTTATTTTAGGACTTTTCCTCCCTTTAAATGTTGGAATCTGTACAAATTAGGTACGTAGGTAGTGAGTTAACAGTTAGGAAGGTATGAAGCAAAAGAATGTTGAACTGCCACTTCTGTAGACATCAGAATCACAGATTAACTACATTTTTTCTTATTTTGTGTTTGTCTGTAAAGGTGGCATCACATGCTTGCAGTTCTAAAATGCAGATTCAGTTTTATTTATCCAGTGTTCTAGGGAAAAAAAAAGAATTATAAAGCATTTGTATAAGCATAACTGTGCTTACAATACCACATTGTTTGGAATGCCACCCTTACAATCATTTCCACTAAGGAAAGGCCAAAAGAGAAAATAAAATCCAAATACAGTTTCCAACTGAATTAAATGCCTTGGCATTTCAAGGATGCATTACCTTCTGTAAAACTTCCTGTACAGCTAAAATTATATGGCAAGGTAATTACATAAATGTACTTACGGAAACATAACAACCTTTACTTCACAGTGAATTAAGAACTCATTAAGGAAGTTTAATTGACACTGAGTAGGGCACGCTTGCACGTGAACCTGTCTGTGAGTATGCGTAAGCCTTTGTATTTTAACATCAGAAACACAGTACAGTTCTATATTCAGCTATTAGTTCCAAGGCCTTTAAAGCTGTTCACAATTCATGCTCGGATTTCATTCTTAGTTATGTGGTCATTAGTCGTATTTGGAATGTTCAGAAAACAGTTAATTATGTACGAGTATAGATTTTTCAGGGCTAATGAAAGAAGAGGCAGAGTTGTGCCGAATTAAGCATAGTTCTGTCATGGACAGAAAGTGCATTATGACATCATTGGCTCCATGTTTGTGTACACAGTGACAGTCAGGCCAGTTGCCTACCCAAATGGTGATACAGTAGGATGCAGTTTTTCATATTTAGTAGCCTCACACCTTCGGACAATATTTTGGATCAGAAATCCTGTAAAAGAGTATAATGTTACAGTGAACTGACTATTTTAGAACAAGTGATGCAAAATATTAAGCATTTGTTTTATTCTTAGTATCATTGTTTTGAAAGCTGTAGTAGTGTCAAGTGGGCTAAAATATGACTTACCAAAAATGTAACTCTGAGCTCTTTAGCGACTTTTTCACTTTGATATAAGTGGACTAAATATTTTAACAGCTTCCATAACTGATTGCTTTGCTTTTTATGTTGTACTCCTGTCACTGTCTCACAATATGTTCCTTTGTCTTTTCCTTGTCCTGCCATGCTTTAAGACTTCCACGTTTGTGTATGTGTTTACTTTCTTTTCCTTCATGGACTGTGCTGTTTTTCTGATCCTCAGTACTGCCTGTATCAGCTTGGTAGAAATAAGCTACAGTGTTGGATTGTTCTGACTCCCACAAGAATCTTCTGTCAGTGCCAGTCTAACCCAACACTGTACACGGTCAGTATGTATAAACTCATTAGACAGGTTACACTTTGAATGATCTAGCTGAAGAATGGTATGGGGGACAGACCCTTTCCCTGCAAAAAGAAGGAAACTTATTTTGCAGCCTTTATCATCTGGGGTTGGATTTGAAGCTGGTAGTCTAATCAAATACAGTAAAACATGTTGGCCCCCACAATTATTTTGAATGTCCTTCCATCCATCTTAATCTTCGTGAACTGGACACATAGTATTACCCCATCTGTTTCATATCTTTCTGCAGGTTTCACAGCACCGACAATCTATAGACTGATTGTAGTTACATCTATTTAAATCTCATTCAGCTGGATTTCCAGTGACATCTACAGAATTCCAAAGTCCATCCCACCCATTTGAATACGAGTGTGTGATTCCCATTAACATGCCATCCATGACTGCCAGTGCCATTGTATCTATGATTCCCAGGCCACCCATGCATCTGACTCTCACTGTGCTGAGTTTCCATTGGCATCCTGGTCATATGGATCACAGTGTATGGAATTAGGAATACTATCCCTACCATGGACCCTACACTTGTTATTCCATGTCAGCATTAGAGAACTTCTTCATTTCCTTATTTGCTCTGTCATCCTCAAATCTGGAACGAATTTCACAGTTTTGTTAAGTAATTGCTTGTCAAGGCACATATTTCCCCTAATCTGCACACTGCCAGGTGCAGTTATTTAAATTACCTTTTCACAGCGGGCAGCACTCTAATTATAATCAGGTGGTACAACCGTATTGCCGTCACTGGACTGTAGTGTCTGCTATTACTTGTGATGTACGTACAGCAGGTTGTTTTGCAGGTTAGTATTCTACTCTTCTTTTCTGCAGATTTAGCACTGTGCATGCTGTTATAGCACTGATTAAATTAAATGCTTCTTTGGTTTTGATTGTAGAAGGACATGCAGATGTCACAGGTCCTTGGAGTGCTTGAGCACCCCAGTCATTTCCCTTGGACTAACTTTATACAAACTTGGAAATACAATAACATAAGCTAGGAAAATTTTTTTACAGGATTTGGATAAATACATTTGTACTTGTGAACTGTACAACATATTCTTCTAGTTCTCTCTGATAAATTAAAATACATCAAATGTTGCAGCAGAAAAACCCTAAGGAAAGCATACTGCACTAAATGTTATACAGTATAAAGATAGCTAACGATGTAAGGTGGAAAATGATAAAACTGTAGACAAATTTTGCTTTAATAGCAAATTCACACGCCTGGGTGGCATGCTCACTATTGCAGACTGATTCCCTACTATGATCATAAAGGCGGAAATTTCAAATTTTATATTCAACCAAAAATAAAAATCTTTACTCTGCAATTCAAATGGTGCCTTACTGTAGGGGGCAGAGTTCCCCACACCCCTCTGCATGGTGTTTCATCTGTACACCCCCCCCCATCCAATGTAATCAACTTCAGAATTGCTGCACTTTGGGAAAGCAGAATTTTCCTTCTACTGACCTCAGCTCAGCAAAGTTCATTTTTACACTTGGAGATGGTTTCAAAAGTGATTGTCTTGGTGCCTATATCCTTACTCCCTTTCGAACTAAAATGCAAGACTTGCTTTTCCTGTCTTTCCTACCTTTTTATAATGTGATTCTCTAAGCAATTACTTTTGTAACAAGTATAAAGTCTAACCTGACACAGTTTTCCTTCTGCTTTTTAATGTATACCTTTTTAATTGGCCAAGTGCCTCTAGAGCTCTATTTTTGTGTGTGGCTTGTTCAGATTTGAGCACAATGCACTTTAAGTTAAAAAGTTAAAACACAGGTCTGCGGGATTCAACTTACTCACAATTCATAACCCGAGCAACAAAGTTATACTGACATATGTATTATGTGTATAACCTTTGCATCGTTGTGGCCACTGTGACCACCTTGTTATTTGCTTTCTACTTCATGCTGCATTTTAGTGGGCTGTGACATCACTGCAATAAATCCCACCATTTGAGACAATGTCTGCAATACAGTTACAAAAAATAAAGTATTTCCGCTACTAGGCACAATAGTTCCACGCACCACTTTCATGGGCATTGCAATAAATAAAATTTAATGCATCTGCTGTTGTGTTCATTACAAGGATATAATGCACTAAAAAGGAGTAAAAATTAATTTTCATATTCTGTGTATGCTTAACTTTATCTAACACCTGGTACATGCGGAGTTATACTGACTGGGGATCACAGGAAAAAAGTTGTTCACAAATAAACTGTTATCTAAGAATGGGTAATTTGATTTTTCAAGTACTTAAGTAAATGAGTGTCTACAGCCTTTAATATTATCTAGTCTTAGCATGAAACTGCACTCATTGCAAGCATTCCTTGCACTGGAGGATGCTGACTTTTGTGCAGCCACTGAAACCTGGTTCAAAGCTGTGGAGAGCACCCTAACATTACCAGGTTACTCATCCTACCATACTTTCAGACCCCAAATGGAGGGCTACAAAGCCAAAGGAGGTGGAGTTTCAATATTTATCAAAGACATACACACCTCCAGGCTGGTCAAAGTATGTTGCACAGGAGACACTCCAAGTGCAGTTAACTGTTGACAAAACACCTATTCAAATCATAGCTAGCTACAAACTCCAACCATGACTCAGTCCGTCCACTCCACCTATCTGGACTTACTTGAATTCATCAAGATTCAACCCTCTACCCTGATCCTGGGTGACTTTAACTCCCCAGCCATAGAGTGGAAGACCTATTCTAGCCCAAAACTGAACACCAAGAGATTCCTCAACTTTGTCAATGCCAATGCATTGGATCAGCTGCTTGACATCCCTATCAGAGGTGAAAAGATCCTGGACCTGGTCCTAACCAACATGAGTAGCCACTGTAGCACCCCCTACAGTGTCATCTTCCTTGGTAAGATCCGACCATAAAGCGATCACTTTTGAAGTCTCCATCTCTCCTGACCCCCAAAATCAGGGTTAAACAAAAAAGCATTTCCAAAGCTGACTACAATCTCCTCAGAGCAGGTGTAAGCAGCTTCACAGCCACTATCCCTTCTGTTGGAACTAGCACTAATGTCCAAGCCTACACCAAAAAACTATATGATCACCTACATAGCTGTATATACTCAGGAATACCTGACAGGACCAAATCATCTTCCTCAAGGAACAGTAAACCTCTCTGGTGGACAGCATCAATAAACAGGCTCTATAATAAAAGGAAAGAAATTGCTGTCCAGGACCAAGAAGGAGCAGGTGCCAAGTTGGAAATAATCTCTCCTTTGTCTGAACAAGCAAATAAAGTCACTGGTGAAATCCTGTAAGGTTAACTTTGAGCCCAAATCAGCCACATCCACTAAGGACAATCACAAGGCCTTCTTCACATATGTCTGCAATCTCAAAGGTAACACCCAAATCTGCTCTGAACTGGTGGTCAATAACACCACATACACAATGCCATAGATATAGCCAACCTGCTGGCAGACAGATTCAGTGAAAATTTCACCCCCCCACATCAGTAAACCAGGGCATCCCCAGCAACTGCCCCCCTCCCCTCATCACCAGGGAGCAGGTCCTTAATACCCTCTCAAAGGCAAAAAAATTCAGTCTCCATGGGACCTGATAACATCCCTGGCTGTATCCTACATGAACACAGGCATGAGCTCTCAGCTCTATTAGGCACCCTATTCAACCAAAACCTGAGCACTAGCTTTGTCCCAGCTGAATGGAGGATAGCCACTGTCATCCCTCTACACAAAGGTGGAGCATCCACTGTCCCAGGCAATTATGGGCCCATCAGCCTAACTAGCCTGATCTGCAAGGCCATGGAACGCATTGTCATGGACCTTATAAACATAGACATTGGCAATCTCCAAACACTTGCCCCCACACAGTTTGGTTTTGTCAGAGGGAGATCATGCCTGTTAAACTTGGTCGACTTTTTTGAAACAGTCACCAAAACAATGGACGAGGGGAAGACAGTGCACACCTCCTACCTTGACATACCCAAAGCCTTTGACACTATTCTCCACTCAGGCATAATAGACAAACTCTCCCAGCTAGTCATCAGCCCATATGTTACCAGATGAGTAGCTAACTGGCTCACTGATAGAACCCACTCAATCAAAGTAGGGGATGCCGCCTCTAGTAGTAGACGCATAACAAGTTGTGCACCCCAAGGATCGGTCTTGGGGCCTCTACTGTTTGGGATATACTGTTCCGAGGTGTAAGTCAAAGTCATTGGTCTGTGGCTGACCAAGTTTGCAGATGACTGCAAGCTGGGTGCTGTCTTAAATTCCCCTAGTGATCTGAACATCCTCCAAGAGGGCCTTACCCAAACTAATGACTGGTGCCAGAAGCATGGCCTCAAACTGAATACCAAGAAATGCATCATTATCCCCTTTGCGGAAAATGGCATCCCCACTACTTATCACATTAATAACAAAGTACTAAGCATGCAGTCATTTGTGAGGGACTTAAGCACCCAGGTTGATAGCAACCTGACTTTTGACCACCAAGTTGGCTCCATTGTACGGGAGGCTTTCGACATGGCCCACCTGATAAATAAGGGTATTTCATTCAGATAAAGGAGGTCATATCATCCCTGCACTCCTCCCTTATCAGACCCATTGTCAAGTATAGTGCCTCCTTTGGCATGTATCTTGCCAAGCACATGCAGCAGCTGGAGAGACCACAGAGGATCCTGACCAGGAAAATCCAGGGTTTCAAACACCTACCCTATACAGAGATGCTAAAAGTCCTGTCCCTCTACTCAGTCTCATACAGACTGCTCAGAGGTGACCTGTGTCTGGCATATAAGGCCATCTCAAATCCAGCCTTGTTGGAGTTGCTGCATATCCATAAGTCAAACTCCACTAGTACAATCCACATGCAAGGCCGTAACATGGTCTGTGACATTAATAGAACTTGTTGGCAGGATAGATTTGAGTCCCAAAGACTCCCCCATCTGTGGAATAAACTCCCTCTCCATGTCAAGCAGAGTACCTCTCAAGCCCTCTTTAAGAGGAACCTGGATGACTGGATGGGAAACAGAAAATAAACCCCTTGGATCCTACATGTGTCCCTGCTGTACAGGGAAAACAGGTGCTGACTTTGAGGTAACATGGGCAAAATTCTTGGCTAGACTTATAAGGGCCTCAAGGCCAGTAGCCTAGTATTATCCTATGAACCTATGAACCTATTTTAGTGGACTGTTGTCTGGCCATATAACAGTATAGAATGGTATGCTGTATAGGCTATGTTTCCAAAATAAGTATTAGCTTTAATGGAATGTGTTGACTTTCTAAACTGCTTTGTTGTAAGCTATGAAAACAGAGCATGTTTGATTGGTTGCTGAAAGTACCTTCAAGCCATTTGATTTTTTTCATTATTTTTATTTCCTCGGCTTTGAATTCCTACCTGTTGATTCATTTGCTCCCCAGTTGGTGTCACCTGAACTTCAAATCCCACTTGCAGGAGTGTTGACTATCCTAATGGGATTGTGTTTACAAGACTGGCCTTAGGGCAGTTAGCAGAGGGAATAAGATTTGGTGCTAGGGACAGGTATTCTATTTTTTGATACCTTAGTTTGTGACTGCTAATGTAAGCAGGGGGCCAAAGTGAGTGTACATTACCACCAATCCCCATGGGACCTCTTGTGCATGCTCCTTAAATATTATTTCACTCCTTCCAGGATTTGTCTCCATACATTACTAACTGGAGGACTCGGGAATAAACCACTTTGTGCTCTTGATGGAGCTGTGATTTTTCTGTTTATTTGTTTTTAGTAGTTTTGTTAATTTTACTACCTGATGTGTATGCATACCTAGCAACCGTCCAAACTTCCACATAATTAAATTCTGTCTCATATTTTTGGTCTGTTCATCTTACAATGTGTGGATTTCTAGCAAATCATTGAGGATTTCAATCACTAAATAATGGAGTTTCAGACTTCATGTCGTTTAGAAAATACAAACCTGTTATTCTAAAAACTTCCTAAACTGCCCCTACTTTTGGGCCTTTGTCACTCCATAATTTTGGCTTTATTTATCATTCTTCAGCTAAGAGGTTAAGAGGTATGTGCAGATGTCAAAGTGTAGCCCCTCGTAAAGCTTTCATATTACTTTTAACCTAACTGCTCTTCACAGGAAGAGAGAGTTGTTCTTCAGTGTCTAGAGGAAGATAGTGTCTAAAGCCAGGCAAACTCGGAGGACTTTATTTTTTTATAAAATAAAAAATACACTGATTTTATAAATTAGCAGAAAATGCAAGCAGAAACAAAATAAGAATGTGAGACAGGCTGGTTCCAGTAAACACTGAGAGTCATTAATATTGTTCAACATACTTTTCTAAATAGTCTTCTAATGGCTGCATTTGTGAACAAATTGGTCAGTTGCTAATAGCAGAATTTACTGTTAATAGTCACTCAACTTGCCTTTTATAAAACCTGCCTCTGAAAGTTGTTATCAGATTATGTGACAATGGCCAGCTTCTTAAAGGCAGATCTATAGCATGAAACTTTTGGGTCTTCATTTTTAGAGGCATACTCATGTATAACTAGAAGGAAACAAAGAAGCCTTATTTTTCTTCTGTAAAGGACTAGTTCAGATGATGACATATCTGACATAGGAAGTAATGTATTAAGTACGTGCATGACTCTTATTGTACTGCAGTCTTCACATCAGTTTATAAAGTTATGTAAACTAGTTACTGCTTATTTGCAGAAAAGTGTAGTACCCTTATTGTTAACTGATTTTTTTCCTGCAAATAATTAGCTATTTGTAATAAATCTGTAAATGATTTCCAAGTCAGTGTTTTAAATAGCTCATGGGTATATCTTGATAACTGTGACCACCTACCCCTCAAATTATGTGATCTCAGCCATGTAGCACACCTAAGTCAAGTGTGTGGTTAATTAAATCTCCCCCATTTCTCTCCTTCTCCATACTTCTCCATGCAGCACAGTTGTGAAGTTCCATATCAAAGTAGCTGTATGCAGGATGAGGAAGGGTTAATACAAAGCTAACAGCAGACAGAAAAATTGCCATGAAGTTCACATGCTGTATGCAAAATGGAGCTGTAAAGTACTGTGGTGAGAATCCAACCATGCAGGCTGGCCATAGGCAGTCCTTTATAATGACAGACATCAGGCAAGCAATCCGTAAATGAAACATTTTATTCTGATTTATCATCCAACTTCATAAAGCTGGAATTAGACTAAAAGGCAGAATAGTGGCTTGAAGCTTAAGGTATTGGCCCCATGGATGTTGGGGTTCAACCCTGACATCCACTCACTGTCTGTGTGGAATATGCATGTCATACCTATGCCTGCATGAACTTTTTCCAGGTATTTTGACTTTCTTCCATATTTCAGTAATGTGCTGATTAACTGGCTATGGTAAACTCTCTCTCTATATGTACATATATGTATATGTATATATGTGTATATATATATATATATATATATATATATATATATATATATATATATGTGTGTGTGTGTGTGTGTGTGTATGTATATATATATATATATATATATATATATATATGTGTGTGTGTGTGTGTGTGTGTGTGTGTGTGTGTGTGTGTGTGTGTGTTTTGAATTTACCCTTGCCTATATATTGTCTGAAAAGTCTTCATGATGACTGGTGGATTTAAACAATTAACAAATTAATAAATTAAAATAAAAAAATATGTACCACATTGTGGATAAGCATTTTAACTGTAGCCAGTGAGAGCTGTGGGTAAAAAGAAGCAGATTTTCTAAGGACCTAAACATAAAAGTCAAAAATGTAAAATAGGTGTGAGTAATAAAAAAATAAGTGGCTTAACAAAGAACTGTGTAATTAATATGTAGTAATTATGATTAAGATCCATCCCTTTTATCAAACATTTGTACAGGCAATCCAGATCCACCAAAGCCCGGTTAACATGCATCAGGCAGTGCTAATGTGATTCTTCTAAGGCAGGAATAAGTGGAAGCCCCACAGATAGTGAGTTCATGGTTAATAATAATGTAATAGAAGGAGAAAAAAAACAAGTTACTGACAGTGACATCCACATAAGGAAGAAGCTAAGTCTGGAGTCTGGAGTCTGGAGTTGGTCAGTGTCTGAACCGCTGAACCTAAGGCAAGTACCAAAGGCAAGTGAAGGAAAATGTTGTATTAATGCGAGTGTGTGCGGGGGGGGGGGGTACATGAATGGGTACATGCTCACTAACATGTCCAGTAACTGTTTGTCTGTGAATAAAATTACAATTGAATGTATTTGCACAAGTAAGAATACCGCACTTAGCCATAGACATCACTGTGGGTTACCTGCTTCTGTTTCATATGAATTTAGGGTTCTGTTTCTCTTGGCACATTCTTAAAAAAATTTTCATTTGGAAATGTTTGAATGTGATAATGTGACTGTTTTATCCAGGATCTCTGCACCCATGTAAAGATGCTGGTTAAAGTGAGAGCAAGCAAATATTTAATTGAAAATAGCAGATAAAATGAAATGCTGTGTACAGATGTAAGTGCCAGCTGAAACACTGTGTACCAGTGGCAGGATCATGGACTATAATCATATCCACATTAAGAATACGACTGCAGTCATATCTTCATGTGGTACAGCCAGGTACCTTCTGATAAACCCTCCATAATTTTTCCTGCTAGGCTGCCAACTCCGCTGTAACCACTTTGTTATCTGAATTGACAATGCTTGCCTGTTACAAATATTGTGAAAACTGTTTTTTTTTAATCTCTTTATTAAACAAATCATAGTTAATATTCCCCTCATAGTAGAAACTTTGTCAACTTTTTCAATTTCAATTTTTTTATTTATTTAATTAGTCTGCCAGTCAGGTAAAAAAAAAGACAGTCTATTATAGACCCTTTTCATCCTCAGCCCATGCAACTCAATAGCAAGCATAAATACAAAATAAAATATGCATACTCCACCAAAGATAATACCTTGAGATTAAACCATTGACCTCAAATTTGCAGGATACAGGTCTTAACTGCAGAGACACCATGTTGCCTGCTAAGAGTAGCTGTATCTGTGCATACCTCTGGTTCAATCATACCTTTGAGCTTTGCTGTCAAGGGCCTTTGTAACTGGTACAGTTTGAGAATAAAACAAATTATTTCTGCATAGCTGCATTTCTTAGGATACTGTTACCATGTCAGTTGTTCCTAGTACCCGTTATTTGTGTGTGTGTGTGTGTGTGTGTGTGTGTGTGTGTGTGTGTGTGTGTGTGTGTGTGTGTGTGTGTGTGTGTGTGTGTGTGTGTGCTTTCTGTGGAAGGTTGGGTGCCGGGCTGGCAACTCAACACTGTAAAAAACTCCACTGCCACTCATGAGCAGATAGATGATCCGCTGTGGCGACCTCTAACTGGGAAAAAGCCAAAAGAAGAAGACAGCTTACAGGCCTGCAGGACAGTAAGCCATTTCTGAGGACATAAGCCAGAATCTAGCATTATGAAGTACTTAGAAGATAAAAATTGATGGTCTCAGATAATTTCCATCTCCAAGCACAGATGGAATTAACCTGGAAAAATTATTTTTTAGTGCTGGTTCATCTTGGCAGCAGCGAGACCACAGTCTCTGCTGGTTAATTGCTTGAGTCTGATCATTTCATGCAATCAGGCAGTGTTTCTGAGTCAGTTGTGTGGTTATTAAACTGATTATATTGGTAAAGAGGGAAGTGAAGGGAAACCCCACTCCCACTGGCAGAATAGTGAACTTCCAAAACATTATATACCATTTCACTACTGGCAAATGGCTGATTGGCTGAATAGCAGTTGACTGTATTATATATGAGTGACGGTGACCATACTCAAGAGCCTAAATCAACTCCTAAAAACTTACATGAGTTTACATCAGGCTTCTCCGTTACTGGGACGAAGTTTAGATCAAAATGGTGCAATACAGCCCATCAAATGAGAGAAGAAAAAGACAAGATCATCATAATTATTGCCAGATTTAGTCACCAAAACAGTTTCAACACCATAGAATATGTTTGGCACATAGATATAAGCCATCTACTCTCAACATCTGGCTTAGAATGTTCAACCTGCCAACCCTGGAATTTTTTAAATAAAACTGACACACCCCTTCTTATTGCTCATATAGAGCCATGTACTTCTGACCACACCCTTTTGGTTTTTAAAGCCAGAGTACCCCTTCCTATATTTTTATATTTCTTTATGATCTAATTTTAATAGTAATTGGGTAAGGTAATCAGATATTTCTTTGGATTTAGGTAAGCGTTTGACTGACGTAACCATGCTCTTGATATAAAAAGTAATCCTTATTGTAAATCCTTATTAAGCTACAGAAAAGGTGGTGTGTGAGCCATGAGATCTTATCAGTACCAATGTCACTGCTGCACTGTAGTGTCCCATCAGTTATTGATTTTGGATATACCAAATCTGCTCACATCGTTAAGCTATTGGCTAATATTAGCAATGAGGGTGCTGCAGAAACACTGTGAAATGCCATAATTTTGGTTTTAGACTTGATGGAATGCAATGGCATGCTTATTATTATAGAGAAAAGATGGGGATATAGGTTCACAGGTAAGTATTACCTTTCAGGACATTTTAAGCCCAGCCAATTTCCCTTCAATGGTAAAAATAAAACCTTGTACCTTGTGTCTGTAAGGTAAGCACATTAACCATTATGCTAACCCCCAACCCAAAATCTTATAGCTCCACAACTAGTTTCAAGCCACTGCCACTGCCATTGACTACCACTATGCTAACAGTCCTAAAATACTATTTAGGAGACATTCAGTAATGAAGGGCAGCTTAGAGACATACCTAGGAGTCTTAACTGAGAGAGAGATGAACCTCAGCCCAGTATAATACATCCCATACAGCCAGTATATTAATTGAATTGATGTTTAGAAGTTTAACATTTAAAAACCCTAAAATCATTATTGGTACTACCTAGCAGTAAAGTTGGATCTAGATTGTAATATTGTGCTGATTTAAAACAGCAACCTAAAATATATATTGAAACCAAGCTTGAAGGGAATACATAGAAGAGTAGCCATGAAGGTATAAACTCTTAAAGGCTTTTATTCTCGAGACGTTTTGCCTACCCTGAATTGCATTCCCTCCATCATTCTGGCAACTTAACAGAGTGGATCAAAGCTCTGAGCTGCAAACACATTTCGTCCTGTAGTTTTGGTCTTCTTCACAGTCCCCATTGGCTAATTGTTTGGTTCTGATCATATCATGTGATCGGACAGTGTTTCTGAGTCAGTTGTAAAACAGTTACTTATCCTGTTAAGAAATTAAAAAAATTGTTGATTTAGGAGATTGGATAATGTATTTAGAGTAACCCAGGTGCAACTCATATATATAAGTGTATAAGACTGCAGGTATTCATTATGTTTTGAAAGGCTGACATATATTTAGGATGATAATAGGAACAAGCAGGAATCATATTTGGTTCACCAAGAAAGTTGTAGGATGCTATAATGGGTTAGCAAGATGGTACTATTCTGCATAATTTGTTGACTAGAGAAACAGAATACACCTATTGTTCAAATACATAATTCACCACTCCCATCCCAGGCAATGAAGCAACAATTGTTTGAATATGTGGTACTCTCAGAATCAGTGTATGCTTTGGGAAGGGAGCAAGGGGTACAATCCTCAGCAAGACTTTCTTCTGTTTTTATGACTTAGGATTATATGTCTTCGCTTGGAGTTGTGACACTCTGTGATTTGCCACCACAACACTCTCACTCATGTGACAAAAGCAAGTACACTAGAAATTTTATGGCCGTCTAAATTTACAGATGACTGTAAAATTGGGGCCATCATAAACTCCCCAGAAGTCACCAAGATCCTCCAAGAGGGCCTTTCAAAAGCAAATAACTGGTGTTAAAACCATAGACTAAAATTAAATGCTAAGAAACGTATAATAGGATCCTTCACCAAGCATGACCACCCTTGTAACTATCACATTGACAACACACCCCTGAAAGTTGATCCCATTCCCAGGATCTGGAAACCTAGGTCAACAATGAACTGTCCTTTGCTCACCACATATCCATATTGTAAGGAAGTCTTTCCACATCTAACAGTTTATATCTAAAGGTATGGTGTCCAGGTTCAGAGATGTAATCTTTCCACTGTACTCAGCTTCCATTAGGCCAATAATTGAATATAAATAATGCCCCTTTCAGTTTATACCAGTCCAAACACTTGGCACAACTGGAATGACCACAATGTTTTCTCAATAAAAAAAAATCAGGAGCCTAAACCATAAAAAATATGAGGACTATATGAAAGCTTTGTTCTTCTTCTGAGTATCATCTAGGATATTGAAATGCGACCACTGCTTCATACTGAGCCTCAAAGACCCTACTCTGTCAGACCTATCACACATTTGCAAGTCTAAGGGTAGCATTAACACCCAATCAAGGGATTTCAATCTCTTTTGCAACAAAAATAGGATATGTTGGAGGGATAGATAATATTGTAAAAGAACTGTAAGGAACCACCATGATGAACATAAAACAGTTTAATTAAAAGAAACAAGCGCTTTCACGCACCACCATGGCGCGCTTCATCAGGTTACAACAATTAGCTAAAATACATCCTTTATATACTTAAAATATACATAATTAACCAATCTAGTCATCAATTAAGTATTTCTATTAAGTCATTTAAAGAAACAACGTCAAAGTAGCATCAAGTCAGGGATAGATAATATGTATCAGAGAGAATACCACTCCTATAGAACTGTCTTCCACTCCACATAAAGCAAAGTACTTTTTTATTCTAGTCAAACAAAATTTGGATGACTGGATGAATGCCATATATTCTCCCCTGGCTTAGCACCCATGTCCCTTATGGAAAGGGACAACAAGTAAATGTCCAAATATATCCTTTTTCTGCCTGCCTCTGGGATTTTCAAACACAAAATGTAAGGGCTAAAAACTACCATGGGAATGTAAGGTAAGGCTTCTTATGATCCTCACAGATCAAAAGCAGAATAGACATGGCTTTAAACGTAGGTGTGTAGGCATGCAGTGGGGGTGGCATTGCCAAGGAAATTAGTATCATTTCTGCAGAACTGACATGGCTATATACACAAGTGTGTATGCATGCAGCAGGGGTAGCATAGTCATAGAAGATATTATCCTTCTGGCAGAACTGAAATAACTTTAGACATGAGTGTGTCCACATGCGGTTGGGCTGGCTTCGCTGTAGAAATTAATTTACTCTGGTAGAACTGGCATAGTTATGGGCATGAGGGTGCATGGGTGTAGCAGGGATAGCATCACTGTAAAAGTGAGTGTACCTCCGGCAGTGCTGACATGGCTATGGTCAGGTGTGTGTGCGCATGCAGCACGGGTGGCATGGCAGTGGAGGTGATTGTGCCTCTGGCAGAACTGGCATGGCTGTGGACATGAGTCTATGTGCATGCAACAGGGTGTAGAAGTGAGTATGCTCCAACAGAACTAGCATGGCTGGACACATGGGTGTTTGCAAGTACAGTAGGGGTTGCAAATCTATGGAGATTAGCCTATCTCCAACAGAACTAACATAACTATAGACATGAAAATGTATGCATGTGACACAGGTAGTATTGTTGTAGAGGTCAGTACACCTCCAGCCAAGATAGCTATGGACATGAGTATGTGTGCATGGAGCGGAGGTAGCATTGCTGAGGAAATTGGTCTATCTCTGGCAGAGCTTGGATGATTATGAACATGAGTGTGTGTGCATGCAGCATTGGTAGCATCACTACAGAAGATATTGCACCTCCAACAGAAGTAACATAACTGCAGACATATTCTACAGCGATGTTACCCCTGCTGCATGCATATATACTTGTGTCTACAGTTATGCTACATCTGCTGGAGGTATAGTTGTTTCTACAGTGATCTTACCTCTACTGCATGCATACATAGACATGCCTGGGGGGGTTGGTTTGGCATAATGGATAAGATCTTTGCCTCATAAACACAAAGTACAGGGTTTGATTCTGACCTCACGTTATTGGCTAGGCTTAAAATGGCCATTCACAGCAGTTAGCCTAGTATTCAACTATGAACCTGTAGCCTAGTAAGTACCTAGGGATCTATAGTTGGATTTGTACTTAGATAAAAGCTAACCTGTATGTTATTTTACAGCGCTAATAAAATAATATTCTATGTAATCAGTTAAGGTATGTATGTGAGAGCTATGCAAGTAATTATTCTTTAGCTTAGTTTCTAGTAAATATTCAATGTCAGTTTTTGTAATACTCCGAGACTATTTCATCATTTCTTTTTTATCAGGATATTTAACCCCTTTTCATTCTACTAGTGAAAAGTAGTGGAATCTTTCAGAAATGACCACTCACCATTACTTACAGGTGTGCTCAAATATGAGCACTGCACAGAAAATTGTTAAGATTTGGGAGGGATATTATTTCCACCCTGGAGAAAGTTGAAAGGAGGATTCTTCACTGGAAAAAAAACAGTGAAATGGTTACTCACTGCTGAGGAGAAATTAACCTGGTTTGAACCTAGTATGACAAAAGGCTTATGAAAATGATTTGCTAACACCCAGTCTTGGGAAGCAGTATGCTTACACAAGTTCCCCTGCATGCAGAAATATTGTTGTTAAAATTAAATTAACATGCCCAGTACACCAACAAACTACATCTTCTGTTGGCTACAGAATGTTTTCTGACTCAAGGCTCATAACCATTGACAAGGAAATTGTAATTAAATTAAATATTCTAAATGTGAGCAATAATACAGAAATTAATGCAGTACCATTACCAATAATGTAAACATTAAGTACAAGAGAACATTAGCATCATATTAAAATGAGAATGAAATCTGCTTTCAACTTTCTTTTTTGTTTTATGTTGCTGGTGTATAAACAGTGTACCAAACACTACACGTGTTAACTGGGCAACTCTGAAATTTAGAGAAGGGGGGAATTAAAACATCTCATTACATACAGAAAAGCACCGCAGTCAGATATTTCCCCTTACACAGCAACTAAGGTGCCATTCATGATCCAGCATGGTTGGAAATCCTGAACCCATGACTCTGTTATAGGCTTCATCTTGGAGGAGCATGCAGGTAACCAGAAATTGAGGAAAAGACCACTTGATTACTATTATTTCACTGCCATGGTGATAAAATGAGTAGAAACAGAATAACTCATTGGTGATCTGGGATGCAGTTATGCAAGGTTTGCCTTAGGTTAGTGGTTCACAATGCCAGGTATCTGCGAGCACCCTCCAGAGCTCCCAAACTCTTTTGTCCAGAATCAAAGGCAAATCCAACGGTATTCGGAGACAATCAGGGACTCCAAAAAATATTAGTGGTATTAACTTGAGAAGTGGACAGAGTAACAGAATGCAAATTAACATGTATTTTCTGAATTAAAAGAAGTCATCATAATTATCATTATTTATTAAGTAACTAAAAACGCCACGACCAAGCATACTCCAAAACTTAAATAAAATAAAAAATGCTGACCAGAAAAATCACAGCACACAGAGAGTTTAATAGTTTGAGTGCTTTTGTTCCAGTAAAGCATAAAGTTCCTCAGAAACAATGTAGCAACTTCCTGCACTCCTTAAAAAGCCTTAAAAGCACCAAGCATTACAAAATTAAACACACTATTGTAAAATGAAGAAATAATGCTAATAAGACATTTTAAAACAAAGCCCAATAAATAAAATACATTAAAATTATTATAAATAACATACTCATGTCTAAAGTGTAAAATTTAAAATGTTAAATACTTTAAGTGTATTCAACCCAGAACACAAACATGTGTGCTGTGATTTTTCTGGTCAGCATTTTTGTATTATTTATTAAGTGTAATCCACCACCTTTTCTCCCACAGTTGACAGTTTTAGGAGGGGATTAGGAATGGCAAGAGCTGAGCATAAAAATGGCATGTTTCTGAAAATCAGACACATTCATGTGGTATACAATCATCAAGTCCCACTCTACAAATGATGTCACTGGTGCTTACATTTTCATAGATTTCAAGAGTCATCTCTCCCTCTGGCAGCTTGTGGTTCAAGACCCTGGAAATAGGTGATAAACAGAACTGGATGATATATTTCCTTAGATGGAGTTTTGCAGGACTGAGAGGACACCGATGTGGAGAGGACCACATAATCGGTAGGGGTGATGGACAGGACTCACTGCCATTTACATGCCGTAGGTAACATGTCACTGAATGCAGTCAGCCCTTAATGCGTTCATTCCTTGTAGTCACAGTTTTGTCCAAGCTGTTTATCATGGGATCTGATAAAATGAGCCTGTGGCAAAACTCCTTTACTGCTTCAGGTGTTTTACATTTGTGTAATTGACCATCCAGACACTGGACATGTAAGGTAGCACAGAAGTAAGAGATGTAGTAAATGGACTCTTTTCAAAAAACTATTTCTTCATGACAGTAAGTGATTTATTTCTGGGTGGGGTTATCTCTAATAATTGTCTGAATACAATGCACATGCTTGATCCAGAATATTTTTACAGCATTTGTTAAAGGTGTCTGTTGTTACTCTTGGTGACTGTTATCAGACAGTTTCATTACATTTTGTCTTGACCTTCTGCTAAATTGGAGTTTGACTTTGGGAAATCATGACACCCCTTAATGACTGGTGTCAGGAAAAGAACAACCGGTAAGTAATTTGGAAGAAAACAGATTGGCTAGTATCTTTCCACTCTTATTGCAACAGCATCAGCTGTTGTAAAGTATTTTGAAGGCCCAGTTTTCTAGACCCTCAGTCTTAGTATGTAGGACATTTATTTTCTGTTGTTGGGAATAAACAAAATGGATGCACTGCTGGATCAGAAACACACTTATCACAGACTGAAACTCAAAAAACAGACAGCACCTGTAATAACTTAATGCCTACTACATTTTTCTTGAATGCTGAGCTTATTCATTTGTATATTTGAAGAAATTCAAAATAAAAGATAAACTTTCTCATTTCTGGGAGTATCTTCCAGCTGTATAATCATGGTGACTGACGACATGTTATATAATTGGCTAGACCATTAATGTTGTTGTGAGTCAGATGCATTTCTTTGTTTCTGACTTTGTCAGGTGTGACTGGCACACAGTGGCTTCTCTAGTAACAGTTTGTTTGGAGTCATGCCCCTCTCAATGAATGATAAGCACTTTCCTTTCAGCCACATGATATTGTTCTTCGTGCACTGGCATTGCACTTCATTGCTGGCATATGCAGATGACACATTCGTATCTATAGTAATGGATTTCTGCTTCCAATATGTACTCCACAAAAACAAGTTACATAAAGCACCATATCCATTAAAAGGAAACAGTTTAAAGTTCATTTAGTAATATAATATGTCTGTACATAAACTCATTTAATAAAACTGAAAAAACTATATACAGCAGGTGATTATAAGCAGAATTATACAATAAAAGGACAGTAATATTCAAAAACATGCATGCTGATTGGACAAAGCATTCAGGGTGCTCGTTGTAAATCAAGCGTTCTCCCACAGGAAGAAGTTCTGTTAGCTCACTTCTCAGCACTACTAGCAGAAAATTTAAAGCATAAAAATAATAATAACTTTCCCTTGATAGTAAACTGCTCTATGGAGAGGAATAAGACAATATACTTCTAAAAAATACAATTTTGATATAAAGAGCCCTACTGATAAGGTGAGTTATATTTGCTGGAGCAGGATGGTATTGGAATATGGAGATGATGCCACAACCACTAAACACAATTCTGGTAAGAGTAAACCTGGTACATGGTGTAGTTATGTACTTGTTACCTAAAACTCAAGGAGAAATAAAAAACGAGTTTTGCTAGGAGAGTGAGTCAGTTTAATTATCTGAAATAAGATACTGCAAAGGCCATCTCAACCTCTTACCTCTTGAAAAGGACATGACTCTTTATTTAATGACTTCATTCCTCAATGATATGTCAAAAAAACACAACTTTTATCAACAACAGGCCAAAAATATGAGGTAAACATTTCTGCTTTCATCAGAAATGTAGACACAAGCAAGAATCCTACATGACCCTCTACAAATTATTCAACAACAGATACATATAAAAAATATGGCAGGGAGAGCAATGTATTAAACAGCCATAGAGGATGTGCAGTACATTCCTTGGATGCTCCAGACTACCAAAAACTGGCGGAAGAGCAATAAAGTCCATTATTACAATGACATTATTTATAAAAGACAATAATTTTTTTTGTTAAATTATGTCTTTGTATAATAATAATTATCCATTCCTGTGTGTGGGTAATGCAGGATCTACCCTAAGTTGACTGTGTTTAATCCCATGGGCTTCACCCTTGTGATTAAACCATGCCAGTCAATGATAAACCATATTATCCACACACAGTCATGGTTAAGTATTAAATTTGTTACCGGATCACTTTGTTACATTGTTTGTTTATTACTACATACCTGTGGAACGTTATGTTGTAATACAGCTCAGTTTTATAAAATAAATAAATAATAAAGGGACTTTAAGACTGCTTTCATTAAATAACTGTAAAGCCAGGGCTTACCACTGATCATTCAGTTCTTGGAGATCACTATGCATGCAGCAACGAACTTTGAAAATCTGACTAGTAGATGCTGAACATGGCATGAGTTTTTTTTTTTTTCCTTGTAGTGTATGTCAGCCTGAGTCATGTCAGAAAAATTAAAATTATATACTCACCATAACTATGCATCTGTGTTGTCATTTTCGTTCTTCTTCAGCTGATGGGTCTCAGATCCACCCTTGGATCAGGCTTGGCCGCATTTACTGGACTCCCGAATCCAACTCCCGAGCTCCTCCCTTTACCCATAATGCCCTGGTTATCTTGCAATACCTCAGATCAAGTTTAATGCCCAACAAGCAAGGTATATCTCGGACTAACCTCAGGCTAAGACAAAAGAAAGGCTAGTAGAAAAAGTCTGGGCTCATACCTGGAACAGAGATTCCACAACAACCATAAAGAAAAGGGGAATGACGGTGGGGAGTTCAGCAAGAATGAAAATGGATAACATAGATGCATAGTTTTGGTGAGTACATAACTTTACTATCTGATGTTGTGATTTTCATTCATTCTTCAACGAATGGGACAGAGTCCCCAGCTATGTGAACCTTGGGGGGCACTCATGAAAGGATATTCCAGAGTACTGCAGAATCAAAAGCCCTGCTTCTGGAAGTCAAATCTAATTTGTAATGAGCATTAGACCAAGTAGCTGCAGCAAAGTTCTAGACCAGAATGCTGATGATGTAGCCGTGGCTCTGGTGGAGTGTGCTTTAGGGAGACTGAGCAAGAAAAAAACCTTGTTAACTGTAAACAAAGGATATACAGTGTGTAATCCATCTGGCTAAGGTAATTTTAGAAAATAGTATGCCCAATTTGTTGGGGAAGAATGAGACAATTGATCTGACTTTCTGAACTTTTTTACTCTATGTAGATAAAAATGAAGCTGCGTAATTTACATCCAAGAGATAAGCATGTATTCACCTTTATTAGCAAAGCTGGGAGAGAAAACAAGCAAATTAATGGCTAGGTTAATATTCACTTCTGAGGCTACTTTAGGCAAGAATGATGGATTGGTCTGCAAGGTAAGTCTGTCTTTGTGAAAGATCAAAAATGGGGATTTGGAAGAAAGAGCCTGGAGTTTAGAAATTCATCTAGCAGATGTAATGACCACAAGAAAAGCAGTTTTCCATGATAACAATTTAGTCAGATCTATCCGATGTTTCAAAAGGACTCTGAGTCAAAGCTTGTAGCACAATTGTTAAATCTCAGGGTGGTGTAGGGTCCTTCACTGGAGGTCTCAGCAAAAAGATACCATTGAGGAAGACCTTGCACAGTTTTGATCAAGCTAAAGAGGAAGTATTTTCCCTTGAATGAAGATTAGATATCACTGCTAATTGCACCCTAATAGTAGAGAAACTAGCTCTTTCATGAAAGATGTCAAAAACACCAGAACAGCCGAAATGGGGGCAGTGAAGGGGGTCTAATTCTGTCTGTAGGTCCCAAGCAGAGAATCTTTTCCATTTACTTTTGTAGATTTTCCTGGTAGAGGCCTTCTGAGATTATAGTAATATTTGTCAGACCAGGGAAGAAAGCCTAGTCTGTCTGACCATCTGTGGAACTGAAGAAACTGTGAGGGTTGTAATGTTCAGGTGATCCATCCCCATGGGATGAAAGAGAAGGTCTGGATTGAGATCCAGTATCCAGGGTAGATGTCAAAGGTGAGACCAAAGGAAAGGGAACCCCACTTGATGAGGCCAGAAGGGGGCAATGAAGATAACTGTGATCTTCAACCAAAGTGCATTCTAAAAAAATGTGGGAATTAGATAACGGGGGATAAGCGTAAAGGAGACTGGAGGGCCAAATGTGGACTAGGGCTTTTATCTGTGACTCCTCTGGAAGGGGGATCAGAACAAAGAACCTGCTACACCTGTTGTTGAGAGGAGAGGCAAATAGATCACAGCAAGGTTAGCCCCAATGATTGAAAATCCTCTCCACCACTAACTGATTGAGAGACCACTCATGAATCATCAGAGTGGACCTGCTGAGTTTGTCCACTAGTACAGTGGATTTCTCCAGGATGTGCAATGCCACAAGAAAGCGGATGGATATCGCTCATGGCCACACTCTCATTGCCTATTGACAAAGAAGATAAAATTGGGTTCCCATCTGTTTGTTGATATACCAATCCACAGACATGTTGTCGGTTTGAATCTCAATCTTCTCGAGAGGGATGATGTCCTGCAAGGTCTGCAGTGCTAGGAGGACTGCTCTCATCTCTAGGTCACTGATGTGTGAATTGGTCCCTTCTAGGGATCACATGCCTTGGACCATACTTCCCAAGAAATGTCCTCCCCACCCCCATTGGGAGGCATCTGTGGTACCCCTGGCCACTGGGGACAGCCTTGTGGAACTTCATCTGACTAAATCCACCAGTGCAGGTGGTCTTTGCATACTTGGTTGAACTTGACTGGTGAAGACAAGGGATGGCGAAAAACTGCCACTGAACAGCTAGAGTCCATTGAAGAATTCTGTACCATAGGAAGCAAGGTTAAGGCTGTTGCTTTCAACACTAAAGTCTAAAGAATCAGTTTGGCTGGGGTAGAAAAATGCGAGATAATTTTCTCTACTTGACACCTGATGGTCTGTACTCTCTTCAGTGGGAGGGAGGCTATCTGACTTACTGACTGTGTCCAAATGAGCACCTATGAACTCCAGGCTCTGACCAGGTTGAAGATGTGACCTGAAAAGGTTGACTGAGATGCCTAGGGATTGCCATAAGTGGAGAGAATAGTCCTGTATTTCTGAAGGAGATGATTGGTTAGGGCAGTGAGAAGCCAGTCATCTATGTATGGAAACACTCATAATCCCAGCAGTCTCAAGTGAGCTGCTAACAGTGCCGTACATATGGTAAACACCCTGGGGGCTGTGATGAGACCAAAGGGAAGGGCTCTGAACTGATAGTGACTGGCCCCCAACCAAAAGCTTAGAAATCTTTGGAGTTATCTGTTCATCTTGATGTGATAGTATGCGTCCTGAAGTTCGACTGAGCACATCCAGTCACCCTTGTGCAGAAATGGTAGAATAGACTGAAGTGTGACCATTCGGAACTTTGACTTCTTTACAAATTGTTTCAGATTGCTGAGGTCCAGAATTGGTCTCAAGTCCCTTGTTTTATTTGGCACTAAAAAGAACCTTGAGTATTTTCCAAATCCTTTCTGGTCTGGTGGAACATCCTGGATAACTCTTTTGTCTAGCAACTTTTGAACTTCTAGAGCTGCTGCTTCTCTCTGA
>NC_056739.1:575698224-575920724 GCF_019279795.1 Protopterus annectens | reverse complement strand
GATTCCCTCAGAGGCACGCCAGAGAGCCACACGTCTAGCGGAGCTGCTTGAGTGCCCCATCAATAATGACACAGAGATGATAGACTGCCTTAGAACCAAGGAACCTCAAGCAGTTGTTGACAAAGAGTTTTATGCCCTCCCTTACCAAACTATCTTCAGATTCCCCTTTGTTCCAGTGATAGATGGCGATTTCCTTCAAGATACACCTGAAACCATGTTAAATGCTGGAAACTTCAAAAAGACTGATATCTTAGTGGGTGTTAACCAAGATGAAGGGAACTACTTCCTTGTTTATGGTGTTCCAGGTTTCAGTAAAGACAACGAAAGTCTCATCACAAGGGATACTTTTATAGAGGGTGTCAAAATGACTGTACCACAAGCCAATGACATTGGTATGGAAGCTGTAGTTCTTCATTACACAGACTGGATGGATGAAAACAACCCAGTAAAAAACCGTGATGCCATGGATGACATTGTCGGAGACCAAAACGTTATTTGCCCTGTGGTGCAATTCTTTTACAATTTTGCAAATCATGGTAGCAAAGTGTACACGTACTTCTTTGAGCACAGAGCCTCAAATCTAGCTTGGCCTGAATGGATGGGAGTTCTCCATGGCTATGAGATTGAATTTGTTTTCGGACTGCCCCTTAATAAAACTTTGAAGTACAATAGAGAAGAAGAGCTGTTGAGTAGGAAGATGATGACGTTTTGGGCAACTTTTGCTAGAACTGGGTAAGTCCTAGCAGTTTTTCATCTCTGACAACCTACTTTAAGTATCAGTGTTTCTGACTTGATCTTTCATATCCTACTGTCTGTTTAGAATTGTATTTGTGTTTGCTGCTTTGTGGCTACTGTGATTTTCTTGAGTATTACCATCATAGGTTCATAGGTTCATAGATTAGTACTAGGCTAACTGCCCTTGTGGGCCATTTTCAGCCTAGCCAATTACCCCATGTGAGAATCAAACCCTGCACCTTATGCTTGTAAGGTAAACACCTTAACCATTATGCCAACCTCCCACCATTTTGGGGAGGGGTGTTGACTGCCTCAAATTAGGACAGTGCTGGATGCAAAGTTTGTATGTTTCTGTACCTGAAAAAAATCATCATCATCTTCTATCATCAATAACTCTGAAGTAGCTCAAACCTTCTTTTTAAGCCCCCATTTCATTGGTACTAGCTCACATAGTCAATGCCATCCATGAAATATAATAATAACTTCCATATTCTTCTTTATTTCTGAGTGAATAAAGCAAGTCATCACCCTCTTTCCTGTTTTTTCACTGAAGGCTAACCACCCCAGATCTCCTTAATCCATTCTTGCCATCCAGAGCCTTAGTGTCCTCCAGCTTACCCAAATCACATATATATCATCAATTTTCAGTAACAGGCAACATAGTAGTACAGCTGTATGGCATTTATGTAGTCTTCCTCTGTTCAGAGTATTTTTTTTTTTGCACTTTGCAGCATTTCCTGTTGTAAGGAAGGTTTATGAAATCTTATAATCTTATTGGACAGAACACACCACATGGTCTTAGTAAATTATATGTAACTCACAACTGCGAAATAAAACTTGTAAAAGATGCTTTAAGTACATTTTTTGCTTGCAGACTCTGACAAATAGTACAAAAACATGTATTCTAATTATAATTTGCACTTACATTCAGAAAATACATGAAGCTACAATATATCATGAATATCCATAAATTATAAAAGTCATATACAATTACGTAGTTTATTGTTTTCTACAAAATTAACAATTCAAGAAGCATATAAAACTGTTGCACTATATCTAATCAGTAACTTTGTGGTTAGATGATAGTTTGACCACTTGCTTAGTATATTATGCTAAGTACAATATTTAGTAAACCTATGAAGTGTAAAATTAAGACAGAACTGTAAAAGATACTGTATGGCTCTTAACCAACACTACTAAGTTCTGGTCAGAGGAAGATCTTTGCTTATTATCTACAGTAACCAAAAACAATGTCTGTTTTATCAGATGAGGGAATTCTTTAAGCCAGTTGTATCTCTTTGGTTATAGAATTCCAAAATGGCTGACAGGACTAGACCATATGGAAATAGTCTGAAGATTGATGTCCATACCACAAGACTGTATTACTGGATGCCTGATAATGGCCCTTATACCACTCAGGAGATCTTTATCACATATACACTAATCTACAATTGCTGAGTTTGTCAAGGCTGGAAGGTCATTTGTAAAACACAGATTAAACACAAGATCCCAATCTTAATCTAAAATGGTTAACTTCAATATCGTAGTCACTTTAGCTTTCAGTTCAAACAATTGAGTGGATATGTTCTCTAACAGCTTGAAATAAATTAAATTTAACTTTGTATTGTTAGTTCTGACTGAGTACAAGCATGAGCAGACTTATCAGGTAATAGACCTCCAAACATTCACATCCCTGTCATTGAAACAGAATCATGTTTGCATACACTGCCACCCACATGATCTGAATCCATGCCAAAACGTGTCTTGTAATAGCTAGCATAATGACAAAGAAGTCCTGGTTCCAGACATCACTAACGTAAATGGTTTTGTACACAGTCCATTCTTTCCAAGTGAATGGGTTACTGTTTATCCTCAATAACAGATTGCACCAGATTCAAGACCTTTTGATGTCACATAAAACACCACTTTGTCTCAAACTGCTGTTCCATCCCTCCCTCCTGTGTTCATATGTGATAGTGTGTGAGTTCCATGGGAAGCAGCAGGGTTTATTTCTTCATTGTGACTCTAATGTAGTGCCAGCTCAGTGAGACAATACTATAGTGAAGTCACAGAAAGCTTAATCTGCCCCTTATTTAGACATGCACAATTTAATCTTGCTTATTCTTTCCATCTTACTTGCCCAAACAAAATCAGAAATTAATGTTTGCAGCTGTTTAATATATTTAAAAAAATTATGTTGGCGATGGCACAATATACAAATAATAAACCAAGGCAGAAGTGCATTTGTAGAAGACAAAGTGAGGTGATTTTGAAAATGACATCCGGCTACAGGTACATAGGACCCATGGACAGTTCTTTTTGAGGAGAAAGGGTAATGACCCTTTTTTTAAAGGGCAAAGTGCCACTGACACTGATCCATGAGATCACTATCCAATGTCGTAAAAAAATCATAAAAAACTAGGTGCGTCATACAGGGAAAAAACCTCTCTTAGAACAAGATCAAAAGGCAACAGCCAATGCTTACTTCCCACACACTCTACTCTATGCTGCTCCAGTTTGCACTAATCTTCATAGCCGGCCTTAGGCATAGGCCAATTAGGCAGCCGCCTAGGGTGCTGGTCTAGCAGGGGTGCTTTTCCAGTGTTTATTTGGTGTAGGTAGACCAGATAAAAGCAAAACACACAGTTCAAGCTGCTGCAGAGTCTTCACACAGGTTTAATGATCTTCACACAGATATAGTAACAGATATAGTAACAACTTAAAGCACTTTTTGTTTGCAACTATGCAAACTTCTTCAGAAGTAAAAACTTATACTATTAATTGATCTTAAATACACACTCATTCAAAAAAATGTGGGACAAAGCTTAATTGTCAACTTAAAAAGCCACTACCCCTAAAAACAACATTAAATAATCTAAAAAAATGTTCTTATCTAAAACATTGATGTTCATATACTAAAACATTCAGAATAAATTGCAACCAGTTTTAGACACAACATAATAATAAAAAAATAATTAAATAAACATTCAAACAAACTTTATCTTTGCAAACTTTTAAGTTTAAGAACACTAGTGATAGACCATGATTCATTCAAGCCTGGAATATTAAACGCATCAAGCTTAATCTGCCACAATAATTCCAACTCTTCTAGCTTGAAAGAAAATGGACCACCCTTAGTGTCCTGCAGAATATTATCAATACCCATGAATTTAAACTGATGACCTGTATTCAAATGGATATGCTTAGCTAAGGCATTATCCAACTTGTTATGACTGATAGCATAAAGATGCTCATACAGGTAGGTAGACCAGGATGGGGGCACCAGGTGGTGTGGGGGGCACTATAGAGCCCTTTTGCCTAGGGCATCAGTTGACCTAAGCCCGCTCCTGCTAATCTTCACATTATTCACCAACAAAGATTGGATCACTGCTACCACAAAACAGAAAAAGTGTGCCTCGAATCTCCTTAGCAGAACTCATCGCTGCATTGCTTTACATAAAAATATTAAAACAACTAGCTGTAATGTCACAGCTATATTCAATGCACCCAACTGAAGGTAGCCTACTCTATTCTGCACCAGCCATCCAAATGTTCTCCCCTTATCTAACTGATGAAGTGGTACTGTCCCACAAGAGATCTCCACTCTAAAGACAAGCACCTTGCCTACCAGGACAAGGTCTCAAATGCACATGGTGAAGCCTTGTACTCATGCCATGCGGCTATACCCTGGAGCCAGATGCCATCTACCCTCAAGCAACCTCAAAATTAAAACAGTTTTAGTAAAAATCTCTACACTCATGTCCTTAATACTAAAGTCTCCCCTGTTCTTCCTCTCCTGGTTAATCAAGTGACACTACCCCAATTCCTTCTGTCAAACCACAGAGTTTCTCCGCTCATCACTCAGTCTAACATTTTGTTCTTTTCACAATTGTTAATGTGAATCATTGACTTCTTCTTTCCTTTATCTGTGATTATGCAGGTTAATAGTGCAATCCTTACTCACCACTTTTACACTCATTCAATTTTAGTATTTTAAACTCTGTCAACATTTAATTATTGGGCTTTTTCTCTTCTTGTAGTCCTGTTACCACTCTTCTACAACTAGAGAACCCTAACTACTTCCTTCTTCACTCAATCCCACCCCCATCCTTGTTTGTCTTTCTTTTACAACTGCTACTGGTCTCATACACCTAGGCACCTTGTCTATGTTAAATCTGTAATACCTACACTCCAAATATTGTTTGTGCTCACAAAGTATCTGCTGCAATGTCTCTTGTAAGTTTTTCTCTCATTAAATTTTTTGGAACATTTCTCCCCTAGCCTCCAATGAAAATGGGTTTTGCATGACCCATTCAGACCTTCCTAGTAGCCAAATGCAAATAAAAATAACATTGCTGGGGGAGACTGCACAGTACAGCATTTTCATAAATGAGTTACCAGTATGCTGTACTTTGCCAGGGCAAAGGTAAGTTCCATAGCAGCAGAGAGGTTGACCAGAAGCAGGGTGGGGAAGCCACCATGGAAAAATGTGCTAAGAGAAATTTAGGATTGTTTCATGTCTTTGCAGGGGACTGCCCCCACAAAATCTTGGTAGATACTGTACTAGGTTAGTAACACTTCTAGCAGATTTTGTTACAGTAGCAATGCACAAGATGGTAAGATGACCACAACATGTGTTACTTCTGTTTTGTTATAGGATCATCAAGTATCCAATCATTTCAAGATGGCAGCAGAAGTAGACTGGGATTGTACAGAAGTGCTTTTGTGGACACCCTTAATGAGCATTCCACAAGGGCACAATTGTAGCACAGGTTACTATTATTGTTTTGACTTTTGGTTGAGTTTGACTATACACAGTCTCAAAAGACTTGAGCACATCAGGCCTGTCTGTCAACATCTTCAAATTCTTGCAGTTTCATATTCATTGCTTCAATAATGCTGTCTATCTTAACCTCTGACGTATATATTCTTCTGCCTTAAATCATTCCAAGCGTATTTTCTACTCAGTCCTGTCTTCTAATGAAGTGGACAAATTATTTCAGTTTTAGTTTTACTGTCAAACCTTTATTTCCATAAGAATTTGCTAATTTCATTTTCTTGCAGCCTACAGATTTCTTAAAAGCATCAGTATTCCAGCGCTCAGCATTCCTTTCAGTACAACTCCCACAGCCACGTTATTACTTTAAAAAACATAGGTTGGACTATATGGACTTTTTATTGACAATGTTATTTTCTTGTTCTTTAAAATCTCAGCTAGATTTGCCATAGGGTTCCTTCTAAAAAATCACACAATTTTACATCATGCAGTCACTATCTGTAGACCTCTTTGCCTGGGAAAAATAAAATCTCTCTCTGCTTCTACTTCTTTCTGATCTATTTACAAAGAACTTGTAGGACTAGATGACATAATCTTACCTTTTTTTCTTTTTTTTTCTTTTCTTTGTTATGTTGAGCAACAAACCAGTTTTTGTGCTTTATACTATCACCTTCATCAACCGTCTGTTCAATTTGTTCAACTCTTCCTCAGTTTCAGCCGTCCAGGAGGTATTATCTGCATTTCAGATGTAGTAAGTATTTCTCTTGACACTTCGGATTCTAGCTTCTAATTCATGTAACCCAGCACTTCACATAATTTATTTATTTATTTATTTATTTATTTAAATTTGTTGACCAGGAGTGTCCGACTGGACGTGGGTCCATTTTCAGCGGAGGCCCGGGGAGAAAAGCTCCACAGTAAAATATGGTGACAATATATAGCCCTGTCACACTCATTTTGTAATCTTGAATCAGTCAGTTATTCCATATCCAATTCCAACTTTCATAGGTTCATAGGTAGGTACTAGGCTATTGGCCCTAGGGCCTATATAAGCCTAGCCAAACGGTACTCTGGATTTTGCCACCCAAGAAAATTATTTTCCTGTGCTCCTGTCAAGCAGGGCCACAGAAGTGATCCCCAGGGTGAATTTCCTATCTCCCATCCAGTCATCAAGATTTTTCTTGAAGAGTGCTAATGAGGAGCTTTGTTTGATATAGATAGATTTATTTGAACTACATAAGATAGAGCCCCTCACTATCACTCTTCAAGAGGAACCTTGATGAGTGGATGGGTAACAGAAAGTTCACACCGGGGATCACACCAACAGCACTACTAGATAGGGGCCAAGGGTACTAGCTGCTAGTACAAGGGTCTAGGGAACTACTAAAGGGGCAGTGAATACCGCACAACGTGGCTGGGCTAATATATGCTTTCGGGCAGATAGCCCAGTACCAACCTATGAACCTATAGGTAGTTTGTTCCAGAGTATGGGAAGTCTCTGAGACAGGAATCTATCCCTCCAGCATGTTCTGTTTATTGTGGTGACAAGGTTTAGGTCCCTAGAGCGTGTAGCTCGGAGGGATTGGGATTTCTTTACGTGGAGCATGTCCAACAGCTCTGGGTTTGACATAGCTTTGTATGTTAGGCAGAGATCGCCTCTGAGTAGGAGATATGCGACAGAGTAAAGCTGGAGTTTTTTTAGATGGTCTGCATAGGGCATCTGTTTGAGGCCGGTAATCCTCTTTGTGAGGTATTTCTGTGGCCTTTCCAGTTGTTGTAGCTGTCTTGTGAGGTACATACCAAAAGGGATGTTGTACTCTATAATGGGTCTAATGAGTGATGATTAGAGGGGAACAATGACTTCTTTTTTCCTGGATGAGAAACCTTTTGTGATGAGGTGTGCCACGTAGAAGGATTTCCTGACTACTGTGGTGATGTGATTATCAAAGGAGAGACTACTGTCCACCTGTGTCCCAAGGTCTCTTATCACACTTCCGGTGTTAAGTAGACTACCACCTATGTGGTAGTTCATGGGTACAGAGTTTTTACCAAAAGGGATGACAGTGCACTTTTTGGCATTGAGCTTGAGGCAATGGCTTTCACACCAGGCATCTGTCTCAGTGAGGCCCTTTTGTAGTATGTTGCTTCTTGTTTTGCATACAGATACCTCAGGAGGTAAGTAAGGTGACCCAGTATCCCAATTTCTCTCATAAATTGTCACAGTTTGTTACAGTCTATACTGTCAAAGGTTTTAGAGTAGAATACATCACCAAAATAAATATTTTCGGACCTCCTTTGCTTTCTTGCGTGTTGAAAATTTTATCTTTGCTGCATCTGCCCTTTCTAAAACCAATTATTTTACCTGACAGTTCTCAGTCCGTATATTGCCAGAGTCTTGAGTTCCTCTAGCAAAGCGCTATTATGTAAATCCATAATAGCTTTTTGCTAGTCCTAACAAATGTTATCATGTAATTTAAACAACTGTGATCACACCTCTTCTAACAGGGCAATTCATGAACTACTGTGATCACACCTCTTCTAACAGGGCAATTCATGACCCTTAAAATCCTTTGCATGATCAGCAACCCCTTCACCCTACTATCCCTACCCCCCCTTTGACCTCATGAGCTTTCTGTCACCTTCTTCTGTGCCTTTGTACCTCTACATACAGCAGTGAAGCAGTACCCACATGTTTTTTATTTATCTGTTTTCTAACCAGGTAGACAGATTGGTTCCTGTGAGCCTTTTTCAGCAATAGCAGGCACTTGAAAGACACAATGCAGTAAACAAATATAGAATACATGCAAAAGTGTCATCTTCTGAAGTACAACCAAAATGCATTTAATACAGAAGTTCTCTGTTCTCTGTGTGTGTCTCCAGTATGTAGCTTGTCTTCTGAGAAGTACAGGGGGGTCATATTCCACAGGTAACATGGGTGCCAAGCTTTAGTGTTCATCTACTACTCACATCTAGCCATTTCCTTTAAATAAATGCTGTTGCTCTTCCAAAGAAAAAGTAGATCAGTTTTTTTTTGTTTTTTCTGTTTTTTTAATAAAGGACTTTTCCTTTCTCATGACCTTATAGAACATAAATTGGCAACGTTTCTTAAGGACTTTTCCAGTCTTGTCTTCTGCTCCCTTCACTAATCGGTAACATGTTTCTGTTCCTATCTTGACAGTGCTGCTTTCATGGAGAAGGTTTTCCAACTCTCACACACAGTCATACTGAGGTATTTCTAGAAGCCATTCCTCCCTCTCCCCAGCCTCTCCCTCCTCCATTTCCCTTGCACCAGCCAAGTAAAAGTCTCCCTTTTCCTGGCATAATTTCTGTTCGCACCTGCACTTTTTTTCCTCTTAATTAAATGTGCAAATCACAAGGGGAATGAACAATATTTTCTATTTTTTGTGTTTACTTGTTATTTCAAACTAGTAATTGGTTTTATCTATATATTTGATGCCCCATGCATAAAACACACTGTACTTTCCATCTGTGCCTGTATTTGGCTTCCGTTTCATGTCTTTTATATTATCATTTTGTTGCTTTGTCACAGTCTCCCCTTCAACTCAAAATGAGGCTCTGGAAATTTACTTTTTACATGCACATAAAAACATTCATATGTGCATATATTATACATAGTGATAACAGGAACAGACAATGGAAATGTAAAATTTCCACCATACCTAAATAACCTTAAAAAAATTATCTCCCTCATAATGTCATTAATAGAAACATAAGAACAATACTAGATAAGCAATCATGAGGACAGTAATATACCTTGCTCTATACATCTTTAAGTAGATACTTAAACATTTTTGCACCTTTTTAAGCCCTTAGATATCATAATGATCATTTACTTAAAATTAGCTATGGTACACCCATAACTTTATGCTGTTTGAACCAGCTGGTTCCTTCACAGTATCACAATCTCCCCTTTGCAGCCTCATGAATAATCCCTTAATCCACAACCACACGGAATGAGTTTTAATCCTAAACACCTAAATAGATAACTTTCTCTCACAGGTCTGTACATTAGGATAATCCTTCTGCACCCCAATGAGAATAAGCCAAGGGGTTTTAATCCTTTATTATCTACCAGTTGTGTTGCTTTCCTCACCATTTTGCAACATTTTCTGAATCTTTGCTGTTGGCATTCTTAACTCTCTTCCCTACTGTACTTTAAGTAAGCATGGAAACACACAGACACACACATACACAACATGTACAGCTTCATGGTTATTCATGCTAAAGTTTAAGTAGGCCTGGAGTAGACTTGGCTTGCTCTACCAAGTTTCTTAATGATCACTTGACCACCAAGTTAAGAATTCTTACGTAGGTATTTTTTCATACGTATAATCTCTTAAATCTCTTAAAAGATTGTGATGCCTAAAAAGTGTGAGTGCTTTAATCTGCTGTCACACTCTCATGGCTTGTTTTTTCTTCCAGAAACCCAAATAACCAAATGGAGCAAACAAGATGGCCTGAGTTCACAAATGACACACAGCTGTACCTCAGACTGAACACCAGCCCCACAACTGTTATCTCCAGTGGACTACGTGTACAAGAGTGTGCTTTCTGGAACCGTTTCCTCCCCAAACTCCTTAATGCTACAGGTAATGAAATGTGATCCCTGAAAAGGGAATGTCTTCCAGGATAGTATTGAATAAATTTGATGTAATGAGCTGATTCACACAAGTTGACGTTTAATGCAAAAAAAAAAAAAAAATAAGAAGGTCATGCACCATGCACTGTGCAAACAATAACCATAGAAGAGCTTCTATACTTAGGATAGTGAACTTGGAGAGGGGGTCTTCTAAAAAAATCTAGACATCATTATGATCCCACACTTGCCTGTTCTGCTTAGTTCAGATAATCAGTGAGAAATACTAGTAAAATGCTGTTGTGCAAATCTATGTGTGCCTATTATGTCTGTGTGCATCGTGTGTGTGTGTGTGTGTGTGTGTGTGTGTGTGTGTGTGTGTGTGTGTGTGTGTGTGTGTGTGTGTGTGTGTGTGCGTGTGTGTCTGAGCTTGCACGTTTGCATGTGTGTGTTTTTGTGTGGGTATTACATGGTTAACTGCTCTAAATTCTGACACTCATAAGTGCAAGTCTCAGAACAGTAAATCTGCTAAGTCTGAGATTGCTGTGTCTCAAAGTTCTCTATTTTCTCCCCTCCTAAGAAATTTACCTTAAAGGCAAACAGTGATTTTCAGCACTGATTATTCTCCACTATTTTCTCTGTTTTTTATTCATAATTTCAGGACTGTGTGTGTGTGTGTGTGTGTGTGTGTGTGTGTGTGTGTGTGTGTGTGTGTGTGTGTGTGTGTGTGTGTGTGCGTTTTGGAGAAGAGGGTTGTGTATGACAATTGGTTTAGCCTTTTTACACATTCTTGATAGATTTGTCTTAGATTAAATGTGCAAGTTTTGAAGTTTTCTGGTAGGAAGGGATAATAAACTGACTGAGTCTGTGCAAAGGTTTATTTACAAATTTACAGAGATGTTAAGTAACCCACTACAGTACATTGAGTAGTCAAATATTATGCCTGATACACCTTGTTCCCACACTCAAGTACACAAAGTTAGTATCCAAGATCATCCTTCCATTCACTGTCTGCTGTGCTCGATGAAACATTAGGAACTTTCTACACTGTTGCACCATGTACACTGTTTTTGCTGCTGTTGTATTGTTTTGGAATTTGGATTATCTATCAAAGCTGATGAATCATTTAAGGTGTTTGGACTTGCAGTCCAAACGATAACACACTATTTCTTTTTCCACCATGCATATGCTCCATCTTAGTATTACTAATCGCATGTAATTCAGTGACTGAACAGTCTGTACTATTTAGCCTTTAATTATTGAATGTCTGTGATTCCATACTTACATATTGATTTAAAATTGCAAAAACTAATGTCAGCAGGACAAAAAAGGACATAAAGACATGATTTATGATTCAAACATATGGTCGGGGTGGTATTGGATGGGATAGTATTGATTAGGAGTCAAAGACAAGGAAGATGATTCTAAGGGAACTGTTATATGTAGGAAAAGAGTTTTACTGAAATACAGGCAAAGACATGGGAGATGTTCCAAACAACCAGAGAGGCTTGTAGAAGTATTGATGCAGTCATCACATCCTGGCATAAATGTGAATTGGAGACAGCTGTATAGGTAGTTCATATAGAATTTAATGTACATAAATGGGTTGTTCACTTTTCCCCCACCAAAAATGAGCTTTTAGGATGGGATTAATGGAAGTTTGGGAATTATGGAGATGAGCTTCAGATAGCCATAACAGAATGCAAAAAAGGGGGCAATGCTTGCAGTCAGGTACACACAGGAGACTAAGAAAAAGAAATCATGAAGAAAAGGGGCTAAGTAATGGAGAAAGGTAAACAGTGGTATGACATGACCAAAGATGTTTCTAGAAATATCACAAGCCCTAAGACTGCTAGTATATTACGTAAGCAATAATGCCCAACAGGGTGTGTGTTAATGTGTAATTAATGCCCGCCCAGGGCTGTTTTGAGGTCCAATGCAACAGGCCCCCCTGGAGGGCATTATTGGGCTTAGAAAAGAGGCCCACTGTAAAATTGTAGTATTTTACTTACTTTTTTTTTTAAGTACTATATTATTTTTTTGTATATTTTTGAAGTAAAATAGTTCCACTGCCTAATGTTTCAAACTTTCGGTAGTGTATGTTAATGGTGTTGGAGGAAGCATTTTACATCAAAAAATAACATAGCACTTAAAAAAAGAAAAAAAGAAGTAAAACACAACAGTTTTACAGACAGCCCATTCACTCTCTCATACACAGCTTTCATACATGCATTCACTCACAGAAGATCACTCTCACTCTCTCCTAGTCACATACACACACACACACACACACACACACACACACACACACACACACACACACACAGACACACACACACACACACACACACACACACACACACACACACACACACACACACACACACACACACACACACACCCACACACACACAGTCCTCTGCTTTCATACATGCAGTCACTCACACACGATCGCTCTCATTCTTTCAGTGTCTCACACACACACTCACTTCTGCTTTCATACACACATTCATTCACAAATGATTGCTCTCAGTGTCTCAGTCTCTCTCTCAGACACACTCACAGTCACTCTTGCTTTCATGCAGGCATTTACTCACACAAGCAGACAGCAACATAAATACACACACACAATCATCTTTCTTTCTTACTTTCATACGCACATGCACTCTCTCTCTCTCTCTCTCTCTCTCATACACACACACACACACACACACACACACACAAACACACACACACACTTTTTTTATTTTACACTCGCTAAACAGCAAAAGTGCTACTTAGTGAGCGTAAAATAATGGTGGCCATTCTGTTTTTCTCAGTCCGAGTTCCACTTCTGTTTGATAAGCTGCCATGAAGCAGCGGACTCGTTTTTCACTGGGCATTACTTATACATTAATACCCTGCTGAAGAACATTTGTTCTTCAATCAGGGTACTGATGTACAGTAAGGCCACTCTCTAAAGTAGTATAACATATTATATATAGTGCAGTATGGTCTAATGTGGTGATGCATTGCTTATTGTATAGTGCAATACTGTATGCTGTAATTTAGTGGTGTGTATTGGTGTTTTGCCTAACCAAATATATTCAAGTCAGGATTTCTTGAAAATGCATATTCTGAAACTATTTGTTTCACGCATTAGGATCATAGGCTCCACAAGGCAGATCAGGCCAATAATTGAGAGTATCAACTCTCATATGGCACCTTCTTCCTCCAGGAGGGTAACACACAAAATAAGTGTTGGAAGAATTTGTAATTGCGTGCCCAGTTTTCAACCTTCACCTTAATGGTGGTAAAGGTCTCACCCTGTGTGAGATAGTTTATTCTAAAGGCAGAGTATTCATTAGGATATGAGTCTGTCCTGCCAGCATTTCCTGTGGATTTGCTGGTGAAGAGTGTTTATGGCACTGTTAGTTTTGTGAATTTGTATGAAATCAATGAGGGAAGGATCTTTCATTGTCTTAAATCATCATCATCTTTCGGCTTTTCCCATTAGGGGTCGCCACAGCGGATCATCTCTTTCCATTTCTTCCTATCCTCTGCATCTTGCTCTGTCACACCAACCGCCTGTATGCCCTCTCTCACCACGTCCATAAACCTTATCTTAGGCCTTCCTCTTTTATTGGGCTTAGAAAAGAGGCCCACTGTAAAATTGTAGTATTTTACTTACTTTTTTTTTAAGTACTATATTATTTTTTTGTATATTTTTGAAGTAAAATAGTTCCACTGCCTAATGTTTCAAACTTTCTGTAGTGTATGCTAATGGTGTTGGAGGAAGCATTTTACATCAAAAAATAACATAGCACTTAAAAAAAGAAAAAAGGAAGTAAAACACAACAGTTTTACAAAAAAGGTACGCTGGTGTATGGTAGCCAGTTATCCAGTCACTAAAATGCACAAAATGTTCACATAAAGAGACCACCACGCTAGATGAGCAATGTGGAGATGAATCTTTTATTGGTAGTGAGCGCTTTCGCCCGTAGGCTTCTTCAGACTTTCAAACATTTAATTGCAGTCACATTACAGTTTAAATATTGCTCTATACCACGCTATTGGTCAGTCAATCAACATTAAAAAAGTCAGTCAACATTAAAAAGTCTTAAAGCGCTATATGGCTTCATTTAAAAATCGACATTACATAACTTTATAAAAAACATTATTTAAAAATTTAATTTAATAAACATACTGTCTATAAAAATAAATATAAATGCATAAAAATATAAATGTATGTATGCACGTATTACATAAAACAAACAACATATAAAACCTACACTATACTATCTTGTATCATGCACTCCATAAGCATAAACTGTATAAAAACCTAAGTTGATAAAAAATGTGAAAACCTATCACCCATCAAGAAAAGGGGATAAATAGTGTGAATCAAGGTTATACAAGAACCTGGAAAATATTTATCCATATGGGACCATACGGAGGGGGTTCATAAGGTATGGGCTTAGGGAGGTTAAAATGATTAGTGGTGGTGTAACCATATGCAAGGGAATAAGAAGTACAGTGTCCAAGGGGTAGAATAAATGAATTAAAAATGGACAACTGCGATTAATAAAATACTGAACCTAAGTGTATACTAGTGGTGGGGTACATGGAGTTTTCTCCTTCTCAAGAACGGTTTCACCTGTACCTTGTCATTCAGACCTGGGTATTGGTCAGCCCTACATCTGATAATCCACTTCATTTCGCTCTCCAATGTATAATTTATTATATCACCCCCTCTTATATTAATTTCAATTTTTTGAATGACAAAGAATCTGAAGGTGTGTGTAGCCCCTGATTCCATATGGTGTTTGGCTAATGCATTGAACACTGAACCTATTCTTATGTGATAGACATGTTCTCTGATGCGTTCTTTCAGATATCTATTGGTTTTGCCAATATAGAACGCGGAGCATGCTTCACATATAGCCATGTAAACAACATTTAAGCTGTTACAATTGGTGTTGGTGTGAAAATGAAACAGTTGTTTTGTAACAGGGTGGATGAAATCTGTTGTTTCTTCAATATACATGCACTGATTACATTTTCCACAGGGCATAGTGTTTATATTTTGTTCACTTGTTCTTCCTATTTTCAGATTATTCCTGGGTCTGCAAAGTAGTCTCCTTAGATTTGGCTGATTCTTAAATACAAAGTTCGGGCTAGAGCCCACAATCTTACTTATTTCATTATCTAAAAGTAAAATATTCCAGTGTTTTGCCATGATTTGTCTAAGATGAAATGCATCTTTCGAGAAGAACATAGATGCTCTAATATTATCTAAGGTAAACAGTGGGTCAATATTGGCTGGTTCCATAGGTTCTGAAAAATAAGGTTTAGCCACAGTATCTCTGAGGTTAGTTACTGCAGATGTAGTTTGTACAAACGTTTCTAAGTCATATCCCCTTTGTACAAATTTAGTCCTTAAATCATCCAATTCCTTCATGTAACCCTCCTCAGTAGGGTTCAATCTTGAAGCCCTGATTATTTGGCCCTTCAAAACGTTATTAAAAACATATTTAGGATGCATACTATCCCTGTGAAGTATAGTATTCCTGTGGCATAATTTCCTATGTATTGAGGTGTTGAGTAATCCATTGCTGAGCCTAAAAATATTGACATCTAAAAAAGATATCTGCTCATGTGAATAAGTCAATGTGAATTTTAGAAAGTTGGTTGAGGTATTGATGCATTCTACAAACCTCAGCAAGGTGTCCACATCACTCATCCAAATAAAAAAGAGGTCATCCACAAACCTGCGATACAGACCTACATGGTCTTGGAACATATTGAGCTTAAAAAGAAAAGTTTCTTCCCATTGGGCCATGACTAGGTTGGCGTAGCTATTGGCACAAGAAGTGCCCATAGCCACGCCATCCTTCTGCAAAAACACATCTTCTCCAAACATAAAAATGTTATTTAGCAGAACAGTTTCCAAGAGCAGTGTAATAAAATCAATTTTTGCAGAAGTAAAATCAGAATGAGTTCTAAGGTAATCTTGTATGTACTGTATCCCTATGTCATTGGGGATCACCGTAAACAAACTCACAACATCTAAAGTGACTAGTATGTAATGTGAGTTGTCATTCAATTGTGTTGTATAAGCATATAAGTCAAGTAGGAATTGTTTACTGTCTCTTAGAATGTTGTTGTTGTCATCTATAAAAGGTCTAAGGTGAAACTCAATATATATAGAGAGGGGCTCAGTCACCCAACCTTGGCCAGCTACAATCGGTCTCATCGGAGGTTCCACGATGGACTTGTGGAACTTCGGAAGACCTTGTATAATTGGAATGAGTGGATTAACTACCTTAAAATAGTTATACAATTCTTTAGTAATAATAAAAGATGCTAAAAGCTCATCTAGCATATCGTATATCTGAAATACCTTTACCATAACTGTCGTCATATCTATTTTCAAATAAAAAGATGTATTGCTCAGGAGTTGGTGCATTCTTTTATCATAATCTGATATATCCATGAGTACAATGGGTCCCCCTTTATCAGCAGGTCTGATAACCAATCTGTCGTCATTTCTTAAACCCATTAAAGCTTGTCTATGATTATAACTCAGATTGTGCCTGTACTTAACATCACGAGTGTCCTCAAAATGACTGTGAATATCATTTTCTATCATCCTAGAAAAAACATCTAGTAGTGGATGTAATTGTGGTATATATACACTGTTAGGTCGAAAGCGAGGGACGTTATTTATCATATCTGAGTTGCCAAAATCAAGTTTCAATTGAATGTTCCTTATAAACATTTTAGTGTCAATGATGGAATCAACAACATTGCTTCTCCTCGTGGGAATGAAGCTCAGTCCTTTATTCAGGACTTGTTCTTCATATAAAGTCAAAACTCTTGTTGATAGATTGACTATCAACGAATCGTTCTTTCCCACATTCTCTTTAGTGTAGGTCCCTGGTGTTCTCCACCTGACCCTTTCCTTTTCTGTCTGCCTCTGCTCATAGATCTTGTTCTCCCTATGTACTGTTTCTGTGCTATGGGGAAAGGGGTTTGTGTAACCTCATTAGAACTCAAACGTGACTGATTAGTGTCATTGTGAGTTGTCTTCCGTCTAACAACTGCTTCCACCTGTTTTGAGGCATTGGCCATATCACCAGTAACATTACTGGATGTGGTTGCAGGTGTCCCTGCTTATAATGTCTCCTTATCTTTATCTTTATTAACTGTAGAATCAGACAAATTATTGTCAGTGGCATCATTGAACACTATCTCAGTGTATGAAACATTCCTCCTGGCAGTTCTGGCAGTATTTAAAGAGCTAATGGTGTGGGTGCTATGAGTGTCATTAGCCCTACTCAAACCATTAGAAACAACAGATACAGTGCTATCTCTGTTTGTATCATCTACATTTTCTGTTGTGACAGTTCTAAAACCATTAGTATTATTAACAGTACTGTTAACATTATTTTGTTCTCTTGGCCAAGTGAACACATTAGAGTTCTTAAAATCCCTTACATCTCTCATTATTTTATGCTTTTTTTTGTTCTAATAAATGCCTTTCAAATAACATTACATTGTCTAAGACTTTTTCTAATTTCACATCAACATTAACATTTGTATATTTTTTAACAATCATATCAAACATTTTGTTAACCTTTGTTCTCAAAGAGTCCTCTTCCGATGTGTGAAAATTAATTAGAAGTCTCATGTAGTTATAACTCAGCTCAATATTGAGCTGTTGCCACTGAAAGAGTAAGTCTGGTAATCTGTTACCTGATGTGGGCATCTTTAAGGTGCGTAGCCCACGTGGAATAATTTTCTTGGCCAAACACGCCTCGAAATATTGGCGTTGAATTTGCAGCTTTTTAAGTTTGATTGTTTCTGTTTCAAGGGCTTGTAAGTCCTCCGATAGACCCAAACAGATATCCTCGTTGTTTACGCCATCTTCTGAGCCGAAATTCGGCTCGTAATCAAGTAGCAGATTTTCCCTGCCAGTCACACAAGCTTGGAACCTTTCGGTTCTATTGTTGATAGAATTCAAAGTCAACGGTGTGTAAGGTAACTCAATATTTGAGAAAGCATTATCAGCCATCCCTACACGCTGGAAGCACGAACAATCCAAGAAATTAATAGAATCCAAAAGTCACAACCAGCACGTAGAGTGAGACACCAGCGGAGTAAAGCTGTAGAAAAATAAACAAAAAAGGTACGCTGGTGTATGGTAGCCAGGTATCCAGTCACTAAAATGCACAAAATGTTCACATAAAGAGACCACCACGCTAGATGAGCAATGTGGAGATGAATCTTTTATTGGTAGTGAGCGCTTTCGCCCGTAGGCTTCTTCAGACTTTCAAACATTTAATTGCAGTCACATTACAGTTTAAATATTGCTCTATACCACGCTATTGGTCAGTCAATCAACATTAAAAAAGTCAATCAACATTAAAAAGTCTTAAAGCGCTATATGGCTTCATTTAAAAATCGACATTACATAAATTTATAAAAAACATTATTTAAAAATTTAATTTAATAAACATACTGTCTATAAAAATAAATATAAATGCATAAAAATATAAATCGCTAAGCCCATACCTTATGAACCCCCTCTGTATGGTCCCATATGGATAAATAGTTTCCAGGTTCTTGTATAACCTTGATTCACACTATTTATCTCCTTTTCTTGATGGGTGATAGGTTTTCACATTTTTTTATAAACTTAGTTTTTTATACAGTTTATGCTTATGGAGTGCATGATACAAGATAGTATAGTGTAGGTTTTATATGTTGTTTGTTTTATGTAATACGTGCATACATACATTTATATTTTTATGCATTTATATTTATTTTTATAGACAGTATGTTTATTAAATTAAATTTTTAAATAATGTTTTTTATAAAGTTATGTAATGTCGATTTTTAAATGAAGCCATATAGCGCTTTAAGACTTTTTAATGTTGATTGACTTTTTTAATGTTGATTGACTGACCAATAGCGTGGTATAGAGCAATATTTAAACTGTAATGTGACTGCAATTAAATGTTTGAAAGTCTGAAGAAGCCTACGGGTGAAAGCGCTCACTACCAATAAAAGATTCATCTCCACATTGCTCATCTAGCGTGGTGGTCTCTTTATGTGAACATTTTGTGCATTTTAGTGACTGGATAACTGGCTACCATACACCAGCGTACCTTTTTTGTTTACCTTTTTAGTTTATTTTTCTACAGCTTTACTCCGCTGGTGTCTCACTCTACGTGCTGGTTGTGACTTTTGGATTCTATTAACAACAGTTTTACAGACAGCCCATTCACTCTCTCATACACAGCTTTCATACATGCATTCACTCACAGAAGATCACTGTCACTCTCTCCTAGTCACATACACACACACACACACACACACACACACACACACACACACACACACACACACACACACACACACACACACACACACACACACAGTCCTCTGCTTTCATATATGCAGTCACTCACACACGATCGCTCTCACTCTTTCAGTGTCTCACACACACACTCACTTCTGCTTTCATACACACATTCATTCACAAATGATTGCTCTCAGTCTCTCAATCTCTCTCTCAGACACTCACAGTCACTCTTGCTTTCATGCAGGCATTCACTCACACAAGCAGACAGCAACATAAACACACACACACAATCATCCTTCTTTCTTACTTTCATACGCGCATACACTCTCTCTCTCTCTCATACACACACACACACACACACACACACACACACACACACACACACACACACACACACACACACACACACACACACACGTTTTTTATTTTACACTCGCTAAACAGCAAAAGTGCTACTTAGCGAGCGTAAAATAATGGTGGCCATTCTGTTTTTCCTCAGTCCGAGTTCCACTTCTGTTTGATAAGCTGCCATGAAGCAGCGGACTCATTTTTCACTGGGCATTACTTATACATTAATACCCTGCTGAAGAACATTTGTTCTTCAATCAGGGTACTGATGTACAGTAAGGCCACTCTCTAAAGTAGTATAACATATTATATATAGTGCAGTATGGTCTAATGTGGTGATGCATTGCTTATTGTATAGTGCAATACTGTATGCTGTAATTTAGTGGTGTGTATTGGTGTTTTGCCTAACCAAATATATTCAAATCAGGATTTCTTGAAAATGCATATTCTGAAACTATTTGTTTCACGCATTAGGATCATAGGCTCCACAAGGCAGATCAGTCCAATAATTGAGAGTATCAACTCTCATATGGCACCTTCTTCCTCCAGGAGGGTAACACACAAAATAAGTGTTGGAAGAATTTGTAATTGCGTGTCCAGTTTTCAAACTTCACCTTAATGGTGGTAAAGGTCTCACCCTGTGTAAGATAGTTTATTCTAAAGGCAGAGTATTCATTAGGATATGAGTCTGTTCTGCCAGCATTTCCTGTGGATTTGCTGGTGAAGAGTGTTTATGGCACTGTTAGTTTTGTGAATTTGTATGAAATCAACGAGGGAAGGGTCTTTCATTGTCTTAAATCATCATCATCTTTCGGCTTTTCCCGTTAGGGGTCGCCACAGTGGATCATCTCTTTCCATTTCTTCCTATCCTCTGCATCTTGCTCTGTCACACCAACCGCCTGTATGTCCTCTCTCACCACGTCCATAAACCTTATCTTAGGCCTTCCTCTTTTCCTCTTACCTGGCAGCTCCATTCTTAGCATCTTTTTCCCAATATACCCATCATCCCTCCTCAGCGCATGTCCAAACCAACGCAATCTCGTCTCTCTTGCTTTGTCTCCAAACTGTCCAACATGAGCTGACCCTCTAGTATACTGATTCCTAATCCTATCCATCCTAGTCACACCGAGTGCAAATCTTAACATCTTTAACTCTGCCACATCCAGCTCTGACTCCTGCCTTTTTGTCAATGCCACTGTCTCCAACCCATATAACCTAGCTGGTCTCACTACTGTCTTGTAGACCTTCCCTTTCACTCTTACTGGTACCAGTCTGTCACAAATCACTCCTGACACTCTTCTCCACCCATTCCACCCTGCCTGTACTCTCTTCTTCACCTCTCTTCCACATTCACCATTACTCTGAACTGTTGATCCCAAGTACTTAAACTCGTCCACCTTTACCAACTCTACTCCCTGCATCCTCACCATTCCTCTACCCTCCCTCTCATTTACACACATATATTCTGTTTTAGCCCTGCTGACCTTCATTCCTCTGCTCTCTAGAGCATATCTCCACCTCTCCAGAGTCTCTTCAGTCTGATTCCTACTCTCACTACAGATTACAATGTCATCTGCAAACATCATAGTCCACGGGGCCTCCTGTCTGATCTCATCTGTCAACCTGTCAATCACCACTGCAAATAAGAAAGGACTCAAAGCTGATCCTTGATGTAATCCCACCTCCACCTTAAACGGATCTGTCACTCCCACTGCAGTCCTCACTACTGTCACACTACCCTCGTACATATCCTGTACCACTCTTACATACTTCTCTGTCACTCCTGACTTCCTCATACAATACCACAACTCTTCTCTAGGCACCCTGTCATATGCTTTCTCGAAGTCTACAGAGGCACAATGCAACTCCTTCTGACCTTCTCTGTATTTCTCCAATAACACTCTCAGAGCAAACATTGCATCTGCAGTGCTCTTTCTTGGCATGAAACCATACTGCTGATCACTAATCATCACCTCCCTTCTTAACCTAGCTTCTACTACTCTTTCCCATAACTTCAAGCTGTGACTGATCAGTTTCATCCCTCTGTAGTTACTGCAGCTCTGCACATCACCCTTATTCTTAAAGATAGGTACCAAAACACTTTTTCTCCACTCCTCAGGCATCCTCTGACTTTCCAAAATTTCATTAAACAATCTAGTTAAAAATTCCACTGCCATTTCTCCTAAGCACCTCCATGCTTCCATTGGGATGTCATCTGGGCCAACAGCCTTTCCATTCTTCATCCTCTTCATAGCTGTCCTTACTTCCTTCTTGCTAATCTGTTTCACTTCCTGATTCACTATCCCCACATCATCCAACCTTCTCTCTCTCTCTCATTCTCCTCATTCATCAGCCTCTCAAAATACTCCTTCCATCTACTCAACACACTCTCATCTCTTGTGAGTACCTTTCCCTCACTATCCTTTATCACCCTTACTTGCTGCACATCTTTCCCAGCTCTGTCCCTCTGTCTAGCCAATCAGTACAGGTCCTTTTCTCTCTCTTTAGTGTCCAAACTCTCATACAACTCTCCATACGCCTTATCCTTAGCTTTCACCACCTCTCTCTCTTTGCCATGCGCCTCATCTCCTTATACTCATGTCTACTTTCCTCATCTCTTTGACAATCCCACTTCTTCTTCGCCAGCCTCTTCCTCTGTATACTCTCCTGTACTTCATCATTACACCACCAGGTCTCCTTGTCCTTCTTCCTCTGTCCAGATGTCACACCAAGCACCTTTCTAGCAGTCTCCCTTACTAGTTCTGCTGTAGTTACCCAGCAATTCGGCAACTCTCCACTGCCTCCCAGTGCCTGTCTTAACTCTTCCCTAAACTCCATTTCACAATCACCCTTTTTTAACTTCCACCATTTAATCCTTGGCACTGCTTTCACACTCCTCCTCCTCTTCTTGGTCACCAACATCATCCTACAGACCACCATTCTATGCTGCTTAACTACACTTTCCCGTGCCACCACTTTACAGTCTCCAATCTCCTTCAGACTGGCCCTCCTACATAGGATATAATCCACCTGTGTGCATCTTCCTCCACTCTTGTACGTCACCCTATGCTCCTCCCTCTTCTTAAAATACGTATTCACCACAGCCATGTCCATCCTTTTCGCAAAATCCACAATCATCTGACCTTCTGCATTCCTCTCCTTAACACCATACCTACCCATTACTTCCTCATCCCCTCTGTTCACTTCACCAACATGCCCATTAAAGTCCTTTCCAATCACTAGTCTCTCACCCTTGGGTACACTCACCACAACTTCATCCAACTCACTGCAAAATTTCTCATCCATCGCACACCCAACTTGTGGAGCATATGCACTAACAACATTCATCATTACACCATCAATTTCGAGCTTCATAAACATCACTCTGTCAGACACTCTCTTCACGTCTAAAACACTTTTGGCATATTGTTCCTTTAGTATAACCCCTACCCCATTTCTCCTGCCATCCACACCATGATAGAACAATTTGAACACGTTTCCTAAACACCTGGCCTTACTTCCCTTCCATCTGGTCTCTTGCACACACAATATATCAACCTTCCTTCTCTCCATCATATCAGCTAGCTCTCTCCCTATAACAGTCATACTGCCAACATTCAAAGTTCCTACCCTCACTGCTACACTCCTAACCTTCCTCCTCTCTTCCTGCCTTCGGGCATGCCTTCGCCCTCCTCTTCTCCTTTGGCAAACAGTAGCCCAATTTCCGCCAGCACCCTGTTGGCTAACAGTACTGGTGGCGGTCGTTGTTAACCCGGGCCTCAACTGATCCAGTATGGAAATATGAAATTTTTGCACCATAAGTGATGTGGCAGAATTTTTATGCCGGATGCCCTTCCTGACGCAACCCTTTCATGGTCCTAAATGCTAAACATAAATCTCCATTGAGGAGTGTATGAGACACAGAGTATAAGATTAGGGATTTAATTCGGTTGTGGTACCTAAGGGTCTTCAGATCTGTGATTTTTATTATGAATTTCTAGGGTCTTTAGAGTTGTATGATTTGTTTAGACAAATACATGTCAAAGGAGGATTTCATTCAATGACTGGTATGATAACGGATGAGTAGAGAGAGATGGTAACTTTTTTTGATCTAGATGAGATACCTTTAAATACTAGTTTGACCAGTTTTTGACTACTGATTTGATGTTGTGGTGATCAAAAGACAGAGTATTGTTAATAAAAGCACCTCTGATGAAGTCGGGAGGGGGGGTACCATCTACACTATAGGTCATTGAACAGCTTTACTCTCTATACTGCATTTTTTCGTTTAGTTGAAACCAAATCCATTTTCTTTGTACTAGTTATTTGCAAGGTGTAGAGCAAGCTGCAGTGAAGTCATATCAAATGTTGTGAATATCTAACTTGCATTCTTCAGCAAATTTAGTTAGCCATAAAGCTGGGATATTGGTTTGAAGGTCAGAGCAGCTGTTATCATATAGGACGGATCTTAACATAGAGCCCTAAGGTACACCACTAGTCCTTTTTTTATTTTACTATTTGAGATCGCTCCAGATACTTTAAATTATGTGTGTGCTGCCTGATGGACAATTTCCTGTCCATCTCACAACATAATGGTTTATGCTTAGGTCATTAAGTTTCTTCATAATACCAGCATGGACAATCTTGTCAAAAGCTTTAGCCAGATTGGTTTAGGCTGTGTGACTGGTGTGGCTGTCATCCATAGCGTGGAAGCTGTTCATGGCTACCATCCACTGCTTCCATGATTCTTTTGAAGTTTATTTGGTTGCGTAGGCATGCCTTTCCCTTGAAGAAGCAAGACTGCTGCATGTCCAGAGCAATAAGAGTTTCAATATCTAAGTTTTTAAAGTCTGTTACAAACTAGTGTAATTAGGTTGATTGGTCTGTAGTTACTAGAATCAGAGGCAGGCTCATATTTTTTTAAGTGCATTACAGCAGCCATTTTACATGCATAAGGAACATACCAGAGTATCTGGTAGAGCTTATCTGATATAAGTGATTAGGCATCCAGGAATATTACTGGGACCCATGCATGTTGCATTCTGGCTTTGGAAACAGCTTATAACTTAATCCATAGTAATCCTTGGCGGGAGTTGGGTCTTTGGGATTATCCATGGTTTATGTTGCTATTTACATCTTTGACCTTGCTAATGGTGATTTTTAGCTCTTTGCTGATTCTCTTGATATATATATATATATATATATATATATATATATATATATATATATTGCTAAACTGAACATTTTTAATGTTTGATTGTGTTTTATGTTTACTGATATGGTAGGGTTTATTGTATGACTCTATGTATGTGTTCAGTTTGTATGGTGCTTGTTTTGGGTATGATTTATACTTATTTATTTTGAAGCAGTTTTCATTTTTTCATTCTTATTTGTGCTTGTAGTTGTGGGTTTTGTGTGGCTTGTTGCATTGGTGAGGTTATTGTGTTATGCACAGGTGTACTGCTAATGTTAAATAAGGACGACTAATCTTTTTTCATTCTTCTTTAATGTAATACTTGCTCCCTTTCTTTGGCAATCCTTTCCACCCCTCCGCAAAAAAAACTCCAACTTCTCCAAGTTCAGAAGAGGTCTTAAATCCCATCTACATCTGCAACCCAATTGCAAGTGTTACCCTCAGTGGCACATTACCTAATATCATACTGTTTTTTCATTTATTCCTGCAGACCCTCTTTTTCCCTCCTCAAACTTCATATCTGAACATTTGTTGTACTCTGCAGAAAAGTTAACACTGTTAGGGATTATTTTTTATATTCCTATTATATTAGACATATATATTTTTTTAATTCTGAAGCAGTGCTGACACTGTTAGATATTTTTGTATATCTTGTATTGTTAATGTATAATATTTTGCACTTCTGCATCATTCTTTCTACTTTTCATTACATCTGTATTCAAAACCTAGGCTGTACCTGCATTTGGTCATTTTTGATTTGTGCACTACTCTAAGCAAAAATAAATAAAATGAATTAACTAATTAATGTATTTAACATAATTAATTAATTGTTAATTAGTTTTCGCTGATTTAAAAGGTAGGGAAAGTGATAATATTTTCATTGACATCAGTTGATGTAAATAACTTGTTGATGGTATGGAAAAAATGTTGATAAATAAAATATCAGGTACTCGGTGATGTACTTTTATTCCATTCCTCTATCTAGGTGTGTATGTGTGTGTGTGTGTGTGTGTGTGTGTGTGTGTGTGTGTGTGTGTGTGTGTGTGTGTGTGTGTGTGTGTGTGTGTGTGTGTCTGTGAGTGTGTTTGTATTATGCAAGCATACACATACACTTTCACATACAGACACACTCACATACATAAACACATGTTTATTCACGTACAAAGACATAACCCACAATTTCCCAGCATGATGTTATAGTACTTTGCTTTTGACAACGGCATCTGTGGTCAAGAAAATTGGCTTTACAATTAGAAATTTATAAAAACTCCCCTTTTCTCATTTTTATATCTTTCCTCCATGTTGACATGCATCACATGATAGCCATGAAATTAAACGTGTAACGTCTCTCAGTTTGAACCCTCTGTACACTGACAAATTGTAGTCAGCAAGGGACAATATGAAAACAAATGCTTTCTTATGTGACCTACAAGGTCATTCTTCCACCTGGTCCCCCTCCCTGAACAGGTGCTTATGATGGGATACCAGTCTCTTTCAGTTTGGACATGCAACATACCCAGTACACCAGTGCCTCCCAATGGAAAAAAATGGCAAGATGTTTAATATTATTTCTGATGTTAACAGGTATGACAGTTTATTTTCATTTTCCTGATACCCAACCTACGCTCACACCACAACTGTTCACACCCACAGCTACCCATCCAACTCTGTTTACTATCTGGAAATGTAGGACCATCTTCCTTTTCGGACTAGAGATTCTTCTTCACAGTTCCAAAACCTGCCCTCAAAAGAAGTAGACACTATAACATACATTATTTTTTTTTCAAGTAAGATGCTTACATGAATGCCAGTGTGTGAATGTATGTGTTTAGATAACACAAAAAAAAAACTATTTCTTTTGTAATTCTTCCAGAGAATATCTTTCAGAAGATCACAAAATTGATTTCCTTCAGCATTCAGTCAAAATACAAGACTATTTTCAGTAGGTGTTTTCGCTAAAATGAAAGAATATTCACATACTACACTACACGGTTCAATTCTCCATTCTTCCAGCATGAGCTTTCTGTTTCTCTAACTATGTCTGTCTCTGCATGGAGGATTTCAGACACAGCTGCCTTCAACGTAGCTGCATGTATTCAGAGAATATATTCAGAGAGTAACTTAAACAGTATGTGCAATGTGTGTGGCTCTGATTTATGTTTCATTTTTGCATTGTATGGTAGATTCCTGGTTTCATTCTTCCATTTGCCTTGCTTCATGTCTGCTTCTGCAACAGTAAAAATCGCTGACAGATTTTTATTACCCTATTACAGACATACCTAACACTATCCCATACTTCATCCCTCATACCCTATATTGATTTTGGGAACTGTCTGTCTCTTGGACTAGTAGATGGTTTCCCCAGAAATTACGAAGATGAACAGTATAGTACGGCCAGCTGACAACTGCTTCAGTGAAGCCGTTTCATTTGTAATATGTTTATTAGAGTTTGATTTTTTTTTTGTTAGTTAGGGCATTGCCCTGCATACATTCACACAGACGATGAGACCCCATGCACCCCTTATTAATTATAACTCATTCTAAAGTAAGATTGCTAAGACAGTAGTTTAATGTGTGGGGGTTAATGCTATGAAGAACTTCAGCCTTTTGTCTTGAGTCTGGTTCTCTCAGATTCCATTTGTCTGCTGCTTGACTGCATGCAACTCACTTTAAATGAACTGTACTTCAGGGCTGTCCCTGAAAGAGGCACTGTACCTACACAGTTAATAAAACATTAAGTTAAAACACTCATTAAAAAGCTTAGAAAATATTAAAACTCTGTTAGATGAGTTACTCCCAGTCAAAAATAATGTTTTGAAAGCCATTGACCAGATGACCAAATACCAAAGAGAAGTTTGAGGTCAGTTATTGTTTTTTCACTGATGCTTTGTTTAAGTATGTGATGATACATAAATACCAAAGGAATAAGGCTCATTTCCAATGTAGACAGATGTCTGTCGGATCTAGCCTGCTTAATTAGTTAAGCAGCTCTACTAATTGCCATTTGGTTGCTCATTTTGTTTCTTTTATACTTAGATTTATTGCCTTTTGCGTTTCAGACCAACTCAGCATATCAATAGTACCAGTGGTTATGTTTGTAAGAATATTTAAAGTATTTAGTGACATGTCTCAGCACTTAATAACCTTTAGTCTTTTGGGCCTTGTTTTCACTTGACTAGGTCCTTTTGCTTTTCTCTGCCCTTATGTCCTTAGGTGCACTGTCCCCATTTGTCATGTGTGTGCATTCCTTTCCCCCAGTGCTTCTACCTCTATCTCTGTGTGCCTTTATTTTTTATTCAGTGCTTTTCACATTTCAAGTCCCTTAATACTTTTTCATGAAATTTTCATTACTGAAATATTGAATCATAAGTGCCCTTATGCTTTTGTTATGAATTCTGTAGGCCAGATTCATTAAACCCCATACTAAGTGTCACTAAGTGTATACAGTCTACATTCAGGAACACCCCTACCACATTTTTTGTGCTTTCTAGTCACTCAGAAAGATTACACTAAGTGTACATGTAGTCTTCACTTTGTGGTCATCTTTATGAATTCCCCCTTGTTATTTTAGGCTGCAAAAAAGTCGGTGGGAAAACTAAAATTAGGAGGAGCTGGTTTAATTTCATTACTTCTGAAACTGTGGTTTAAAAGCCATGCAGGTAGGTGCGTGTGTGAATGGGGTCTGCCTTCTTTGAAGGCTGGCTGTTGGGCTGGTACCTCGGCACCGTAAAAATCCACTGTCAATCATTAGGGGACAGGAGTTCCGCTGTGGCGACCCCTAACCGGGAAAAGCCGAAATACATTAGTACTTCTTTAACTGTGGTTAATACATGTCCTGTTGTTGGACCCATAACCTTTCCCCTTAAGAACATTTTCCAGCTCCTCTGTACATCTGTATGATCTCCATGTCAGCCATGTCATTCTTCAACTTGTTATGCATTGTTGCATTTTCATTCTATGTCACGCAGAGTAGCCATCATATATGCCTTAGCATTTTTTCTAATGTGCTAAACCTTTGTGTTTTTTCTCAGGTGGATAAATATCATTAGTTTCCTCTTCCATGAGCTGTTAAAAACTGTACTGCACAACAGAAGTGTGACACATCTCTGACTCCTGTAATCTGATCAACTTTAGCTTGTTTCTAAATTGTGTAAAATATGGAATTATCTACCTGGAAAAAGTGTGATTCAGGAATCAAGTCATTACTCTAGCCTTGCAACATAATTAACTTCCTACCATTGAAAAAGCCACAGCATGTTTACAAATGGACAAGCAAAACAAAATATTGCTCCCCAAACACCATAACCATCACATCTGTAAGTCCATTTGAGGCTGTTGTTTCATAAAATACCTCACCTGCCCTCATAAATGCATGGCTCTGGATCAGACCTTTTAACTGTCCTTATTTTGGGGGAATGTTCCTATTGTCATGCCTAATTCACCCCGTGAACATACCTCTCAAACTCTTAGTGTAAGATATTTGGACAAAGCCTAAAATAATGGTGGGGCAAAGATCCAAAAATAGGGTCATATTTTAAATATTGCTCTTATAAACTAAGTTGGTAGAATAACAGGATTTGTATTAGCTTGCATTTTCTGAAAGATATGGAGTCTGAAACTCAAATAACTGCCATTATTTAGTGACTGTGGTGATTTGCCACAAAATCACAAATTTTATGAGATACAGACCAAAAATATGAAGCAAAAATCTGCACAGTCTGTGAAAATCTGGACATTTGAGATTTATTCCTGCACAGGATGTTGCTATGTTGGAGGTATGCCCTTATTTTCAGGTCTGATTTACCACTTTAAAAGTTTTCTGAATCCTCCTCAACAAGTATGATTTTTGAAACTGTCTAGTGTGTAGAAATCCACACTACATGACCAACATCCTAGTGGCAATAATAATTTAAAGAAAGACAACACAAATCTTACATCTTCCTTTTTCTGAAGCAAAAATAAATGACCTTATAAGGTAAGAAATGCAGTTCATTAAAGTCTACAGATTTTACATTCTTTTTTTTAAATGTGCTTATATTTTTTCAACATTTTGTCATCCAGTTTTTTAAAAGAATTTCCCAGTAGTATCCCACATTTCTACTAGAAGCAGGAAGAGTTATGTGCTGTTTGGTATTCACAGTTAATGATAATTTGATGCCCAGATTTTTAGCTGGATGCACCTACTTTTCAAGGACCTTTTCTCCTATTTTTAATGTGTGCACATTCAGATGTATGTTCTAGATCTTTGTGCTTTCTGATACAGCCACCGAGCCATCTGGGCATAACAGGTTGGTTTTTAAGGTGCTAGGTATCCAAAAGGCATTCCCCTGAGTGACCCTTTCTCTTCTAGGTACAACTGCATCCCTTCGATGTGTGCATTGTCAGTGGCCTTCCACCATTCCTTATTGCATAATGGACTGAGCCTTAGGAGATAAGGATTGATATGGTGTTCATTCCTTATTCAGATGAATGAATGCGCACTCAGTATATCTGAATACAACCATCGGACACAGTGCCACATCCCCAGGAAAGAAAGTGAAGGAAATGCTCCTACCTTGTTATCTTAGCAACTTCTAGACCTGTTATTTCATTGGCTTTAGCCAGCCACATCTGAAAGCTTTGCATTTCTAGATGATGACTTTAGCTCATTCACTCAGGGCAAGTTTTACACTCTAAGATCTCCTAAGAGAGCTATCTGGGATGAGGCCTAGGCAATCCAAAGTTTGATCGTCACCTTACTTCATTCCCATACCATATTGCTTTCCACAGCTGGAAGTTGTCTGAACTTTGTCTGTCAGATGAGAGGTGCTCAGCTTAGCCTTGTCTTTTAGTCCACCCAGTATTCTCCAGTACTCACTTATTGCCACCCATAAGTGTCAGCAAGTTTGCTGTACATGAGGTATTCAGGGTGGTCATTTTACTTCTCCAGTACTCTTCCTGTAAAAAAAATATTTCCCCATGTCTATGTAAAAGATAACCATCTCCACCACTGAGCATTAGATTACACTGTTATGCATATATATTAACTCTCCATCTTCATAACTACTTCATAATCAGCTGTGTATCTATGTTTATCCATGCCTGTGGTGTGAACCATGACTGAAAAGGGTCTTCAGACAGCCTACTTAACTGGTTGAGAAATAAGTAAGTAAATATAAGTTGCTGGTATTCACAATTCATTCCCTGCACATGAGACACTAATGACTTTAACATTCTTGTATGCACATGTTCATTCTTGTCTCAAGTGATATATGTTTCTTCATATCCCATTCATTCCAGTTCTTTAATCATCCTGATGCCCTTCCTCTGTGCTCTTTCTCAAGGCTTGGCATTGCTTTTTCAGTTTGGCCTCTAGAACTGGATGCATTTCTCAGCCTGTGTTGTTGCCAGCACTTTATACATGGATACACTTACTCCCTTTCTGTTCTGTTCATTCCTGTGTCTGTGCAGGTCAGCATTTTATTGTCTTTAGCTATTACCTTCTTAGTCCTTTTCCTGGTGATCTACTGCTATCATAATGATTACTGTTATGTTTCTTGCAGTCTAATAGGCCCCTGACATACACAGGAGCAGCAGAAACACAGACACAGGCACATACGTGAGCATACACACACACACACACACACACACACACACACACACACACACACACACACACACACACACACACACACACACAGACACACACACAATTTCACACTACACTCTTCCAGGTTGCTGCTTCCAAGATTTAAGACTTTGCATTTGCAAGCAATGACATTTAGCTGCCATCTGTCAACTTATGTTTTAAACCCCTGTATGGCCCTTCATCACTCAAGACTGCATCTAAGCTTGATGTTTTGTGCACTCAGGTTAAACCTGTTTTTCATCATCAATATCATAGCTGCACAAAGACATTGGCGTGCTAGTTCCACGAGCAAGCATTATACAATTTCACTAATTCAGTTCTTCTTTTTCACCAAGCAAGCCTCTTAGTTCAGGAGCATCTATCTCACTCCTTTGCCTTCCAGGTTTTCATCAAGTATCTCATGCAGGTCTGAAAAAAAGGCCTTACTGAATTCCAGAAAAATGAAATCTACTAGCCTTCACTTCTCCATCTTCTGTGTCACACAGCTGTAGAAATGCACTGGGTTTTATTCCTTTTTATTTCCAGATTTTTAGATTTTAACCTCATATACAGTCATTTCTATTTCATTTCATTTGTTTCTAAACAATCATAATTTGTTCTGAATTTTTGTTATATTTATTTGCTCATTGTTTTTTTTTCTTACGCAATATACACTTATAAGCACTGTAATAAAGCTGAAGGTGAAGTCAGACCTTTTGTATCACTGAGGCCATGCCCTCAAGCCTATAGCTCCATGAAATACTTGTATTTGCAGACTTGTGTAAGGGCAACCTTGTGACACTCTTCCAGTAATTTCTGATTACATCCTCTTCTAGTGGCCTGTTGAAGACATTTTTTAGTGGATCCATTAATATGTCTGAGAGTTGGCTTAAGCACTCTTAATGAAAGGCTACCTGAAACCCAAACCACGTCCAGCCCTAATGTCCTAAATATAGCCTCACCCCATCTTTGGTCTATATCCCTGTCCGTTCATGTCTCACACTCACCCCCATTTTCTTCTCACCATTTTTCCTGCTGCTTGTATTTGTATGAGAAACATACATTTTCTGGTCAGGAAAATAATGTCATTTATAGTGTATGAGAATTACTCAAACTCTTACGTTGCCTGTGGGTCATCTAACCTTTTTTCCAAGACGGAGTCCTAAAAATTAAGTCATGCATTCCCATTATTTAAATGTCATTTGCTTTTATTCAGATCCAGTAGTTTGTCAGTCTTGCCAAAACTTTGGCCACTTAGTTCACCAAGTGAGTGCATGTTGGAGGAGGTGAGGTTTTCCAAATGCTTCCTGATATCCATGCACATCTGCTTTTCTGCCACATACGGCTGCCTTGATGAGCCTTGACAGACTCCACTGCAAGATGACTGTCCATATTATTTATGTATTTGCTTACTGAATACTTAGCCAGTAGATGTATTAAGTACAAGACTTCATGAAGCACAATACCCATGACAACTTGATTTTAACTGAGAGCACTCTTTGTTGCTATGCACACCATTTATTGAACCCCACTTACTGTTACATTTTAGGTTAAGGTTGTATTTCATTTTTGACAGCTTACATTATTTTCATCTAACATCTAACACTATTTCATATTTTCTTTCTTTTTATTCTGTTTTTTTTTCTCCACCACATCATGTTGTTCATGTCTTGTAATTTTATTTTAAGAATCTAGACTGAAAAAAATTGAAAGTTATGCAGTTATCATAACTTGGCATCGGTGTTGTCTATTTTCATGCCTCCTCACCACTAGGTCTAAGATCCGATCCTCAGATCTGACTCAGCCGCATTATTCAAGGCTTCTGATCCACGCCTCATACTCTTCCCTGTACCTGTAACCCCCTAGGGCATCCCCAACTCCTCAGATTGAGTTTGCTGCATTAATAGTTATACATCTAACCTCACTAGCCTAGAGATTCTAGAGGCAAAGATAGTCCCACATTTCCTGAAGAGGCTCAAACCAGGAACCTGAGAGTTCCTATGTTATCTAAGAAATATTCCACAAGCATTGAAAGGGGGATGGATGGGGGGAAGGTTAGGAAGAATGAATATGGACAACACAGATGCCAAGTTATGTTAAGTACATAACTTAAATCTGATGTTGTCCTTTTCATTCTTCCTCACCACTGGGTTGGAGTCCCCACCTACATATCTCTTGGGTGACATTCATGGAAGTATGTGCCGGAGAACTGTTGAACCAAAGGATGCTCTGCTTCTAGAGATAATGTCCAGTTTGTAATGCCTAACAAAGGTGTGTACCATGGACCAAGTGACTGCAGCACAGATGTCATCAATTGAAGATCTGGAAGAAAAGGCAGCTGAAGTTGACATGGCTCTGGCAGAATGGGCTCTAAGTGGACGAGACAAATCTAAGCCTCTTTGGTGATATATTATTGAAATACAATCTGTAATCCATTTAGCTAGGGTGATCTTTGAAACTGCTTGCCCCAGGCAATTGGAGGAAAAGGTGATCAGATTTCCTATATTGTTTTTTTCTGTGAAGATAAAAATATAATTGTCAATGAATATCAAGAAGGTGTAGTATGCAGTTACCTTTGATAGAAAAATTAGGAAAAAATACTGGAAGTTGAATGGATTGGTTAAGATTGGCTTCGTTGGCTACCTTTGGACTGGTGTGTAAGGACACTTTGTCTTTATGAAAAATGATATATATATACTGAGGTTTCAGTGGTAATGCTTGTAATTCAGAAATTATTTTTGCTGACATAATAGCTACCAACAGAATAGTTTTCCAAGACAGAAATTTCAAATCATAATTGCCTGCCAGTTCAAAGGGTTTTTGAGTCAAATTTTGTCGAAATAAGGTGAGATCCCAAGATGGAGAAGGTTCTTTTATGGGATATCTTTGAAGAAAAACTCCCTTCATGAAGACTTTGCATAATTTGGTAGTGGAGAAGGAAAGGTGTTAATTTCCTGTATGAAAATTAGATAATAATTGCTAACAGTAACTTAATGATAGAAAAGCTAGCCCCTTGCTTGAAAAGATGACTAAGAAAAAGTAGTATATCTGGGACAGAAGCTGAAAAAGGGTCAATGCTCTCTTTGCAAGTCCATTTACTCTTGTACACCTTTTTGGTGGAAGATTTCTGAGAGGCCAAAACATATCGCGGACTGGAGAGGCAAGCCTGGACTGTCTAACAGTCATTTGAACTGGAAAAACTATGTGGTCAGTTTGAGGGTGTGGTGATTGGGGTGCTGAAGTTCTGATGGGTGAGACAGGAGATCCTGAGTGGGCTCTAGAGTCCATGGAGGATACTTGAGATGAGATGATTGAAAGGGTAACCACCTGTGCCCTCATGGGAGGAAGGTACATTTTGGAGCGATCAAGCTAGAGTTGTTGCAGGGCTCTGTTTAGGGTATTTTGGTTGGACAGTTCGAACTTTGTCTGTTTCTTGTTCCTTTTGCTTTAATACTGCTCTGTTTGAACTGGTTTGTGCTTGCTTGCTCAAAGCTGCAATAAGTTAGGCCTTCTGCCCTTGCTCTACTGTTTTCCAAATACCTGCTGAGAGACTGCAGAAGATAAGTGCTTATTTTCAACTTTCTGCACTTTCTGATTAACTAAAACAATATTTGCAGCATATCTGTTTGTTTAAACTGTGCAACTGTATTTTACTGCCTTTTTTAGATTGTTAATTGAATTCCTCTTACAACTGTAATTACTGTTCATCTGTTTGTTTTGTTCATTTACTTGTTTGCTGCACTTAAAAACACTAGTATAGACTAGGTTTAGGTTTTTGCTGAGTCTAGTACTGTTTGTGACCTTTGGAGCTTGTAAAATAGTTAATCTTTTGTCTGGAGGGGCCACCTTGTGTACTCATGGGAGGAAGGTATAGCTTGAACTGATCTAGCAAGAGTTGTTCTTGCAGGCCTCTATTTAAGGCATTTTGATTGGATAATTTGAACTTTGGCTGTTTCCTGTTTTGTTGCTTTAATAAGACTGTTTGAACTGGTTTGTGCTTGTTTGAGCCTGTTTGTGCCTTGCACACTACTGTGCGGAGGGATTTCTGGTTACAGACGCCTGCTCCCTAGCCTTGCAAATATTACCTAAACCATAGTTCTTCCTACCTAAACCATAGCTCTTCCTGCCTAAACCTACTAATACCTGCCCCTATTGTATTCCCTCTTCAACTGTTATAGCAGGACCAAGATTATTCCTGGGACCATGAACGGTCAGTTTCCCTCCTTTTTCTCCTACCAGTCTGGTTGACATGAGTCTACTGAGGCAGTGTAGCAACTGCCTCATGTATGCTGACAACCACCTACTTCTAAATCATTCCTCTATCATTCGTGAGAGATGCACCTACATTATGAATCTGGAATCAGAGCTCCCTCGCACAATAGATAGAAATATAGAGCAGGTTGTTAGCCCACCTAACACAACTCCTACCCATGACACGCAGCATAAATATAGACCAACATATATGGAGGCACTCACAAATAATCTACCTAAACACCAGAAACCTCCAAAACACATACATACTAAACATTAAACCAACCATAACACCCAAAACACACAGTACAACACATAATGACACAAACACAAGTGTCTCACCATCAAAGCCCATAAGGCAACGCACAGCTGCTCTAAATGTCTTAGTCACAGAAGACTCTATAGTGAGACACACAGACATCCCCCTCACCAGGCTGACCAAGGAGAAAGTCATGGTCAGCTGTCTTTCCGGTGCCAGGATTCGTCAGATCATGCAGGCACTCAAGTCTCTCAACAGCAAGTACCATTATGATTCGGTCACATTACATGTTGGTGAAAATGACTTGAGACGTACCTCCCTGGACTACATGAGGAGAGACATGATTGACCTCTCTGATTATATGTCACAGGCAGATATGTCCCTAGCCTTGAGCAGCATATTACTGTCACCTAGGATGATACCACAATATAAACAGAGAATCATTGACATCAAAAGTTGGTTTAGTTTCTGGTGTCATTCTAAGGGGATCCAGTTTCTGTCAGCCTGGAATGACATGATCAATAGACCTCGATGCTTTTCCAGAAATGTTCTTCATGTGTCACCCCCTGAGATTTCGGCTACTGGTAAAGGCTCTTGACACCTCCCTAGTGCCTTTTTTAGGCAATGTCACAAGAACAAAATTCCGGACATAAAAATTTCATCAAAAAAACTTCAGGGTTATGCTGCTAAATGCTAGGAGTCTTAGCATGAAACTGCACTCTCAATGGAAGCAGTCCTCACCTTGGAAGTCGCTGACATCTGTGCAGTCACAGAGACATAGTTCAAGGCAGAGGAGAGCACCCCAGACATCAAAAATGAAAAAAAAAAATGGAACTCCAAGACCAGGCAGGACTGCAGAGCAAAACTTTTTAATCCAAAGCCACAAGGCAGTGTGAAACACTCTTACACTGTAAAAACCACAATAAATTGCACAATAATCCACAAGGTTAAGTGCTTTCACCTGGAACCACCGGGCTTCATCAGAAAAATTTCACAGTTAACCAAGACACTTTAAATAACAGCATCAATCAAACAATCAAAGGCAATTGCTTAATTAACATCCCAGACATACCAGGTTACACCTCCTACAACACGTTCAGACCATGAATGGAAGGCGTGAAAACTAAAGGAGGTGGTGTATCAATATTCATTAAAGATAAAATACACCTCCAAATTAGTTAAACAATATGATTCCCTAGAGACACTTCAGGTGCAACTAACTGTTGGTAGGACACCTATTCAAGTCCTTGCCAGCTACAGGACCCCCTCCATGACTCAAGACACCCACTCTGTATACTTGGAGCTACTGGGATCCATCAAGATGCATCCAAACACCATGGTTCTGGGTGATTTTAATTACCCATCCATTGACGGGGTAAATTACTTGTGCTCAAACACACTTACCCAAAGGTTCCTCAAATTAATTAATTCCAATGCCCTGGACCAAGTGGTGGACATCCCAACTAGGGGTGACAACATCTTGGATCTGGTGCTTACCAATATGGGGGACCACTGTAGCATCCTAATGTGTGGTCTTCCATTGTTGTATCTGACCCCAAATCAGTCTCCTTCAAAGTAACTATCACACTGCCCCCCCAGAAGCAACTAAACTACAAAACTTCTCCAAAGCAGATTATATCCTTTAAAGGGATGATATAAATAGCTTCACTACACCTCTCCCTCACAGATGTAACTGGCAACTATGCTTAGTCCTACACCAATGCTTTTTACAAACACTTGTATAACTGCATTGAAGTGACTGAACCTGATAGGACCAAAACAAGCTCTTCAAGGAAGAGTGAACCTGCCTGTTGGTGGCCTTAAACTCAATGTAAAAAAATGTATTATGATCCCTTTTGGTAATGATGCTCCTGCTAACTACCACTTCAACAGAAACACCCTAAGCATGCACTCAGTGGTGAGAGACCTGTGCACACAGTTGATAGCAGCCTTACCTTTGATCACTATGTGTCCACAGTGGTAAGAAGGGCATTCTGTATTGTTCATCTCATAAATAAAGGCATTGCCTCCAGGAAAAAAAGATGATATAACTTCCCTATACTTTTCCCACATCAGGCCAAAATTGAGTACAATACCCTTTTTGGTATGTACCTTTTCAGGCACTTGCAGCAATTGGAGAGACCACAAAAGTTCTTCACAAGGATAATTCAAGGTATTCAGCATCTGTTCTATGTGGATCGGCTGAAATCACTATCACTTTACTCCATTTCATACAGACTATTCAGAGGTGATCTCTGCCTTGCGTATAAGGCAATCTCTGACTCTGCTTTATTGAAAATGCTACATATCCTTAAGTTCAATGGCTCACAGGTTACTCGCTCTAAAGACCGTAACCTGGTATGTGATATTAATAGAACCTGTTGTAGGGACCGTTTGTTTTGTCTCCCAGAGGTTACTGCACCTGTGAAATAGACTCCCAATTCATGTCAAGCAGATCACCTCTTTGGCCCTCTTCAAGTGCAATCTGGATGATTGGATGGGTAACAGTAAATTCACCCCAGGGGGTTCCTCCTGTCTCTCTCTCTCTCTCTCTTGGACAGGAGCAATAAGTGCTAATCATGGAAACAAAGGCAGAACTTGTCTAGGCTTGTAAGGGCCTTAGGGCCATTAGCCGAGTAACTACCTCTGATCCTATGATCCTATGATCAAAGGAGAGGAGGATAAGCATAGAGAAGACCCTAGGGCCAATCTTGGACTAGAGCATCCCTCTGTCACTTCCCCTGAGGGTGGAATCAAAGTGAAGTACTCGCTGCACTTCTTGTTGAGTGATAGAGGCAAATAGATTGCAGCAAGGCTGGCCTCAATGGCTGAAAATCATGTTCACTACTGATTGATTGAGGGACCACTCATGAGGAATCAGAATGGACCTGCTGAATCTGCCTGCCAGTATGTTGGTTTTCCCTAGTATATGCATTGTAACCAGAAAGTGGTTTGAAGAGATCATCCATTCCCAGAACCTCATGGCCTCTCTGCACAATGGGTAAGAATGAGTTCCTCCTTGTTTTCTGATGTACCAAACTACTGACATGTTGTCTTTATGTATAACAATTGTCCTTAAGGGAAGAACATCCTGAAAGGCTTGCAATGATAGGTGGACTGCTCTCATCTCAAGGATGTAGATATGCAACTTGATCTTTGAAGGGAACCACATGCCTTGGACCATCTTTCCCTTCCCAACTGGAAAGCATCCATGGTCACTGTATCTGTTGGAGGAGTAAGAAAGAAAGGCCTTCCCAAACACAGTTCCTGTAATTTAATCCATTATTGGACATGGCATTTGCAGACTGGGGTGAGCTTTATGGGCAGGGATAGAGGTTGATAAAGTATTGACCATTGTGCTGCCAAGGTCCACAGGAGTATTCATGTAAAGAACCTGGCCAGAGAAACAAGAATTATTGCTGCTGACATAAAGCTATTACCTGTAACACCAACCTCACAGGTGGAGAAGGGTGGGATAGTAAGTCATGTACTTGATTTCTTAAGGACGTGATTTGATGTGTAGGAAGATAGGCCACTGTGTTCAGGCTATCCAGTTGAGTTCCTATAAACTCTAGATTTTGTATTGGAGCTAGTTTGGATTTTTTCAAGACTGATAGTGATTCCCAAGGAGTTCAAGATATGCAATAGATAATCTCTAGCCTGAAGTAGATGATGCCTGTTTGGGGCAGTAAAGAGCCAATCATCTAGGTATGGAAACACTTGGAATCCCCTGAGCCTCAAGTGAGCTGCAATGATTGTCATGCATTTGGTGAACACCTGGGGGCTGTGGTGACCCAAAGGGCAGCTCTCTGAACTGGTAATATGGTTCCCAGCTGGAAGCACATAAATCTGCTGGAGCACCTGTCTATTTTTATGTGATAGTACTCATCCTGGAGATCTATGGAGTACATCCAAATGTCCTTGCACAAAAGAGACAGAATGGACTGGAACATAACCATTTGGAACTTGGACTTATTTCAATATAGATTTAGCTTGCTTAGATCCAGGATTGGTCTTAGGTCCCCTGTTTTCTTTGGCACTAAAAAGTAGCAGAAGTAAGTTCTGAATCCTATGTGTTTGGTTGGGACCTTTTGCATGGCTCTTTTTTGAAGCAGCTTTTGAAACTTTTCAGCTGCTAATTCCACTGGATGGAATGTCAGCAAATGTTTTTGTGTGTGGACGTGGGGGAGGAAGGGAAACAGAATGTAATAGTAAAAATCACAAAACAGTGACCCAAAAAAAGTAAAACAGTGTTTATTCCTCTGACGTCTCAGCTAATGCCTTCACAGGAGAATCAGAAAACATAATGTAATAGCCTGTGGATATAATGTTAGCACCCAGTTGTTTTTTTTTTTTTTTTTTTGTAATATTTGTACAGGCTTCTGGATGTAAAGAAAAACATCCATTGACTGCCTCCAGAGATGAACAGTCTGGCAGCACTTCAAGAGCATTGATAGGGCTTGTCAGGAAAGGAATCCCTAAAGCCCTAGTTCTGTGGCCCCCCTCTGCCTCTAGGGCAACATCTGCCATTGAAACCTCCTCCTCTGCTTCTGGAAGAGGAATCTCTCCATGATACCTGGAAAGGTCCCTGAGACTTACAGAACCACATTTTCTTACCACCTTGTTGATTCCTGGAGAAGGAATACTGAGGGGTAGAAAACTTGATTCCAACAGCAGACAGGGTCTTTCCTTCCTACTCACTGCAGGTAAGTGTTTCCTTTGCTGATAGCTCAAATAAGGAGGAGCCATTAAAGGGACGATTAAAGAAAGATGTCTTGAAGGATTCCACAAAATTGCAGAGCCTCATCCAGACATGACTCTGTATGGCTATGTCCGAGCCAGTTGCTCAAGAGGTACCTTCTGCTGCATTGAAAGCTAGCCTCATCGGCGAATTAGCTACAGAAGACAAGAGTGTCCAATTGTGGAGAAAATTTCTTAAGATCCTCCACCAACATAGACTCAGTAAGAGAATTTGAAAGTTCAACAACCTCAGTGCAAAAGTAGCTGAGAGGTAAATGTGCTTCATGAATCTGTCCATCACTCTGGACTCCCTGTTTGGTGGAAGAATGGTGGAGCTCTGCTGTGGTAGCTCCTTTTTCTTAGCTGCTGCCACAACCATGGCATCCACAACAATTCCTTTGTTGCAGAATTGTCAGTCTGAAAGCGGGGACAGAAACCTATCCGGGTGTTTGAGTACCAGTTCATCAGTGCCTGGCTCCTTCCAGGCCTGACAGGAGACAAGGTCAATAAGCTCATCCACTGGGGGTTGGTCACTCAAGATGTGGATGGGCCAGCTCCAAAGGCCTTCAGAAACACAGTCTCTTCAGGAGTTTGGGAGGATCAGCCACCTCTTTGCCTAAGGATTTCCAAGAGGTCCCTGAAGGAGATATTGTCAGGTGGTGACTTGTGGGGTCCTTCGCCTTCCTCAAAATCCATGTCCTCTGTGAGAGACTCCATCCTGCATGTCCTCTTCCAAAAAAAACCCTCAGTGGGGTAGTCCAGGGAGGTATCAGAAGAGGAGGGGAGTCCCTGTGGGGAGCATGGATGGAGTTCTTCTGCAGCTGGCTGACCCAAAGGAGCAGAAAATATGGGCTCCGAGGTCAAAGCAGAAGAAGGGTGAGGGGCAGGAGCCAAGATACAAGAGGATGGTTCTCTAAGCTGTAGAGAAAACCCTTTCTACAACCCAGAAGGCAGACAGACCCAGAGAGACCTCTCCTCCCCCCTCTCAGACCCAAAGCAGCTGAGGAAAGGAAGTCAAGGCCAGCCCTGGATCCATGTCATCCATAGAGAACTGGGTCTGAGCTGTCTAGGGCATAGGCACCCAGGGAAAGGAATGGATCTGAACAAACCAGAGCCAAACCCTGCCTCTCAGACCCGACATAGACCTCTTAGATCCGAGACCCACTCTGATCCAAGGACAACTGAGCAGAACTGGTCTGGGTGAATATCAGATCTGAAGGACAGGACTACTTTGGATCTGACAATGTACCTCTCAGAGATCTATGATCCTTGGGCTTCGAAGCTGGTTGTCAGATCAGAGAAGGAGATAATTGCAGTCTAAGAGGAGAGCTCATGGATCCAGTAGTGGGACAGAGCTGGAATGACCCCCATCTGAATTTGAACTCTAAGAAATATCTGCATCATTCATTCCATATCTAAATTAGAGTTAGTCCTGGAAGAACTAGACAAGGTCAAGGAGGGTGGTCTTGAAAGCTTGGTGGGTGTCTGGAAAATCTTTGTTGGTAGAGTCGGAGACATTACCTGTAAAGTCAGGTCTGGTTAATGACTTCCACCAGTCAGATCCGAGTCCTTAGGATCCATACCAGAGGAAGGTTGAATAGGAGAGCTAGTGCTACGAGCCAAAACCGTTGGATCCGAGGAGAGGCTAGGATCCAAGGTTGTCCAAACAGCAGTAGGATCTGAAACAAAGATGGCTCTGAGGAGGAAGAAGGGGAGCAATGATGTCTCTTTTTTGGCTCCGAGACCACATTTTCTTTTGAGGTTTGAGCTCAGGCTGGCAACAATCCTCTAGGTATTGAATTATTTCTGCAGTCCTCTAAGTATTAATTTATTTCTGCAATCTGAGATGGTTCTTGGATTGAAGCTGCTACAGATAGAGCAAGGAGTGTCCAAATGGACATCTCCCAAACAATATACACACTTTTTGTGGGCATCAGAATTTGGTATCTTATGCCCACATGAAGTGCACTTTTTGAACCCAATGGGCTTTTCTGGCTTGTTTGACATAGTCCTATGTGATACAACAATATCAGCAACTATGAAGTCCAGTTATAAATACACAGCAAAATACAGTATAAACCTTAAAGAAGATAAGCTTCCAATAAACGTTAATAACCTTTGCAAGGAGAAAGTATTGGCAGAAAGAAAGAATTAAGCACACAAACTCACTTTCAGAGAAGTGCAACTACAAAAACACACTCTGTAACTTTAAAACTCCTAAATTCTAACTGCAAATACTAATTTACTAAATTCTACCTATAATGCTAAAGCCTAATAAACTACACTTTGAAAGAACACACACACACATGCACGCACCACAAAAACACACACATGCACACACGCTCACACGCGCACACAAACACACAGTGAAAAAGGGAGCAACAAAGTCCCTAAAAAGGGAGGAGCAAAAAACATAATTATATCTAAAAAGGAATAAGAAACAATTCACCTGAAGGTGAAAAAAGGCACTTGCGTTAATAATCTCTAAAGAGAGACTGGGTCTTCTGTCTGACCAGAATAGTGACAAACAAGATCTGAGAAGTTGGGGATGTCCCAGCAGGTTACGAGTAAATGGAAGAAAATGAAGCATTGATCAGAAGTCTTGAAAAATGTGGCCAAACTGGATCCAAGGATCGGATCCTAAACCCAGTGGTGAGGAAGAATGAAAAGGACAACATCAGATCACAAAATTATTTCAAAAAGGGTTTTATTGATTGTAACATAAAAAGTCACAAAATTAAGGCAGAAAAAGCAAACATACATATCATGGTACAGTGCAGGATACTATTTGCAATTCTCATATAAGATTATACTACAGTAATTTTTTTGCTTAATATCATTTTACTGACTACTGAATTAATAAATAAATATTTATATGTACATGTTCTCCATATATATATTGTTTATTCTATATAAGGCTTTCCACTCTTCATTTATTCAACCTACTCTGCTTTCATCCCATTCCCATCTTAGACATTTCTAATGTAAGTACTTTTTACTTTATCTCCTGCCCCCCATTTGTTCTAACTATCCTCCGATCTTCTCTTTACTTAATATTCTTCTAGTTTATGTTAACTCCATCTGTCCCCTCACCTAGTTGCATAATACTCTTCCATGTTTCTCCCTCTCTCGATATTCTGCTCCCGTCTCTGCCCTCTTCTACCCTTACCCCCCCTTCCCTTCTCTACTCTGCTATTGTATCTCACAGTATTCATAACCTCTCCACCTATGTCTAGAGTGAAATCATGCATCCCCAACAGCAGTCTGTTTAATTCTACTCTGTAGACAGAATAAAGAATTATTTTCCTATATGATGTTTATGTTTAACTGTGATACTTTATATTCAGTCTATTCAAAGTGACTAAATGTTCATGTATTATGAGTGTACCTTGTCTACCTTCTAAATATTTTGCAATTTTTATAATTTTTAATGATTCTTGTAATTTTTGTAATTAACTCCGGAGCTTTTCTCCTCAGGACTCCGCTGAAAATGGCTCTCACCTAGGTGGATTATCCTGGTAAACAAAAAATAAATAAATGTAAAATCTTTTGAACTTCCGTTTGATGCAGGACCATTGTTATATATTTCTTTATTATGGACTTTTTGAAGGAGCAATAGAAACTCTATACATTTAGATTCCTCATTATTATTTTTTTCTTGTTATAGTTTATATTGTCCAGCTATTTTCTAGCAAATATTGTCTGAACAAGGGAGCAATGATTAGCATTTACACTTTCTGGTATTGGAATATTATGTAAAATTATATGTTTTGTAAGCTTAAAATTATCTGTCCATAATGTTTGGCCAGATGTTTCTATTTGTTCCCAAAAATGCACAAGTTTTATACATTCAACAAAACTATGATCTCCACATCTTCAACATATAGAAATGATTTTGTTTTTAGTGATTCTAGCTATTTTGCGTGGAGTATAAAATATCATTTTTGAAATATCCTTATGAATGTGATGGTTCTGTTTTTCTCATTTAGGCATGCATTTACATTTTTTCTATTCACTTTGCAAAACAATCTTCCACAATAAACTGACTAGCATTTATCAATTTATTGGTTAGCTATATTTAAAAAAAAAAACTGTAATAGATGCAAGACCCATGTTGCACACAAAAATGTATTTTTTTTTTTAGTACAGTGTGACTGTAATATCCTACATGTTATTACAACATAAGGACATCACAGCAGCACTATGACAGCTTTAAACAAAAGCCACAGAACTCAAAGCCCACAAATACTCCTCTTCTTTAGTAGGCATGTAGAGAAATGCAGTTGGCACTGTATATTTCGTTATATTTATTTTATTGATGAACCTTATATTTAAATCTGTGAAGGATTTTTAACAGCCTGTGTACTATAAGAAGTTACCACTTCCTGCTTGTTAAATTACTGTTATGGCCAGGTGAAATCATTTCAACCAACTGGAGTCTGATGTTGTAACAATGAATTTTTGACATCCTAATTACAAACTGTTATAAGTACAGGTATGCACCGATTTACATCCGGGATACGTTTTATACCATAGAATGTTAAGCAGCATGGATGTTAAGCAAACACCCTATGCTTTGCATTGTGCTTCACTTAATGTCCATCTGGATAATGGCCAATTGCATTTATGTCCGATTAGTACGATATGGATGTAAATGCAGTCAGATGTTGGGCGGAAGGGCATTAAGCATTTTATTATTTTCATGCAATATACATATATGTCTTCTTTAAAACAGTTATCATTTACTCCAAGATTGTATACATTTTCAATTCCTGCCATCCTTATTATTTATTTATTTATTTATTTATTTATTTATTTATTTGTTTATTAACATTTGTTAACCGGGTTTGTCCAACTGGGCTTGTGGCCCATTTTCAGTGGAGACCCGAGGAGAAAAGCTCCAGTAATACATTTTAAAACAAGTTTAAATCAAAGTCCTTCTTCCAAACATTATTCCCCATATATTTTTCTCACAAATTCCCTTTATTTCCTAGAGATTGCCTTCCCTATCAAGGACTGATATCAGAGTATAGGCAAAGAGATACAAAATAGGGGGATTGTAGGTGAAAGACCAGCACTGGTACAAATTTTAGTAGAATCTAGAACAGAAGCTGCTGCTAAAAAAGGGAATAATTAGTAGAGCATATAAAATAATGCATGAAAACTATAGGAATCAATGAGAAGAGGTTAGAAAGGATTGGGAAGAGAGATTGGATAAGTAATTCATAAATAAGCAATGCGAGAATACATGTATGTTTCCCAGATATGCAGCAAAGTCTAAAATATTTAGTATATTTGCTTAGAAGTGTTTATGTATGTATTTTTATACCCCAAGTAGGCTCCAAATAATTTTTCCTGAGGTAGATAGCAAATGTCGGAGATGTGATGGGGAAGAAAGAGGTAATTGGGAATTTATGGGAGTTTAATGAGTTGGCAGACTTTTAAAAATTACCTGCAAATGACTCTATCAGAAATACTGGGTGAGCAAATTGGTATAACTAAGGAAATGATTTTTTATGATACAGAATCAGAATTACCTAGACATAATAAGGCCTTACTGAGTCTAATTATGGTGGCTGCCAAAAATGTAATTACTAGAAAATGGAAATCAAAGTCTAAATCATCTGTACTAGAAGTAGTGAATATAGTAACAGAGATAAAACAACTGGAAATGGGAACTTTAGAAAAGGGCAGGAGCAAATTATATAGGAAAAAAATGGGGATTGTGGGAACAGTACATGCAAAATAATCACAGTCCAAACACAAGCGTGATATTCCAATGGCAATAAAATGAAAGTAAAATGTTCCAACAAGTCAGTTCATAAAACAAACATAAAATTTATTTAAACGAGTAAGCGCTTTCGCCAAAGGCTTCTTCAGACTCTTAAAACAAGGACAAACACCATGAACAACCTTTTTAAAAACAACCAATACTCATCATTGGTTAAGTCACATCACATGTTCTATTCATTTAAAGGTACAAGGGCTGGTGTAATATTTACCATGCCAGTGAATCTATTGCACTTATAAAATCATAAAATATGCATCAAGATTTATAATTCAATACATTTCAAGGATATACATGGTATACAACAAAACCATATATGAAAGTATATTGTACTGAAATGTAGACAATGTTTCAATACGATCATGCATGAGTTTAAACTCAGCGCTTTCAAAGCATGTTCGTTTCATTGGGGTTGAAGAACAACGAATATGCAGTTATCACACTAGCTCAACTGTTAACAAATAACTGCCTTGAGTGAAATTTCAATGCCATTAGAACATGCTCGTTTCATCCGGATTAAAAACAACGTTAATGCAAAAATCGTGCTCTCTCAACACTTTACATATAAACTAGTTCAATAGTTAGAAATCTGCCTTAGATGAAGTTTCAATGTCCTTAGAACATGTTCGTTACATCAGACTTAAAACAACATAAATACAAAGATCGCACTTTTTCAATACTTTCGCATACAACCTGAGTGTCGATTCTTTCACATATAAAATGTTCATAGCTTTTCAACTGCTTACATTAGAACATGCTCGTTTCATCAAGATTAAAAACAACGTTAATGCAAAGTTCGTGCTCTCTCAACACTTTACATATAAACTAGCTCAATAGTTAGCAGATATCTGCCTTAGATGAAGTTTCCATGTTCTTAGAACATGTACGTTACATCAGACTTAAAAATAACATAAATACAAAGATCGCACTTTTTCAACACTTTACGTACAACCTGGGTGTCGATTCTTTCACATATAAAAAGTTCATAGCTATTCAACTACTTACATTTAAAAGTCAAACTCATTGTGTACAATCAGCTTACTGCGTGTGTTAACCTAACTGTATGTAAGATGCAGAATGCGGTAAGACGCTACTATGCGTGCATACGTATTTGTTGATTCGTAAGGAATCATATAAACATTCAGTGGTTAATTCGCCGTAAACTTACGGCATTGGAATTGTTAGATCTGTAGGAAACAGTTGTTGTAATAAAAAGGTACCTACTAGAAGGTAAATTACTGAATTTCATAGACATGTAAATACAAGTAAATATCAAGATAGATAAAACTGAAACGTAAAATTCAAAAAGCAATAATAAATGAAGTTATAATTAAGTATAGACATTAGGACTGCAGCGCAAAAAGTCTTAAGGTCTAAAACCTTAATGGAAGCAGTACTTTAATACAATCACAGTAAACCAAATTTCACTGTAATATATTGCGCTTTATGGACTAAGCAGCATCTACAACCAAAGTGTGTACATTTAAAATTATTATTATTAAACAGTCTAGGGTTCTATTTGTCATTTTTAAAGAATTAAAAGTTAAAAATATATGTATAAATATATATATATATAGCCCATACACAGTCTGTTGTAAAATCAAGTAGCATATTGTGAAATTAGTTTACGTATTATTACCATAATATTTAAGTAATATTTCTCAATAACTTAACACCCAAGTAATAAAAAAGGTTCCATAAGTGTACTGAAGAGAAATATATCACAAAGATACCTAGAGTACTGAAACATCTTAATATGTAACTATACTCTTAGTCAAGGAATAATGAAATATAGTGTTTGCTGTATAGATGTGTTACCAATATCTAAGTAAAATATAGGCTTGCTAGTATGAATTACAGGTCTGGTATATTCACTAGTGAGTTCTCAAACCTATTAAAAGCCACATATAGTCAGTGGGGACTCACATCATCTCCGTAACCTCCTACTTTTTAAAAATGGCTTTAAATGTACTTTGTCATTTAGGCCAGGTGGTCTATCAGATCTCATCCTAATAATCCATCTTGTTTCTTGTTCTAATGTTCTGTTTATTAAATCACCACCCCTGAAGCCTTCAAATACACACTGAATAACACAAAATTTAAAGTTATGAGTGATGCCTGCCAATTTTTTGTGTCTGGCTAAGGCATTAGTTTCAGTACCCACTCTGATGTGGTATATGTGTTCCCTAATCCTTTCTTTAAGTGACCTGTTAGTTTTCCCTATATAGTAACTATTACATGCTGAACAAGTTGCTATATATATCACATTCTTGCTCTCACAATTTGTATTAGTTTTAAAATTATAAATCGTCCTGTGGTAGGGTGTTCAAAAGTAGTTTCTTTGTTAATATATATACATTGATTGCAATGACCGCAAGGTACGGTGTTCCTATCATCTATTGCCCTACCTTTTGATCGATATTTGGGTCTACATAGAATGCTTTTCAAGTTAGGAAGATTTTTATAAGCTATACTTGGTGCCGGGCCTACTATCTCACTAACTTCCTTGTCTGATTTCAGAATTCCCAGTGTTTGTTCATAGAACTTTTCAACTGTAGATCCAACTTACTAAAAGTGAGATTGGCTCTCACATCAGTTACCGTGGATCTCACAGTACTTGTCGATGCTTCTTGTGCCATAAAATAAGGTTTCGCAGAACTTGGTCTTAGACTATCCACTAAATTGATAGTATCTGATATTTCTTTCTCTTTATATCCTCTCTAAAAATCTCTCCTTCATATCATTGATACCTGTAGAGTAGTTCTCTTGCTGTGAATTTAATCTGGATACTCTCATGAATTGTCCTTTAAGGACATTTTTGAAAACATATCCAGGATGCATGCTCTGTCTATGTAATATATTATTCCTTTGGCATTCTTTCCTATAAATCGTTGTGTTGATCAAACCATTACTCATCCTAAATACTTCTACATCCAAATACGGTAGACTACTAACTGAAAAGTTCATTGTGAACTTTAGAAAGTCCATGGTATTGTTCAAATATGAAACAAAATTTAATAAAAAAGGGAAAAAGGGCTCATTCCTTTTTTTCCCAAAAAATTTTTCCCCCTTTAAATTTTTAAAAAGGAAAAATCCGGCCCCAAAACCAAAAAAGCGGGAAAAAAAAAATTAACCAAAATTGCCCCAAAGGAGCAGAAAATATGGGCTCCGAGGTCAAAGCAGAAGAAGGGTGAGGGGCAAGGAGCCAAGATTCAAGAGGATGGTTCTCTAGCTGTAGAGAAAACTCTTTCTACAACCCAGAAGGCAGACAGACCCAGAGAGACCTCTCCTCCCCCCTCTCAGACCCAAAGCAGCTGAGGAAAGGAAGTCAAGGCCAGCCCTGGATCCATGCCATCCATAGAGAATTGGGTCTGAGCTGTCTAGGGCATAGGCACCCAGGGAAAGGAATGGATCTGAACAAACCAGAGCCAAACCCTGCCTCTCGGACCTGACATAGACCTCTTATATCCGAGACCCACTCTGATCCAAGGACAACTGAGCAGAACTGGTCTGGGTGAATATCAGATCTGAAGGACAGGACTACTTCGGATCTGACAATGTACCTCTCAGGGATCTAGGATCCTTGGGCTTCGAAGCTGGTTGTCGGATCAGAGAAGGAGATAATTGCAGTCTAAGAGGAGAGCTCATGGATCCAGTAGTGGGACAGAGCTGGAATGACCCCCATCTGAATTTGAACTCTAAGAAATATCTGCATCATTCATTCCATATCTAAATTAGAGTTAGTCCTGGAAGAACTAGACAAGGTCAAGGAGGGTGGTCTTGAAAGCTTGGTGGGTGTCTGGAAAATCTTTGTTGGTAGAGTCGGAGACACTACCTGTAAAGTCAGGTCTGGTTAATGACTTCCACCAGTCAGATCCGAGTCCTTAGGATCCATATCAGAGGAAGGTTGAATAGGAGAGCTAGTGCTACGAGCCGAAACCGTTGGATCCGAGGAGAGGCTAGGATCCAAGGTTGTCCAAACAGCAGTAGGATCTGAAACAAAGATGGCTCTGAGGAGGAAGAAGGGGAGCAATGATGTCTCTTTTTTGGCTCCGAGACCACATTTTCTTTTGAGGTTTGAGCTCAGGCTGGCAACAATCCTCTAGGTATTAAATTATTTCTGCAGTCCTCTAAGTATTAATTCATTTCTGCAATCTGAGATGGTTCTTGGATTGAAGCTGCTACAGATGGAGCAAGGAGTGTCCAAATGGACAGCTCCCAAACAATATACACACTTTTTGTGGGCATCAGAATTTGGTATCTTATGCCCACATGAAGTGCAATTTTTGAACCCAATGGGCTTTTCTGGCTTGTTTGACATAGTCCTATGTGATACAACAATATCAGCAACTATGAAGTCCAGTTATAAATACACAGCAAAATACAGTATAAACCTTAAAGAAGATAAGCTTCCAATAAACGTTAATAACCTTTGCAAGGAGAAAGTATTGGCAGAAAGAAAGAATTAAGCACACAAACTCACTTTCAGAGAAGTGCAACTACAAAAACACACTCTGTAACTTTAAAACTCCTAAATTCTAACTGCAAATACTAATTTACTAAATTCTACCTATAATGCTAAAGCCTAATAAACTACACTTTGAAAGAACACACACACACACGCACGCACCACAAAAACACACACACACACACGCACACACGCTCACACGCACACACGTGCACACACACACACACACACAGTGAAAAAGGGAGCAACAAAGTCCCTGAAAAGGGAGGAGCAAAAAACATAATTATATCTAAAAAGGAATAAGAAACAATTCACCTGAAGGTGAAAAAAGGCACTTGCGTTAATAATCTCTAAAGAGAGACTGGGTCTTCTGTCTGAACAGAATGGTGGCAAACAAGATCTGAGAAGTTGGGGATGTCCCAGCAGGTTATGAGTAAATGGAAGAAAATGAAGCATGGTTCAGAAGTCTTGAAAAATGTGGCCAAACTGGATCCAAGGATCGGATCCTAAACCCAGTGGTGAGGAAGAATGAAAAGGACAACATCAGATCACAAAATTATTTCAAAAAGGGTTTTATTGATTGTAACATAAAAAGCCACAAAATTAAGGCAGAAAAAGCAAACATACATATCATGGTACAGTGCAGGATACTATTTGCAATTCTCATATAAGATTATACTACAGTAATTTTTTTGCTTAATATCATTTTACTGACTACTGAATTAATAAATAAATATTTATATGTACATGTTCTCCATAAATGTATTGTTTATTCTATATAAGGCTTTCCACTCTTCATTTATTCAACCTACTCTGCTTTCATCCCATTCCCATCTTAGACATTTCTAATGTAAGTACTTTTTACTTTATCTCCTGCCCCCATTTGTTCTAACTATCCTCCGATCTTCTCTTTACTTAATATTCTTCTAGTTTATGTTAACTCCATCTGTCCCCTCACCTAGTTGCATAATACTCTTCCATGTTTCTCCCTCTCTCGATATTCTGCTCCCATCTCTGCCCTCTTCTACCCTTAGCCCCCCTTCCCTTCTCTACTCTGCTATTGTATCTCACAGTATTCATAACCTCTCCACCTATGTCTAGAGTGAAATCATTCTGCCCTCTTCTACCCTTACCCCCTCTTCCCTTCTCTACTCTGCTATTGTATCTCACAGTATTCATAACCTCTCCACCTATGTCTAGAGTGAAATCATGCATCCCCAACAGCAGTCTGTTTAATTCTACTCTGTAGACAGAATAAAGAATTATTTTCCTATATGATGTTTATGTTTAACTGTAATACTTTATATTCAGTCTATTCAAAGTGACTAAATGTTCATGTATTATGAGTGTACCTTGTCTACCTTCTAAATATTTTTGCAATTTTTATAATTTTTTAATGATTCTTGTAATTTTTGTAATTAACTCCGGACCTTTTCTCCTCAGGACTCCGCTGAAAATGGCTCTCACCTAGGTGGATTATCCTGGTAAACAAAAAATAAATAAATGTAAAATCTTTTGAACTTCCATTTGATGCAGGACCATTGTTATATATTTCTTTATTATGGACTTTTTGAAGGAGCAATAGAAACTCTATACATTTAGATTCCTCATTATTATTTTTTTCTTGTTATAGTTTATATTGTCCAGCTATTTTCTAGCAAATATTGTCTGATCAAGGGAGCAATGATTAGCATTTACACTTGCTGGTATTGGAATATTATGTAAAATTATATGTTTTGTAAGCTTAAAATTGTCTGTCCATAATGTTTGGCCAGATGTTTCTATTTGTTCCCAAAAATGTACAAGTTTTATACATTCAACAAAAATATGATCTCCACATCTTCAACATATAGAAATGATTTTGTTTTTAGTGATTCTAGCTATTTTGCGTGGAGTATAAAATATCATTTTTGAAATATCCTTATGAATGTGATGGTTTTGTTTTTCTCATTTAGGCATGCATTTACATTTTTTCTATTCACTTTGCAAAACAATCTTCCACAATAAACTGACTAGCATTTATCAATTTATTGATTAGCTATATTTAAAAAAAAAAGTGTAATAGATGCAAGACCCATGTTGCACACAAAAATGTATTTATTTTTTTAGTACGGTGTGACTGTAATATCCTACATGTTATTACAACATAAGGACATCACAGCAGCACTATGACAGCTTTAAACAAAAGCCACAGAACTCAAAGCCCACAAATACTCCTCTTCTTTAGTAGGCATGTAGAGAAATGCAGTTGGCACTGTATATTTCGTTATATTTATTTTATTGATGAACCTTATATTTAAATCTGTGAAGGATTTTTAACAGCCTGTGTACTATAAGAAGTTACCACTTCCTGCTTGTTAAATTACTGTTATGGCCAGGTGAAATCATTTCAACCAACTGGAGTCTGATGTTGTAACAATGAATTTTTGACATCCTAATTACAAACTGTTATAAGTACAGGTATGCACCGATTTACATCCGGGATCGTTTTATACCATAGAATGTTAAGCAGCATGGATGTTAAGCAAACACCCTATGCTTTGCATTGTGCTTCACTTAACGTCCATCTGGATAATGGCCAATTGCATTTATGTCCGATTAGTACGATATGGATGTAAATGCAGTCAGATGTTAGGGAAGGGCATTAAGCATTTTATTATTTTCATGCAATATACATATATGTCTTCTTTAAAACAGTTATCATTTACTCCAAGATTGTATACATTTTCAATTCCTGCCATCCTTATTATTTATTTATTTATTTATTTATTTATTAACATTTGTTAACCGGGTTTGTCCAACTGGGCTTGTGGCCCATTTTCAGTGGAGACCCGAGGAGAAAAGCTCCAGTAATACATTTTAAAACAAGTTTAAATCAAAGTCCTTCTTCCAAACATTATTCCCCATATATTTTTCTCACAAATTCCCCTTTATTTCCTAGAGATTGCCTTCCCTATCAAGGACTGATATCAGAGTATAGGCAAAGAGATACAAAATAGGGGGATTGTAGGTGAAAGACCAGCACTGGTACAATTTTTAGTAGAATCTAGAACAGAAGCTGCTGCTAAAAGGGAATAATTAGTAGAGCATATAAAATAATGCATGAAAACTATAGGAATCAATGAGAAGAGGTTAGAAAGGATTGGGAAGAGAGATTGGATAAGTAATTCATAAATAAGCAATGCGAGAATACATGTATGTTTCCCAGATATGCAGCAAAGTCTAAAATATTTAGTATCTTTGCTTAGAAGTGTTTATGTATGTATTTTTATACCCCAAGTAGGCTCCAAATAATTTTTCCTGAGGTAGATAGCAAATGTCGGAGATGTGATGGGGAAGAAAGAGGTAATTGGGAATTTATGGGAGTTTAATGAGTTGGCAGACTTTTAAAATTACCTGCAAATGACTCTATCAGAAATACTGGGTGAGAAAATTGGTATAACTAAGGAAATCATTTTTTATGATACAGAATCAGAATTACCTAGACATAATAAGGCCTTACTGAGTCTAATTATGGTGGCTGCCAAAAATGTAATTACTAGAAAATGGAAATCAAAGTCTAAATCATCTGTACTAGAAGTAGTGAATATAGTAACAGAGATAAAACAACTGGAAATGGGAACTTTAGAAAAGGGCAGGAGCAAATTATATAGGAAAAAAATGGGGATTGTGGGAACAGTACATGCAAAATAATGTTTTAGAGGAGGAATGAGGTTTAAAACGAGGCAGGATTTTAATGAGCTATGTAATGTTTAACTGATGATGACTGGATGGATTATAAGTGATGTAAAATATGTGTAACAAAAATATGTCAATATGGTTTATTTTCATTTATATAAATGTATGATTGCCTATGTCATAAGTGATATTTTAATAAAGATATTTTATGTTTAAAAAATCCATTTACTTCTATGTATTTTGCTCCTTCCCTTTTCTAAGCATCCCTCCTCCAGTTCTTTAATGTCTTTTTCAATATTCAGTAATTCATTTACAGTTAGTTTAAATTTTCCTTTCCATTTTTCTTTTAATTGCTATTTTGGCAGCAAATATCATTAAACTTTGTGTAAGGCCTTACTATGTGTAGGCATTTCAGATTGTATGCCTTAGCAAGTATTTGATTTGATAGCTTAACACTACAGTGCATTTCTCTACTGTGTTTGCTGTTTAAGGTATTTTATTTTATTTGTTTAAAGCTGTCATATAAAATAAATACTCTGAAATGGACAATGGAGATAATCTATTCCATCTCTACATTATTGCTGCAGTTAAACATGCAATACAAAGAATTAGAATTGGGTGTCTGGTAACAAAAATTTTTATTTTTGTTTGCACAGTAATAAACTGGCATTACTTTTTATTTGTTTTATTTATTTATTTATTTGCAGTTTATTTTCCAGGATAGTGCATTGGGCTACAAGGAGCCCATTTTCAGTGGAGTCCTGGGGAGAAAAGCTCCAGAGAAATACAAATACATAGTACAGAAAAAGCACAAATCCATAATATACATTTCAATTAAATGTTAAATACATATTTCAGATAATACAAATGCATATCACACAGTTCAAATAAATGTTACTTAATACAGAAATAAAAAAAAAGAGAGAGATATGTTTTGGATATGTTTTCATGTCAACTCTGTTTAAACTTGTTATAAATTACTTCCTGGATGTAATCCTGCTTATGGTGTAGTTAAGAACAATGATATTAATGATGCACATCCAGACTATGTCACTGCATTTTATTCAGTAAAGTTTGATTCTTAATGTTGGCTAATTTTAATATTCCATATAAAATATTACAGTCTTTTCTTCAGAATTCTTCCGAGCTGTAATGCTGTTATCTGTTGTATAACAAATAAGCTGACTTATGAAAGAAACGTACTAACATCTTCATATGCACTTCATGTGTGCATCACATTACCTACATTATGGTTAAAGTTTGTTGTCCACTCACACTGCAGCAAGCAGAAGTGAATGGCAAATAATGCTACCGACCAGCAACCATGTAGTTCATTGGCAGCATCTAACACAGAAGCTGCATATTACCTGTGGAACATCATTATAAAAAACAAAACAAACAAAAAAGCTTTTATCAACAGCACAGAAATCAAACAGCAAGACATGTAAGAAAAAGGACATTTGTATTACAGTTACTGGTGTAATGCACGTGGTCTGCAGAGATTGAGTCTTGTCCAAACCTTGTCATTTGCTAATATTATTCTTTGGAAATGATCATTTTTATTGAATAGCTAATGGACTTTTGAGGCCACAACAGTGTAACCGAATCTTAAAGTACTCCCTTTTTCTGTTATATATCATACTATATATACTATACTTAAAAACTGCTGGCAAACGTTTGCAGTACTCTTAATACTTCTAATTGATGCAGTAATTCTTACAGCAGGCATATGAATATACCTCTCAGGTAGTGCTCATTCTTAAGAAGCTGCCAATGAAGTACAGAGACACTACCGTTCATTGTCGACTGCTTTAACCATAACATAGATAACTGTGCTCTGATTTTACTCAACAGGGATATTTACCTCAGCCTCACTTTTTCTGTATTCCCCTACAAGACAAAGCATGATTTGATATTAACATGCTGTTCTGTTAAGATTTAATTGTTACATTTGGACTGTTTTAGTTTACAAGATTTCTGGAGCCAGACGCATTATCAGCAGATGCCAGTTGTAAAATATGCCATACTAGCAAATGTTTCCTGTTCCATTTAAGAGTATTTAAATGTAGGGTAAAATTTATTTTATTTTTATTTATTTATTTATTTTACATTTGTTGACCGGGAATGTCTGACTGAGCCAGAGCCCTTTTTCAGCAGAGTCCCAGGGAGAAAAGCTCCTTAATAATACAAGCAGTGTAAGCTAAAGGTCCCTATTATTACAAAGCAATATAAGCTAAAGTTATACAGACAAGTTTAAAAACTAAGCATGGTAATTCACTTACAAGACATTGTATACCTGACATTAATAAGGTAAAAGAAAAAGAGACAACATACCTGTAAAACAAATGTTATTAAAGAAACTGAAAAACATAACAATGTATAAAGAGGTTATTACAGAGAAGGTCAAGAAAAGGAAAAGTATTGAGATGCTAGGAGGCAGAAAAGAAGCAAGGAGTATAATAAAAAAATGTTGAAATGATAGAAGGGAGGAAGAAAGGAAGAAGTGGGATAAAGGAAGTAGAGGTAGGTGGATGATGGAGACAGTGGAGAGTGGACAGAAGGAGGTAAGTTAGTTAGGTGGCTACATTCAGGGAGGGTGAGAGCAGTGGCAGATCCATTGTTGTTTAAAATATTCTTTTATGGCCATCTTAAATTGTTTGAGATGCTTCAGATTTCTGATTTCAAGAGGAAGTTTGTTCCGTGCTATAGAAGGGAAGTAGCTCTATATGTTATGGCCTGATTTAGACTTAGGTTTATAGATATCTAATAAATTGCGGGATGAGCTGTTGAGATTTCTTGTAGGGGAGTAATAAGAGATAAGAGAAGACAGGGCTGGACAATAGTCTGGCTTATACAGAACTAAATGCATGGTTTGGAGCTGTAAGAGCAGGTGTAGCTGGGGAAGTTCAAGTCAGTTTAAGTGTTTCAGGGATAGACAGTGGTGGGATTTATAGGTTTGTTGAGAAGCAAATCTGGCTATATCGTGGTAAGTTGTCTCAAGCTTGGTTAGTAGAGAAGAGTTTAGATTAGTGAGAATTTGAGAGCAATATGTAAGGCAGGGAAGGAGATATGCATGTGCAAGTGTGGTTTTAGCTTCATGGCTAAGAATGTTTTTGTTTCTGTATAAGAGTCCTAATTTGAAATGAGATAACGCACTTGGTGTTTTCCTATCATTTGTGACTTTTTTGTACTTTGTATGTTAGAAAACACAGATAGGAGATTTCAAAGGGTCACTGTTTGGGAAAATAAACTGAAGCCAGATGACGTCAACCTATAAGACAGGTGAATCAAATGACATGCAGAAATAGGCTATTGATTTTCAGTATCTGGTTCTCAAATTGCTATCTTTAATGTCTTGATTTTCAGGAAGTTATGCCTGTAGAGTGTGACTGAGAGTAGATGGGCATGAAGACAGGCACACAGTCCCATTTCATTTAATTTCATTATAGCTACGTTCAGATACTTAAATATGACTTAGGTCTTTGTGCGGGCCTTGAAAAATTTCAGAATACTTGGCATTTACTTAATACATGGGGAAAAAAATAAATTGTTGATGCACTAAATAAAATCTAAAGCCTCTTTAATATGGTAAAGCAACTTTATTTATGATTACATCATTTTTGCGAGGATGAATATGATGTTATGACCAAATAATTCTGGCATCTTCTGTAGAGAGAAATGCAATTCAGATGAGGCTAGATAAAGTTCAGTAGATAAAAATTCTTATCAATGTGTCCTTGATTTACTGTAAAGAAAAAAGAGGAATAGTTATGTAAAATGCATAACTACATTTTGTTAAAGCATAACGTGTTCAAGTCCTATTTAAACTGTCATTCCTTTTTGAGCAGTAAGGGAGTTTTGAAGTGTGCCATGATGAAATAGTCAATCAATGGTAAGAAAAGCAGAGGTTCTGTTATACAGGAAGGACTGTCATTCTGCCAACATACTCCCCAAAAGCACTTTGTGTTGATTATGAATTGGTGATTCATAATGAAGTTTATGTCTTTATTAAATGTATTCATCTCATCCAAGTACCCACCACTAAGTGCTGTGTTGTGATTCTGAAATGGGTGATCCATAGTAAATTTTGTGACTTTATTAAATATATTCATTTCAGACAAACTGTTGAGGAGGGATAACAGCCCAGGTGAATGCTTATGTTAGCTAATCAGAATCCATCATTTATACTTACTATTTCATACTAATTTAGGTCATTGCATTTCCCTTTTGTTCGTTTGATTTATTTTGTTCATTAGATTTGTATCTTCATGTTTCATATCTTCCCAGTTTTTGTTTTTCATTTTATTTTGTTTGACATTTACATTCATGGTTTCCCCTTTGTTTCCTTTCATCCATAGAGAAATGCGGAAGCTGTGAGAATTCAGCTCCCCCCAGATGTGGGGGCCCCTGGCTATATATTCTGCTGGTTTGGCTGCTTGGTGTTTGTCTGTCAGAACTGGAATTATAAGAGCAGGAAGACCGTTTGTGTAAAACACTTTCTACCTCCTCTTGTCACCACTACTCCAAACAAGGGCAGTAATTCGCTACAGTAAAGTCATTGCCAAGTGGGGTGGGAGGGAGGGACCAAGTGAGAGGGGCATTTGTTGAAATGAAGACTCATCAGATTGCCCTTATCGTGTGCCAATCTCATTGTACTGTGCAGCTGACAAAAAAGAGCAGTGGAAAATGAACGTAACCACATTACACTTCTTGTGAACATTGCACAAAGACTGCCATTTGCAATGGTGTCCTGTGAAAGACAGTCTCACTTTTTAAGGAGCCTGCATCATAGCACAGGGTTCAGTTTGAAAAGATTCAGCACACACAAACTGTATAATGACTGCATCGTACACCTACAATTTTCCTTGAATGATGTTACTAATAACATTTGGATTTAAACAGGATCTTTTGATGACTGGTCTTCACATAAGCCTTGGGAAGTATCATTTGTATCTAAAATAACACTGCTGATGCAATTGTAGTTTGTGCACTGATTCCCTGTGTATTTTGCATTTGCAGATACTAAACTGGAAACCAGTGAGAGACACATATAGAAAGAGTCCCCTCTATTTGTGCAATACATTCTTGAATTTGCTTTCTGCTATAACCTTCACCTTATTTTCTGGAAATCCTTTACAAATATTTCCACTGTTCAGCGAACTATGGTTTCCCATATCCCTCTTAAACGCAGTTTGCACTGCAATCTTTTTTCATTCTGAAGAGACTTGTACAAGTACCCTTTTTCTAAAATATCTTGGAGGTGTCTGCTCACCCACAGTGCCTTACACTCTATCTGCTGCACCTTTCAAGGTCTCCACTTGGCCTTAACACAACCTTTCCAGGCCTAGCTCTGGCTGTGGCAAGTTCCTTGTGGCTCCCATCACTGTAATGTGAAAATCTTTCCTACTTAATGTCTCCTTGCCACACATGCAATGCACCACTGCAGAATAAGCAGGTCATTGTGTTCATTCACCCAGAATGCATCTTCATAATCTGAAGTTTGCATTCATGGGGTCCTCTGTTATTGATCACCTAAGCTCTCGATAGATTAGTGCTATGAAAGAGACCTTCAAATCCTCCCTGAGAGAAAGACCAGGTTGTTGTTTATTCTGTTCACTTTCTGCAGCCATCTCTATTAGTGTTTCAGGCTTTTGCAAAACCCAGTTCACTAACAGTGTGATAAGACATCTTGATTTTGCATCACTAGCTATGCCATTCCTACCAGCACCCTATGTTTTCCTGTGTGCATCCTTGCATACTCTGCTATGTTCCATTTTTTTTTATTTGGTAGATATAACAAGACTCTTCACCCTGCATTTAGTCGGTATTTTCTTGGGCAGACCCCACTGTTTTTATGCCGTTTCCAAAATAATATGTTCATAGCTGGACAGGATACCCAAGCTGAGAGTTCAGTAGTGGGTAGTTTGACATTTCATGCCTCCTTTCTCTTCCTCTGTGACTAACCACTTTCTGTGTATGCTATTTATTGTCCCTCAGCTTTAATAATCCTGTTACAAGTACAGCTGCATTAAGTATTAGAAGTGATACCAAATAAAACTACAAAATGTACTCTGTGTACTTCTTACATAGTTATACTGTGTGTGTGACATCATGTATGTTTACATAACTACAGCAGACTTTCTAACTATAAGCAGGCAGCTTGGAATGCTGCCCTCTCAAAGCCATCTTCTCGAAAAAAATCTACTGCATGAAGAAAATGTTATTTAGCTGTAACTAATTTTTATTTTATCTTTCAATTTTAACTAATATAGTGATCAGTGTACTACCCGAGCAAACAAACCAAAATAAATAAATAAATTTACATTGTGAAACAGTGCAATGCTTAAGGATGATGACAGTGGGGAAAACGGTACTGCTGATAATGGTAGCTTAGTAATGATGTTAGATTCTATGTGATGTCATGAACATGATGTGCCTGCAAAGCAGGGTTTCCTGGAGTTTCATGAGTGCATTGGAAATAAGAAGTGACACTAGTTTTAAATATAACATCAGGATATTACTGGAGGAATACAGGCATTTAATTGCAAATATGTTAAAAATGGTGAGATGCTAGCTTATACAGATACCATTGTTGTTTTCTAATTAGGAGTGCATGATTCTAAAATATCAGATCCTAGGCTGAAATCTTCTCTAGACTTCTGCACATGTGATTTGGAAATTAGAAGACCATTGTAGGACAAGGTGATGCATCTCCACTGAGCCATTCTGCATGGATGAAGTAATTAATTAATATTAGGGTGTTGGCCCAGTGTTGCCCAAGGAAAGTGCCTCTGTTTAAACACAGTGGTCAATACTCAGGCACAGCAAACATCGGAAGGACTGAATGGAAGACACCGACTAATTGGTATGGGGCTTCTTCCCTGTTTTTTTTTTTTGTCACCTAGTGCAAGCAGGGGTAAGACAATTTATTAAATGTAGAAGGCATACTGTAAGCCTTTGTTTATTAAGAAGGGTTAAGACAGTTAAGTAAACATAGAAGGTATATTGTAATTATTTTTATTTATTTTATTTATTTTACATTTGTTGACCGGGAGTGTCTGACTGGTTTAAAGCCCTTTTTCAGCAGAGGCCCGGGGAGAAAAGCTCCAAGTAATATAAACAAACAATTTTACATTTTCAAAGTAATTTAAGAAACACTTCAGTAATACATACTGCTTAGTAGTTAAAGTCAACAGAGAAAAAAGTAATGTAAACAACAACAGTACATAATTATATATAAAGGTATACATGCATAGGAAGTTACAAGAAATTGTAGGAGGTTTGCTAAATTAGGGTAGACGTTATGTAATACATAAACTTTTGCCAGAATCAAAAGATGTGTACAAGTAACAAGATGTGTACAAGTAACCTGAATAAGCCTCTGTTTATTAAGCAGAGGTAAGACAGTTAAGTAAACGGATGCTTACACTAGGAGTAGGAGAAAGTATACTGTAAACCTTCCTTTACTGAGTAAGGGTTAAGACAGTTAAGTAAACAGATGCTTACAGTACGTGTAGTAGAAGGCATACTATAAGCTTTCCTTTACTGAGCAGGGGGTAAGACAGTTGCATGTTTGGTAGTACTCTTGTGATACTACAGCTAGTAAAATTTAATAAAAGATTGATAGGATAGTACTTAAAAAGCCTGGCCGCCCACTCCATAACTATTTAAAATGTTGGGATTCACAATACTGAGTCCATTAATTTGGAAACTGAATGACCAAACATATAGACTTACATATAATAAATACAAGATGGCCACTTATTTGAATATTCCCTTTTCTCTAAGGTATGGTGAACTTGGAATTGGTATGTATGTACACACACACACACACACACACACACACACACACATATATATATATATATATATATATATATATATATATATATATATATATATATATATATATATATATATATATATATACATATATATACACACACACACACACACACACACTGGTGAACTTAGAATTGGTATGTACACACACACACACACACATATATATATATATATATATATATATATATATATATATATACATAATATATATATATTATCTCAAGGAGGACTTGTCCCCCCCACTGTAGGGTGAAGACGTTTAAAGGAGAAGAATGAAGTTTGATATTCACTCGTCTCCTGTATTTTCAGTCTCTCTCTCTCTCTCTCTCTCTCTCTCTCTCTCTCTCTCTCGTTTTTTTGTGTTTCATGACTCTGCATTGCAGGCCCTGAAATTTCAATAGGGAGCCCTTCCCACCCAGGATCAAGATGCAAACCATGAAATGGAGCAACTGGTAAATCAGGGTAGGACTGAATGACCAAAGCCATTTCACCCATCTTGGAGGAGGAAGGAGGTCTACTGTACTTCAGTGCCAACATCAAGTGGAAAGTGAGGTGTTTGGCGTGCAACATTGTGAGCTACGGACATGAGTACAGCTCTACCAAGCCTCTGCTACCTGCATATGTGAAAGTCTGTGACAGTTGTGCTGTAAAAACACAAATACATATCAGACTACTAAGGGAAGGGTTAGGGCTATAAGAAAAAAAAAACAAAGCAAAGGAACATTTTCCAAATGGTTTCCTGAGTTACAGCTTCTCTCCTCGTGATCCACTCTTACTCTTGTAAGGGAAATAAATGGGTATAAGCAGGATAGCAGAGATGAGAGGGGCTTGATTGTTGGCAGGTTTGGGGAACAACAATAAAAAATGCTTTCCTACCTATAGGGACATTCCAGGAGCCCAGCAGATCCTGATAAAGCTTTGGTTAGCACTTGAAAATGTAAGGTGATACTCTTCTGTCTTGTTCTCCATATGAGAATGATCAGTACTCTTCTGTCTTGTTCTCCGTATGAGAGTGATAGGTACCCTTCTGTCTTGTTCCCTCTATGAGAACTATTCTTTGTCAATATGGTGGGACTTAAGGCATTTGTAGAGGTGATCCAAACCTTTGCTTTCATTTTCAGACTGAGCAGAGATTTGCCATTGCCTGAAAACAATGCAGGTGGAAAACATTATGTAATGATATATACTAAATTAACCACAGAAAACAAGGGTGATTATGAGCAATCATAAAATGTAGATGTGCAAAATGCTTAAAGACATGTAGTATTAGGTTGTTGTTGTGTCTTTCGGCTTTTCCCGGTTAGGGGTCACCACAGTGGAACTCCAGTCCGCTAATGATTGGCAGTAGATTTTTACGTGCTGAGTTGCTGACCCTGACGCACAACCTTCAATGAAGGTACGCCCATTCACGCATGTCTCCACACAGAAGACGCTCTAGCTGAGAATCAAACAGGACAACATCTTACTATGAGGCGACAATGCTACCGCAGCACCACCACCGCAGTTTACATGTAGTATTAGGTTACATGTTAAAATTATATTTTCAGAATTATCATAGAAAATCCAAGCATTTTAAAGAGAGACAGTAACTCTAATATCTTTTGTAAGAATATCATTTTAGTTCACGTTGTCTATTTTCATGTATATTTTAGTATAAGAAACATATTTATATTATACAAAGTCCGTAAATATCATATATATATATATATATATATATATATATATATATATATATATATACTTACATTCTAAATGAAAAGTGTTTTCTTTGATTCCTTTATAATTATTGTGAATGACAGTCAAATGCTCAGGGCATGATCATCTTAACTTGTTTTTCTACCATAACATTGCAGGCTCTCCTGACAGGAAAGGACAATGTTATTAGATGCATTTAGATGCATGTACAATCATTATATTATATGTAAGGAACAATGAAAATGTGTTTAAGTCATTGTAAATATTTTAATAATTTGGAAAATAAATTCTTAGTGCTGAAGACAGTGGCTGAAATTACTAGACACAATGTTCCCTCTTTATTAACTTGTGTTTGGCATTCTACTCAGAAAACAATATGCATATTAGTGGCTATGTGGGGAGCTACATATGACTTAAGCAGACAATTGTGGCATTAATCAGTATCCCGAAGTGCACCCTGGACTAAATGCAATCTCAGGCCATGATGTTTGATTCCTAGGTGGGGGCAGTGTGTTCAGCTTTGTATATCATCTTTACCCTTTGATCTAAGAAGAAACCCTGCCATCATCACTGAAGTCAGAAATTTACAATGCACTACAAAGAAGAAGTTAGGGTGCTGGTGTGGAATAAATGTGTATCAGAAGGTTGATTTTTTTTTGGGGGGGGGCTACATAATCTAGGTCACCAGGCAGCTGAAAAAGGGCATATTTACAAACACAAACACCACTTTTTTTGTAGTGTGTAGACTGATGCGGCAGAAACAGCTACCTTCCCAAGAATACAAATGCAATTGCAGTTCTGGAAAACATATCCAGAATGAAAGAAGCAAGTGCCTTGTCTGGGACATGAAACCAGGTCACCTGCAATTCCATTTTGATTACTCTAATGAATTGCAGAAGGGTTCTGCTTTGTTTTGCTCTAGCCAGGAGACGGAAGACAAAGAAAACAAAACATAGCCACAGAACCGTTTGTGGTATTCCTGTCTGTCTTGCCGTGCCATAATTACACTTCACTGTACTGTACACATTCGAAGATGTGTATTCCAGTGTTTTCATTTTTCTCCTCTGTAGTGTAATTATGGAGTTAAAACATATAAATTGCGGAGGTGCTAGGTCGGCTCGTTGGGAGATGTTGAGGTTGGGGGGGCCCATACCTACAAAAAGAAAACAAAAAAAATATTCCTCGAGTTATACTTTTGAAAATATGGAAATGGCTGGTATGCTGTAGGAGCAGTTGGGAATGGTGATCCGCATCACTGGCCTTCAGGAAGTGGAACACATGGATCATTTGGGGTCAGGTAGAATAATTATGTGCTGGTCAAGAAAATGAGTAAAATAAAAATCCATCCACATGAGTACAGGAATATAAAGTATGTTATTCCCATAATAAACATCAACATCCCAACATGCAGAAAGCTATCTAACTCGTGATACTCAAACTTTCACAATGGGAAACTTTTATGTCCTGTACTCCAATAAAATTCATCATCACATATTGTTACACAATACAGAATGAACTATGAGAGACAACAGATTAATTGGTTTATATTCTACTCTGTTAGCCAAACTTTTAAGAGTTGCTGCATTTACATAAGTGACGTATTGTGTGCAAAGCAACGGCAGGTTGAAAATGTGAAACAGCAGGTTCTGATTTTGTACAGGTCAGCTGAAAGAATGCTATGCTATATTTTAAATGGGTCTATATTACAAGACCGAAGATGCATTCTTTCGAATGCATCTTGGTCAAACATAAAAGGCTGAAAATGCAAAATATCGAAGTGACTGCTTCGGTACTTTGCTGTTTTTGGTACTGTAGTGTGGTCTCGGAGTTGGTATATTTAAGTAGGGGGGTGTGGGGGCAAAGCCCCCCACTTAATGTAATGTTTGAAATTGTTTTTTTTTGTTTTTTTTGTTGGAACAGCAATTTTTTTCCCTTGGAAAAAAATCTCTGTTCCGACCCTTTGACATTGTAAGCTTTCGCTTACATAGGGTCGATTAGTCACCATTTGCTTTTTTAAGTGTTTGATGATCTAATATAGACCCTTTTAAATAGTAGTGATACCAGAAGGCAGAGCAAAGTACTAATTCAGTATTAATTCTAGGGATGTCCCTGTTTCTTTTACTCTGTCATCCCTTCTCCCTTCAACAAGTTGTGTTTCCCCCTGTAACCTTTAAGTCTTCCAGTGGCCAGCAAACAGAACCATTTATTCCTCATCAGGTTGAGGTTTGATAATGCCTTCATTCATGTGGGAGAACATAGTCTTCAGTACTGTGGCCCTAACTTCAGTCATGCTCATGTTTGTAGATATCCATAGGATAGGGTTGCAGTGGGCTGTCGCAAGACTTGTTATCCACGTTCTTGAATGATGTAACCCTCAGTGACCTCCCCAGCCCCATTAGAGGCAACTCCAAATTGTTCTCCTTTTTCCTTCAGGGAGAATCTCTCATGGAGTGTACCCATGGGCATGTGTGCCCATCCCTTCTCCTGAAAGACATGAACTGATAATGCAGTTTCGTTCCTCTAGTGCCCAGAACAATGACTGAACCCAGGTTACTTAAGTTTATTTATTTGTTTATTTACTTATACATTTGACCAGGGTAAACAGCTGATTCCAGTGGCCATCTATTCAAACCCTACCCCATCTGATTCATGATTGGGTCATCATTCCTCCATGTCATGGAGCCAAGCTGTATGGGATTGTTTTCTGTAAAAAGAAACTACATTTCTGCACTTGGAAAAGCAAGCTGCAAAGATACATAGATTGATCTATTAAACTAAATTTGAACCTGCCCCAAAAATGTTCTTCTATTTACACACTTAGCTTAAAGCCCTGAAACAAAAAATAATGAGTAATGTAGAGCAGTATTTTTATAAACTGGCAGGGAAAAGATATAGCACTTTCATTAGCTGAGAGATATTGTACAACTGTGCCTTAACTGCCTACCTATGAAGTTGGGTCCTAAGTCTCATTTTCTACCTATAACAAACAATACAGAGCCATTTCAGACTGTAGAAGAAACCCTTTATTTTGAGGTATGTCTACAGAAGGATTTTAATATACTTTGCAAAGGTGAAGGAGTGTGGTCTCTCTAGCCTTAAAGCTCAACAAACCATATGGACATATTAAGATGTCTTAATGTACACCATGTTCTTATGGATTTTACTTTATGATCTGCCTGCTCTTTGCAAGAGCTTTTGAAAGGGGTTAGATGTACTTCCATGTAATCACACTGTAGTCACAGATAATTCCCACAGACTGAAATGGTCCAAACAGATTAACTAGGAACACAGCTCATTTGCTGGCAACAATACTGGTAAATTATTTTCAGCAGTATATTTGTGGTCTTAATACATGCGTGGTGTGTTTTTGTTTCTCTTAGAAGGCTTTGACTCCATTTATTTTTTGTATCGTATTTTATAAATAGTGATTTGGGACCTGACAGCTTGCAGGCAGCAGGAATTCCAAGAAATTCTTTCCTTATCTAAAATGATTTTATTGCTTGAATAATAGTGCAGCTGTCTTTACAAGGCACTGCCATATATTTCTGAAGTAAACAGCCAAGTACCGCACCAACATATCAAATGTATTAACAGTGAATAGATGAGAAAACGATTGTTCTGTAAGTAGTCTGATCTCAGCTTAACTGAGCAGAAACATTCAGTAAACATATAGAACATCAGCAGCATACCTCTCAACTGTACAGATTTTTGCCTCATGTTTTGGTGTGTTTTTCATAAAATTATGGCTTTCTGGCAAATCACTGGCAAGTCATTAAAGATTGAAGTCCGAAAATAATGACAGACATTAAAGGTTCAGACTTTATACTCTTCAGAAAATTCATACTAATGTAAAACAACTTTCTAAGTTTGTAAGAGCAATATTTAAAAATTGCCCCTATTTTGGGGCCTTTGCCCCCTCATTACTCATGGCTTTGTTCAGATTTCTTGCTCTAAGAGGTTGGGAGGTATGAGAACATGTAATAGATTAACTGCAACTGTAATGCAACTCATAACTCTCAACTGCACAGAATTTTGCAGACTGTCGAGATTTTTGACTTATATTTTAGTCTGTTCTTCATAAAATGTGTGGTTTGCTGGCAAATCATGGAGGGTGGAATTCAGTAAACAATGACAGACATTTGAATTTCAGATTTCATTTCCTTGTGAAAATGTAGGTGAATGCAAAACCTGTTACTCCAGCAACTTTCTGAGTTTATGAGAGTAATATTTAAAATCTGTCTTTGATTTTGGATATGTTTGTCTTTGTTCCGAATTCTTGTACTGAGGGGTGTAGAGTAATTCTACTCCTGTTCCACACAGAAGGCATGTAACTGCAATATTTCTATTCTTTTGTGTGTAACTTACAGTACAATGCACATTTAAAATATGTGCATTATAATTCTACACAAGAATAAAAATATGTATATATGGGTCTATATTATTTTCTTGAAAGCCTACAGTGTAGAATCTGACATTGTCGACACGAGAATATTGAATGCTCAGAATCTCAAGCATGTAAATGGAAGATTTCCATTTACTGCAATGTAGTGTGGTCTCGGAGGTGGTATATTTAAGTAGTGGGGGGGTGGGGGTACAGCCCCCCACGTAGGGGGTTCGGGGGGCTTTCCCCCCTGCTTAAACCCGTTAGGGTACTTTTTTCTTTTTTTTGTCTGTTTATAAGTTCGATGTTTGAAGACATCGACCACATGATGTCGACCATATATTGTTCGATGTTTTCAAACATCGATCTTATAATATAGACCCGTATATAATTATTGTTTTAGTAACAGCTAATAATAGTTCAGTTATCAGTAAGGGGACATAAGCAGCTTATTGAGAAAGGCAAAATATTTTAAGCAAATGTTAATTAGGCATGATTAAACTTTTACTCCTTCAGTGATATAAAATGAAAAAAAAATCTAATTAATAAATCTAGCGGCAAATCATCAAAAAGTTCCATGACTGTACTATTTATTGTAAGTTCATTTGAATTGCTTACATATTGTTATTGTTTCAGTTAGTTAAAATAAATCAGGCCATTTTCACAATGTTCTCAATTACATTATTCATTTAGTCAAAATAGTTTTACTCTGTAAGGACAAAGAGGAACAGTAGTTTGTGCTTCCCTGGATACCTAGAGGAAGACTAGAAATGAAGGGTGAAATATAACAGAGAAATTAAGAACAGATGGACAAGATTATGACTGGGATTCAGATCATAATTAACCTATTATGTGCTTGAAACATGGTTTCTAAGACATCATGTTTGGTATCCATGTCAAGAACACATAAGAGTTATGATCAGTGAAAGCCAATTAGAATTCTTTTTTTGGGGGGGTAGGGGTATTTTTTCCCCTTTGCGTTATCCAGTGGCCCTCCTACCCAGTGGCCCATGTCCATCACCAGGCCTACCAGTCACATACTTCACCCTGGACCAATGTGGATGTTAAGTGTTCTGTGGGTCTCAGCTACCCACATCCACCTGGGGGGTAGTTCTGCTTTATGACAACCCCTGTTACGTCTTCCTTCCCATGGTCCTCATGGTAATGTCCAAGGGACAGGCATGAAACAGAGACTTGCAGCATATCACCCCATCTATATACCAGCCCATGTCCACTATCCTATTCCCTGTTTGGACCACAGCTCCCTATTATGACATTCTCGGCTTCCATCAGAGATCACTGCAGGATATGCACACAGAACCACCTTCCCATCGGGGAATATAACACTCATCCCTCCTTGCCAATCCCTCAGTAACACAATCCACTAATCAAACTCGGGTCAGCTGGGCTGTAGTCAGTGCTTTGCCCCTCTATTCACTAGAGTTGCTCACAGTCATAATTCTTTGTAATGCATGAAGTGTTATCTGTTCCATGTACTATGGACTGGGAAAAAAAACAACTGCTGGAGAGCAAAATATTTTACTGGCTTTCAAAGTCTTTGAAGGCCAGTAAAATACTTTGTGCCTTTAAGTAGACAACAAGCAGAACTGAAGAATCCCTCAAAGAGCAAATACTTTAAAATCTGTTTGACACTTCATTCTGTCACACACTTTGTTTCTAAGAGTGGCAAGACAAAGTATCTATTTTTTAAAGCTGTTTTACCTTCTGCTACTGTTCTTTGCTGACTGGCACTGTCCACTGTCAGTAGCTAACACGAAAACCGATCTTAACACCACTCAGGGGTGTTAAACAAGCTTGTCCTTTTCCCATTTTTAGAGTGTAACTGTGATGTTTCTTGCAAAGCAAAGAGTTTACCCATACACTATGGTTTTCCTTGGCTTGACTTGATTTGCTCATGCTCTCCTACGGCTCTTCTCCAGTTTGCTGTTTATGGCATACATTTCATACTAAATACACAGATGCAACATTATAACAAGACTTTGTTTCACTGACATTTTCCTAACACTTATTACTTCATACTCCTGTTTCATACTCCATTTGCCTAACTTGTAACAGAGAATGCTTCACTGTAGACAGGCTCCAACCCAGCTAGAGAATCTGCTTAACAAAATATATATTAAAAAACAGTATCAAAAGATAGCTGATTCCTTTAGCTCTCCCTATCAAAATGAGCTGAAGCTTTAACTGACTGAAACAAAGTTGTTGAATCTTCAATCCACCCCCCCCCCAAAAAAAAAAAAAAAGTATTTTTACATGGAAGCAAGCCTTCCTGCATCCTCCATGTGAAGACTAAAAATATATTTTACTTAACTGCACTAATGCCATGGTCATACAACTGCAGATGCATTTAATGGATTTCTCATAGGAGAAAGGAGCACAGAGTTTGGGCTGGTGCCTTATTGGAACCATTGTGCTAGCTAGTTAAGCCATGGTAGATACCTGTGACAGTTTCCAGAGGGACCAGTTTGTAAGTACATTGTTCAGACTTGCAAAAACATCAGCACTGGAATATGTGTAAAAATCCCATAGTATCAAAAGTAATAAACCACTGGTCCAACTGTTAGAATATGTTTGTTAGAAAACAACAAAGCTTTCAAGCCACTCAGGACTCTTCATCAGTGTTACAATTAAAAAGCATTCACGTCCTATTTAAAACCAAATCCAGCCTATCAAAGTAGTTGTCACAAACACATTTTTATTTTTTATTTTATTTTACATTTGTTGACTGGGATAGTCTGACTGGATGCATGTCCATTTTCAGCGAAGACCCGGGGAGAAAAGCTCCAAGGGTAAACAGATACAGCATTACATAATACCAGCATTACATATTACAAACAGACTATTTACAGTGATTACTTAAGTAAGCAAGTTAAACAAGTTTCACAGGTTAGAGTTAATCCCGAGCATAAGTCAGGATTAAATTAAATTACACAGTAAACTGGTTAACAGATTTTTACGCATTCTAGAGAGAGTTAGCCAGGCTTGACATAGCCAGTTAAGTGCCAAATGTTGTTTGAGTCTAGTTTTAAATTGACCTAAGGTAGAAAGTAAGGTAATATCAGCTGGAAGAGAGTTCCAGGGTCTACTTACAGAGTTTGCAAAGAGAGAGTCACCGGCTGTGTTATTAATTTTGCTAGTCTGAATTAGTAGTTTGTTAGAGGATTGAAGCAGTCTAGGATTGTTATAGGGGGTGATAATATTTTTAAGTGCAGGAGTATTGTCCAGATTATAGAGGATTTTATAGGCCATAATCAGTTGGTTATACTGGATTAGGCTGGGTAGTTCAATCCACCAAAGCTGATTTAGATTGATGCAATGATGTGTCCTAAAAGGCAGCCCAGTGGCAAACCTGGCAATGTGGTTGTACCAAATTGAGAGTTTGTTAAGGACAGTCTTGTTTAAATTCGAGAGTAGAGTGGACGCATACAGAAGGGTTGAAAGAAGGTGAGAGCAAGCTATGGCAATTTTAGCTGGAGGGGTTAGGAAGGCTTTTATTCTGTAAAGTGACCCTAGTTTTTTATTGATGGTTTTGATAGTTTGGTTAACATGTAGATCGAATTTTAGATTATTATCTATGATGATACCTAATAGTTTTGTAGAGGGGTCAGGGGAGATTATTGTGCCATCATTTGAATTTATGGTAAAGGTGAAAGCAGTAGACCTACGTGTTTGTGAAAATAGCAGCTTTGTAGTTTTTTTGGGGATTTAGGATTAGACGAAGTTCAGAAAGCCAATTTTCTATTGTATTAAAGGTGGTCTGGGTAGCTGACCATAACTCTACTGGAGATGTGGCTGAGCAAATCAGAATAGAGTCATCAGCATATTGGATACAGCTGACTTTTGGGATGACATTATAAAGGTTGTTAATGAAGATGGAGAACAGCAAGGGCCCTAGTATAGAGCCTTGTGGTACTCCAAGGGTGTTAGGTAGAAGGTTAGAGAGTTTGTTCTGCCAGAGGACAGCCTGCTGTCAACCATTCAGGTAGGATTGAAACCATTGAAGGGCTCTAGTATCTAGACAGAATGTTTGCAGGGTGTGGATTAAAAGTTGGTGATCAATCATATCGAATGCCTTGGAAAGATCCAAGAAGAGGGCTGAGGATATATAATTATTGTTGCAATTATGGTTTATGGTGTTGGTAAAGGCTAGGAGGGCTGAAGTAGTGCTGTGATGAGGATGGAAGCCATGCTGAGTATCTGCCATAAGGTGATTCTGGATTAGATAGTGCATGAGTTGTCTATGAATACATTTTTCCATAATCTTTGCAAGTGGAGAGAGTATAGCTATTGGCCTATAATTGGAGAAGTCAGTAGAGCTGCCTCTTTTGTGAAGTGGGATTACATAGGATATTTTCCAGATGGTGGGAATTTTAGCTTCTACTATGGTTCAATTGATTAGTATTGAGACGGGGTAAGCAATAGCATCACCTGATATTTGTAGGCACTCGGCAGGGGGTTGATCAGCAGAAAGTGTAATGGGTTTTAATTTTTTGATCAAGGTACGGATAAGTGAAGTGGTGACTGGTTGGAAGCTGAATGTGAGTAGGTTTCTAGGGGTGTTACTTTTAGGACCAGGGGAGCTAGGAGGTAGTTGGCTAGCTAGGGCTTGAATTGTCTCAGTAAAGAATCAGTTAAAACTGTCAGAAACATCTTCAAGGGTTTTATCAATAGTAGCAGCAGGGATTGGGGTTGAAGTTTGTCCAGGATGTAGTAGATTATTTAAACCTGCCCAAAACTTCTGAGAGTTATTTTGATTTACTGTTTGTAAATTACAGTAGTATTGTTTTTTGTCTTGTAAAATGGATTTTTTAGTTTCATTCCTGGATTGCCTGTATTTAATGTGATCTTGAGGGTCTTTAGAAGAACGCCATAAAGCCCATGCTTTGTTTCTAAGAGTAATTTTGAGTTTAGACTCTTTAGAAAGTCATGGCGCAGTTTTTGCCTTTGTTCTCTTTGAACGAACAGGTGCATGCAAATCAAGGATCTCAAGGAATTTGTTGTTAAAGTATGTTACTGCTTCCTCTAAGGGGAGGTGTTTTATAATAGACCAATTACATGAGTTTAGTTCTTGTTGGAATTTGGCAGGGTCAAGGTTTTTATTGTTTCTAACCTTTCTGAGTAAGGGTTGTTGGGAATTAATGGCTTTCTGCTTAATTACATATGTGAGAAGGTGATCGCTTAGGCCATCAGGGAGGGTACCAGAGGTGTACAGTTGGGGGTGACTATTTATGAGTACCCAGTCAAGTATTCTTTCTTTTTGGTTGGGTTTACCTATCCTGGTAGGGGTGGATATGATTTGTGTAAATGCATGCAGGTTAATATGGGTGGTTGGGCATTCTGAGGAACAGGTGCCTCAGTCTATGTTAAAGTCTCCAAGTAGTAGGGTTTCTTGGGGGTAGTGACGTGATAGCCAGTGCAGGATATCTCCAAGTGTAGATATATTGTTACCTGGGGGAATTTACATACATGCATTTATTTTTATTAAGTTGCAATTTGGTGGCAAGAATCTCCGAGTTATTAATCTGAGGTGGTTGTATTACATCTATGGTGACATTCAACTCAGATTTATAGAGTAAAGCTACCCCACCCCCCTTCCTGGAAGCAAGATCCAGCCTGTGTATGTTGTACCCAGGTGGTAACACTTCATTGTCTGTACTATTAGGTTTTAACCAGGTTTCAGATAAACAGAGAATCTCAGGGGAGTGGACATCCAGAAGTGCATGCAATTCAAGTACCTTGTTATTAATGCTTCTAATGTTGAGATGACAGGCTAGGAGAGAGTTAGTTGTCCTATTAATTGTAGGTTTGTAGCTTAGATTGCAAGTACAGGGGGTATGTGTATCTGAAGTGGGTGGGTCAGGGCTGGGGTGAGTCTATACTTGGTGATGAACTTCAGGAATTTGTTTATTAGTTTGTGGTAGTGTTTGGATCTAGAGCTAATGTGCCTGGGGTTGAGATGTTGATAGACTGAACAAGATGTTGGATAGGACCTGGTACTGTACGTATGGTTGAAGGTGGGAGGATTTACAGCTGGGGTGAAAGTATGGCCTTTCGGGACCTGAAATCCAGTGAGAAACTGGTTTTCATACAAGGTAAGGAGGTATGGTGCGAACAAGAGGGGTAGTAAAGAGGAGTATATCATTATTTGTGATTCAGCTAGTGAGTTAAGGAACTGTTTTACCTGGTGATGCAACACCAGAAGATAGTGTGGTGAGGTAAAGATACTGGAAGGGGGATGGGAGAATACCAGATGAAAGCTAATAGGTGCTATTAAATTGTAGGTAGAAGAATGGGGGTGGGAGGAATTATCCCAGATGAAAGCAGATAGGATCTAGAAAGTGGGGGAGTGGCTATAGTATTTTAAATTTAGAGGTACTGGGGGAGGGAGGAAATTGGGGGCAGGGAAGGGAGTGAAGAAAGCCCGAGCACAGCGAGGGTGAACGTAGCAGGGCTATTGCAGTTTACAATAAGGTGTCCTAAAGCTATAAGGTAAGTATTATAGCTCTTAATGCAAGAGTCAGTTTACCTAAGTTACAGGGGAAGGAGGCAAACATTCAAGTAGAAAAAAGAGCCCTATGGCTGACCAAAATGGTGACCTGTTTAATTATACAGCACTGTAAGTGAAAGCTTAACAAATGCTTTTTTTGTGCAACCTACTCTGCGTAAATGCTGAGAGAAACTGATTTTGTTATGGTGACCAATTGCAGTCCTGTAGACTCTGTTTTGCAGGTAAATGTAGATTTTAACTAGGAAAAGAGAAAAGCAGAGATTCTAGGGTAAGCATGAAGGCAACAACAGGCAGTTATTTTATAATAATACATTCAGAAAGGTTTGAGGGTGGGGGGGTAAACTAGCACACTTCAGAATGAACTAAGATTTATAGCTAAAAAACCTAAGCAAGAGAGCAATGCAGTAAATAAATATTTGCCAGATTTTAAAGATATCACAGCAAGACATTGTGCCGTTCGATTCTCAGCTATAGTGTCTTCTGTGTGGAGGCATGAGTGAATGGGCGTACCTTCGTTGAAGGTTGTGCATCAGGGCTGGCAAACTCAGCATGTAAAAAATCTACTGCCAATCATTAGCGGACTGTGGCAAACACTCAAGTAGAAAAAAGAGCCCTATGGCTGAACAAAATGGCAACCTGCTTAATTACAGCACTGTAAGTGAAAGCTTAACAAATGTTTTTTGTGTGCAACCTACTCTGCTTAAATGCTGAGAGAAACTGATTTTGTTATGGTGACCAATTGCAGTCCTGTAGACTCTGTTTTGTGGGTAAATGTAGAGATCATTCTGCTTAAATGCTGACAGAAACTGATTTTGTTATGGTGACCAATTGCAGTCCTGTAGACTCCGTTTTGTAGTTAAATGTAGAGTTCAATCTGCTTAAATGCTGACAGAAACCGATTTTGTTATAGTGACCAATTGCAGTCCTGTAGACTCCATATTGTAGGTAAATGTAGAGTTCAAACTAAGTCTAACCAGGTCAGCCAAGGGGGGAAGAGAGAGGGAAATCCTAAGCACCTAGATTTGAAATCTGACTTAGACACATGACTTAGAGCTTTATAAAATCACATGAAAAAATCAGCAATAAGTAATGGACAATGAATAATAACAGCCTACTAATATAAATATATATACAAAAAATATACATCAATACCTAGATAAAACTTTGTTTTTCTTTCAAAAGTGTTTTACCACTATTTTTTACATTAAGTCCAGGTTGTTTCCCTGCCCTGAAGAAATTAATCCATCTATATTCAGTCAGTTCTGCCCTGTTAACTAAGTCACCACTACATATACCTAAATATACTGTTTGTAAAACTCTAAGCTTAAAAGTGTGATCATTGCCATAGTATTTACTGTTCAGCACATATTTATGTCTTGCCTATAACTTTTATTCCCTTTAAGTTTTTCATTAAAAAAAATGGCCAAAAAGACCACCAAACCAAAACTGATAAAAGAAATAAATACCGAGCAATAAACAGACTGGTATACTGGTTTCAGTATTTATTTCTTTTATAAGTTTTTCATTACTTTGATGCGTATGATATCATGGCTACAGAAGTGTGTAATGTACTTTTTCATTCCCTTATGCTATGTATTGCTTTGCTTTTTACTTAGCTGCCTCACATATTACATTCACTTACATATCTTAGCAGTTAATGTTGTACTCTGAGGTGCTATGTCTTTCTGTACTATTAGACAAAGCAGGCAAAAAATAATGGTTTTAGATGTTACAACCACAATCGTTATACTTAATTATGTAAAAGTCTGGAAGTCAAAGTCCAAACAATGACTTATGCACAATACATTATTGTATGGTTGTATATGTATGTTAAAATAGGGAAACTAGAGAATGCATGCTAGAAATGTGGAAGATAGCAAAACTGAAAATTAACACAAAGTTCCTATATTCTCATAGTAAAAGGTAGATGATATCTTAAAATAGTATTCTTGATAATAATATTATGCTGTTTTGGTTTTAGTGTTGCTATTAGAAACAACACTCATATTTTTTATAATGAAACCTTAAATCTGAATGCTTTTATTTTTTTCAAATATTTGTCATTTTATAGTATTTGTAGAATGTATTTTTTAAAAGCATGAATAAAATATTTTAAGCTATAAACAAGCAGTATTTCCAGTATACTTTTTGTATATAAATGGAGAAGGTATGGGTGAATTATTTTGGGACCTCACTATTTTCTCTCCTTAAGGCTTCATATGTGACCTTCATCCTAACACCCAGGATAATGTTAGCTGGAACATATTCTGAGTATTGCAGAGGCATTTAATTGATTTCTCATAGGAGGAGTATTTCTACAGTTTGTACTTCAGGGTTTATGTTTTCCAGTTAGCGTCAAGGCAGCACTCTGCAGGATCCATTTTAAAGATGTTCCTGTCCCTGTGGAAGTAGTTCCTTTAATAAGGAATGAGATGGCACTGACAACTTCCTGCCTTATCTTTGGTCACTTGCTCCCTTGCTTCCTAACTTGACCTTCCCTGTGATTCTAAGATATGCTGTACCGGGTGTATAAGTGTATCAGAATTCAAGTCTGCCTACTTGCTTTCTTTTGCACCAAGCAAGCTGCCACATACTTAGTGTGTATCATTAAAAAAGAAGTGACTTTGTTGTTAAACCTTCAGTAATCAACAGAAATGTGGATATACACAGCTAAGAACACTGTTCCTGTAGAAGGTAACACCACATATTTTTTGTAAGCTGGGAAAACTAGTTAAGTACCAGTGTTTTGATACACAAAGTGCTAGGGCTGCTCTCCGGTATATAAGAACCATGGTATATTTTCTACTTTTAATTACCCATAACAAAAAAAGGTCAAGGAGCTGTTTTTCTATTAATCTGATATGTTTGGATGTCATACCAGCATCTTACATCAAAAATGATAGACAGTGCAACATAGACAATGTTCCTGTTGTGAGGAAATGTAGCTTGTTGTGGTCAAATAGCTGTTTTTCAATCTTTTTGATATGTTAGGCTGTCACACCAGGGTGTCTTACATCAAAACTGAAAGACGGTAAAATATAGACAGTGTTCCCATTCTGAGGAAATATAGCTTGTTGTAAAACTCCCAGCTGTCTGCATTTATTGCTTGTATCCTTTTAGGGTACATCTTCCCTCATTGCTTTTATAGACAGGGTCTTTGTCTTTTTATACAGTGCAACAGTGCAGAAGGTGATGAAAGCAAAGCCTTACTATTTATGCTATTTATAGAACTGCACATCATTTCTTTCCCAAAGCTAAAACCAGTCTGAAATTCGATATCTTGTTTATAAGGTGATTCGTGTCTGTGACAACAATGGAAATATATATGCCTTAGACAAACAATAATGCATTTATTTTATCTCGCTGTATTAGACAGAGTACAGTTACAAAAGTAACAAAAGCTTGTCAAAATAAGCATTTGAGATTCTGCAAATGATTTTCAACTTTATTTTTTTCCCCTTCTGTTTTCAGCCTTTATGTTAGAGACAACATAAAGTAGTTAATCCACAGATTAGAAGTCATACGAGAGCAGAAAATTATGACACCCATCCCCATTTGTGTTTCATTCTTTTGCTCATAATAATAAAGGTTGTTGTGTCTTTCGGCTTTTCCCAGTTAAGGGTCGCCACAGCGGAACTCCGGTCCACTAATGATTGGCAGTAGATTTTTACGTGCCGAGTTGCTGGCCTTAACGCACAACTTGTTATCTACAAACGTCCCATACACAGAGGAATAAAAATCTAGGACCAAATTCCAAGATGCTTGGGCAAAAATGCAGAGAATATGCACTAGGATGTATTGTTGCCAAAACTGTCCATGAATCTTCATCCCTATAAAATGAAAGAGTAAGTGGGAAGAAATAAATTTTGTTATTGCTGCTGATGTTGTCCCAAAACCACATGGTCTGCCAAGTCAACAAAAGGGTATTTGTACACATACAAGGGAAAATAGTGTCAGGTCTAAAGTGCATCGACAAGTGAAAAAAAGCATGTATTGATACACTCATATACACACACACACACACACACACACACACACACACACACACACACACACACACACACACACACACACACACACACACACACACACACACACACACTACATATATAAGTGTATAAAACATGCATATTTATACATGCAATTAAAAGCAAGTAAAGTAGGCTTAAGGTGCAATCATTGAAATAAGGGCAAGCATTACCTTCCATCACACATTTTGGCATAAATAATAAACTACCAGTATAGCAACAGCACAGACATATCACATCCTCACACCAACCAATATGACACTCAGCTGTTTTATGGTAGTTCATTTAATTTCCAATCATTGTGGACCCTGCTTAACACTGCAAGTGCTAGGTTTTGTACATTCCACATAAGGTGTGACACATACCTCACCTTATTTAAAACCTGTGAATTTACATGACCTATGAATCACGGCAGCAGTAACCTTTTGGAATCAAGTTCGAGAACTAGACCACACATGAAGGCTTGCATGTTTCCTCTTTTGCATACTTACCATATGAAAGTGGCACTGCACAAGTTTTTTTTCCCCTCAGGCAATGTGTTCGTGTGTTTGTATGTAATTATCTTGCATTCAAGGCATTGCCTTGTTTTAAGTATAAATTTTGAAATTTGACCTACAGTGTGTTTCTTACACAAGGCAGTAAAATGTACCTGCTTTGAAGAAAGTATATAAATTGCATCAGTATGCAAACTGCTTTTTCTCCTTTCTCAACTTACATTTATCCATTTATGGCAAACATACTTTTTTGTGCCAGTCTCCATCCCTTACTCATGGCAGAACGTATCGATAAGATTTTCAGTGAAGCCCATGCACTGGAGATAGCTTATTGTATGAAGCTTTGAGATTTTAATGTTTTCTGAAGAGAGCTTTGACCCTAGACCTCCCATGCAAAGCAAAACCCACTGCATTTACCTCTTAGTTACAACAAGTTTTGTGTCATCAAACCTGCAGGAGATTGCCATTTAAAATATCTGAAAACTCATTTTATTTTGCTATTCCCATTTAAACTGGCTATAGTGGAACAGTATCAACCAGAAGACTATGTTGTCCTGTAAGTTTATAATGCTGTCTTTAAGCTAGTTCTTAACAGCACTTGTTCTTAGAAATGGATTTTCCATCAGCTATAATTAGAGATACTTGATATTTTACTGCTGAATGAGATGAAAAAGGTCAGAAATTATTTTGTGTAAAGAAAGTTTGTAGGTAGTTTCCCAAATATTACATATACCTCTACTTTAGCTCTGGTCAGTTGAATGATTAATTCATTCATTCATATGTAGAGAGCTGACAACAGGAAACCAAATTGCACATCTGGACCGCATGATAACTAGTATTCAAGTTATCCCAACCTTTAACTTCTGCCATTCTTTCCCATTAATTTTGGAACCAGCGTACTTGAGTCTTCCATAATCTGTTTTCTGAGATTTATTATTTATTATTTTCATGTTTTATACTATCGAGTTTTATATTCTGGTCCATTATGTTATTTTGCGGATACCTAATTAATACTCTTAGCTATACATGCTTCTGTAATAATGGAGACCATGCCCAGTACCTTTTTTCCTCACATGTAAAACTGAAACTGGGCCCCATTTTTGGTGTTATCTCTCAGGATGTGTCCCTCACCTTAAATAGTATGTGGGGATCACTCTTACCATTGCCCATAGTGAGTAACCCCTACCCTTCCAGTATTATACCTTCATTCCCGTTCTTCTCATTACCTAGTATCTTTCCTGTATTCAGTCCTGGGCAGTTCCTTGTCCATTTCCTGCTATAGTCTGTAAACCTACTTTATTATTCCGTGTGTTGCCAGAACAACGCCTTGTATAGCGATGCCATTCCCCTTCATTTCCTTGTGTATGTTGCCTTTTGGGCACATCTGAACATGCTGTTTCTTTGGAGGCCACATTCTCTCATCAGGCCTCTTGTTTCCTTGCTGCTGTTATACATCATACTCCCAGCTCCTGCCTCTACTGTATACAACCACGGGTCACTCTGCATATGGCTTAGCTGGCTGTCTGTGTGCCACTGCTCAAGTGCTTTGCCTCCCATCTTTTGGTATCAGTTTTGCTGCCAATTTTCTGCACATACTGGTAGCAACCTAATTTCTATCTTGAAACTTCTCAGCTACCCTCTTTCGTTTCTATTTTAATGTCATCCACAAAGAAGCTGACCTTGTTGCCATCCCTTTTGTACTTTTTGATACACAAATACTGAACAGTAGATGACCTGGGATTGGGCCTTTTGATACTCTTAGCTTTAAAATTGGGTAGGATAAGTGGGATTAGCACGGTGTCATATGAATAAAACTTGCCAGCTAATGTAGGTGCTCTTGTTGCTCTTCTGGGGAAGTAGATTCAGGAATGGAGTTTAGATTGTAGGTGACAGGATGGGAATGTAGATAAATGACTTTCCAGCTACCTACGTAACAGATCTTAAAGGGTAAAACTTCATCATGGACATACAACTCACTAGATTCCTATGGAGCTTTCTCCTGGGACCCCTGATGTTCCCCATATAACTCACCTCTTGCAAACTGAATCATCATAGAGCTTTACTCTTTGCAGGTGATCTGGTTATCTGGCAGTAATCAAGCTTATCATCCAACCTTAAGAAAGATCTAGTGCAAGAGCTTGATTGGTATTCATAGACAGCTCATAGCACTGCATCATTTTTTATGGGAAGTGGTGACATGCAGGAGAAGAAGATGGTTGACAAACACAAGTAGTAAGACTGCAGCAGGTTAAAAGTAGTACATTATGCACTTTATGCACATGGCTGCATGAGGATATGGAAATGATGTTCCATATGCAAATGATGCACAATGACTATGCAAATAACAGCATCACACTTGGTAAATCAGCTCAAAGTTGTATCAAACGTGTGAAGTGGTACCTTGAAGTCAGATATGCAGAAGCCCTTTTGCTGTATAACTGATGCAATATATGCAGTGTACTGAACAATATTGGACAATAATAGTCATTACTAACCTTGTGCATCACCTGCAGATGCTTCTGCAGCCATTACCAGCCCAGCTCCTACATCCTAGCCACACTGGGTATGAGGGTCTGCTCCCTCTACCTAAACAGGGGCACTAGGAAATGCCCAAACCTTTTTGAGGTGTTTATGTGTTGGTGCTCTACACTCTGAGGTGGATATATCCTTGGCAGTGTCCCATGCCTTGTCCTTGGCATGCAGCATCATATTAGTTACTGTTCACTGCACCTGTTGTAGAATCCTTTTTACATCTGTCCACAGCACTGATATCCTACACCACCTCCTGCTAAACCTGGTCCTGATAAACCTTGGCTGTGTAACCTTTGGCTAGGATGTACATACCATGTGTATGGAGAGCCTGCAGTAACACCTTAGGCTCCTGCTGGATGAACACTTCTAACTGTTGTATCTCAGTTGACCCTATGGTAAGACATGTACACCTGTGTGTTATACATGATGATCAGAGAGAGAGAGAGAGTTTGTGTGTGTGTGTATGTGTGTGTGTGTGTGTGTGTGTGTGTGTGTGTGTGTGTGTGTGTGTGTGTGTGTGTTCTTTCAAATTGTAGGTTATTAGGCTTTAGCATTAAAGGTAGAATTTAGTAAATTAGTATTTGCAGTTAGAATTTAGGATATGTTCATCGTGTTACACTGCTGCAGTCATTACACTTGGGTTATCCTGCCGTCAGGCGGTCCCTCAGTCATCCAGAGTTCCAAAGTCTTGGTCCAGCATCGGTTGCTGTCATCTGTTCCCTGACGTCAGTGTGCCAGGGGTATATAAGATGCAGCCGACGCCATTTTCTCCAGTCTTTCTTGCCGCGCGGTGCCCGAAGCAAAAGCAGTTCGCAAGTGCCGGTCGGCTCCTGAGATTTTCATTCCAAATCCAGAACCGAAGTCTTTTACAAAGCTAAGTACCCCATTGGGGAAACTTTTTCTTGCCTCAGACCGATGTCAGTAAAAGTTAATAATTGTATTTCTTGTGGGAAGCAAATACCTCATAAGGATTTCCATTCTTATTGCATCCCATGCCTAGGCCCAGACCATGACGTCACAGGTTGTCGGTTTTGTGCTAGGTTTAACAAGCACACTATTAAACATCGGTTTGATTTTGCCCGACATTATTTTGGCAGAAAATTTAATTACACCATGCCGTCGGAACAACCGACGACCGGAATACACAAAAAGCGCAAAAACAAGGACAGGCATCCGAGGCCCAAAACTGACGACAAAGCCTCTTCTAGGCCACTCGCCAGTTCTCCGGTTTTCAGCGAGGCGCCTTCGCAGCCCCTGACAACCGCTTCTTTGGAACCACAGGCCACCTCTGACTCCCACGTGGAGATGGCTGGGCCTTCGGATGCACCAGATTTACGGCCTACCGAGAATAACTCTTCAGAGGGATCCGGAGTAGCTGAACAACCTTCAGCTTCAGAGGGTGTTTTCAGACCTACTCAGTTAACCATTAAATCTTCTGCTAAGTCTAAAACCCCTTTAAAAACAAAGAAACAACTTCGACATTCACCAGGACAGGCCTCCATGCCTAAGAAACAAATGCACAAAATGGCAGAAGACTTAATTACTCTGATCAGGGGGTCCCACCCTCTTCCTGATAAAAGGCCTAGACAGGATGAAGACTATGACTCATCCGACCAGGTGTCCATCTATTCAGATTCATCCTCAGACCAAGGATACTCTTTACCCCCTTATGAGGATTCTGATGCTGAGGAATCAATTCCTTCAGCCTCTCCACCAGAGGACTACTCCTTTGGGAAAACCTTACATACCATGAGGGAGCATTTCCATTGGGAGGGCCAGGATTATTCAAAATCCAAGAAAAAGCTCAGAGATTTTCTTTTATTACCTCAACACAGACCCCTTGCAATTCCGCCAGTGTTAGATATTGTGGATGATGTGTATTCTGAATCCAGTTTAAATCCTGATTCCTTACCTCCTGCTCCAGTTAAGCCAGACAGATACTACAGAGTCCCTGACTCTCACAAATTTCTTTATAAAAGCCCTGTTGCTGACCCTGAAACTATTTCCCAGGGTCCCAAAGGGGTAAAGGACTCTACAGCAAAAAATCCAGTCCCCTCTGACAGAGATTCCAGAGCATTAGACAGATGGGGGAAGAAAGTATATACATCTGCAACTTTAGCAATGAGGGCCTTAAATTGCCAGTTTCACATGCTTAAATATCAGCAATATTTGATGTCTCAGTTGAAATAAAAAAATGCTTCAAAATTCAGATCCTCCTAACTATAAGGAAATGCAGGATTTATTGCATGCAGCTGAACAAGTGGGAAAACATACTTTGCAATGTGGTTTTGATTCATTAGAGGCCTCCTGTAGAGCAGCAGTTACAGGGTCTGTCATTAGAAGACATGCTTGGTTAAAAGAGCAGACTTTACCAGATCATGTTAAAGCAAAATTATTGGATGCACCTTTGCAGCAAGATGTTTTATTTGGAGTTAATGCAGAAGAGGTATTAAAGAAAATGGAGGATAAGGCAAAATCTATGCAAACGGTGAAGGATTTCTTACAGCTTCAGCCTCCTTGATTTAGCATAAATTGGCCAACAAAGAATTGGTCCTTTCCAGTTACAGACAGACCTCAAAGGGGCAGATACAGATGTCCACGAGGCAGAGGTCAACCACAAGGTCCTTACAGGCCTCGACAATGGGGTGCTTCAACCCAGAAAGAAGGGGAAGGCAGGCCTCAACCTTATAAAAAACAGCCCCAATGACTTCCCACTACAGCTGCCAAACACTTCTCTCTTGGCAGCCCCCTTGGGGGGGAAAACTGGCACTTTTCTGTCACAATTGGCATATGATCACCAAAGACAAATGGGTTCTCAACATTGTATCTCAAGGTTACAGGTTCCACTTTCACAGTCTGCCAAGGTTAAAAGGAATGCCAAATCTGCCATCAAATCAATGGGCAGAGGCTCAAAGACAAATTACAGCACTCATGGACATGAGAGCTATTCAAAAGGTACCAACACAGGAGCAAGGACAAGGATTTTACTCAAGAATCTTTCTGGTTCCCAGAAAGGACAAAGCCTGGAGGCCCATTCGGGATCTTTCTTCTCTAAATACTTACCTGGATGTTCCAAAATTCAAAATGTTGACATTACAGCAGCTTCTTCACTTGCTGGACAAGAAAGCTTGGCTCGTAACTTTGGACCTCAAGGAGGCATACCTGCATGTCCCTATCAGACAAAATTGCAGAAGATACCTCAGATTCTTAGCAGGTTCAATGCATTACCAATTCTCTGCACTGCCCTTTGGTTTATCTACTGCGCCCAGGGTCTTTACAAAATGCCTGGCACCAGTAATTGCATTTTGCAGACAAAAAGGAATTCAAATTTACCCATACTTGGATGACTGCCTTATTCAAGCAGAGAGAAAAGACATTCTTCTAAAGCATCTGGCATTTGTAAAAAGATTGCTAATTTGCCTAGGGTACACAGTAAACGAAAAGAAGTCAAAACTAGTGCCCTCACAAGAGATAATATTCCTGGGTGCCAGCTTAAATACAATGGCCCAGATGGCTTATCTCACACCAGACAAGCAAGGACAACTGATTCAATATTTCCAATTGATGGCAACAAAGACCAAATACCCTGCAAGAAAAAGTCTGCAGGTCCTGGGATTCATGGCATCCTACATACTACTAATTCCATATGCCAGACTGCATATGAGGAAATTACAATGGTACCTAAAGAGTGTCTGGTCTCAACACTGTCACAGTTTGAAAACAGTAATATCACTTATTCCTTGCCTTCAACAGGAGTTTCGATGGTGGGCTCAAGCCTGTCCCCTCAACAAGGGACAGCCTTTCACTCAACCCACAGCCAGGCAAACACTGACAACATATGCTTCGGATTATGCCTGGGGAGCACACATGGCAGGAAAATGTATTCAGGGCAAGTGGCCCGCAGAACAAAGGCATCTTCACATCAATCAAAAAGAGATGCTAGCTGTACAAAATGCTCTTATAGCTTTCAAGGACTTTCTGCATCCAGGACAACTACTACTAAAGACAGACAACACCACAGTTATGTGGTACCTAAACAAGCAAGGGGGCACTCATTCATATCCCCTCTGCAGACAAGCCATGACCTTGTGGAACACAGCTCTAACCTATCAAGTTCATCTGCAAGCACAATTCCTGCCAGGAGAGAAAAACACACTGGCAGGCAACTTAAACAGAAACATCATGGATCCGGACGAGTGGAAATTACATCCACAAATATTCAGAATGATAACAGAAAAATGGTGGGGCCCAGACATAGATCTGTTTGCATCCACAATGAATTGCCAGCTGCAGAAATTCTTCACAAGGACTTACCACCCACAAGCATGGAAAGTGGATGCCCTCTCATTCAGCTGGAAAAACCTACAAGTATATGCTTTCCCACCACTACCTCTCCTTTCAAAGGTACTCATAAAAGCCAGGCAAGAAAAGCCAAAGATGATCCTGATTGCCCCAGACTGGCCACGCCAGCACTGGTACCCAATCTTAAAGAACCTAACACAAGGTCCACCATGGATTTTGCCTCAAATCCCACATCTTCTGACTCAGCAAAACAATCAGATACTTCACAGCCAGCTCAAGACTTTAAACCTGGCTGCATGGCAGATTCCTTAGTCAAGCAAGCAATGCCTCTCTCCAAAGCTGTTATGGATGTCATTCTGGAGGCCAGAAGGCTTAGCACCAGGAAAGCCTATTCGGATAAATGGAAGAGATTCTGTGCCTGGAACCAGGCTCACAGCCTTGACCCTCTTGTCCCAAATATTCCTCAAATACTACAGTACTTAACTGAGATGCTGGACAAAGGCCTCTCCTTTTCATCCATTAAGATCCATGCCTCTACCATCTCTGCTCATTACAACATGGACCCTCCAATTTTTTCTACTCCTTTGCTAAAACAGTACCTCAGAGGGGCTAAAAACATAAGACCGCCCTGTAGAGCACCAACTCCAATTTGGGACCTCAACTTCGTCTTGGAAAAATTAACTTTACCTCCTTTTGAGCCAGCTAACTCAGCAGACTTAAAATATGTCTCTTGGAAAACTGCTCTGCTCCTGGCAATAACCTCAGCACGAAGAGTTTCAGAATTACAGGCACTAATGGCAATGGAACCTTTCATCATTTTCCACCAAGACAGAGTGTCTTTAAGAACAAACCCTACTTTTATGCCAAAGGTGGTATCAAGTGTGGCTCTAAACCAAACTATTCACTTGCCAACTTTTTATCCAAATCCACAGAATAAAGGGGAGAGACTTCTGCATTCCTTGGATATACACAGGTAGTTACACTTCTACTTGGACAAAACGAAAGCTTTCAGGAAAACTGAGCAATTGTTTGCAGCATATGCAGCAGGAGCACAGGGAAAAGCCATTTCAAAACAGACCATTTCAAAATGGATAGGGCACTGTATACATTTCTGCTATACACACCATGGGAAAACAGTACCTAACAGCATTAGGTCTCATTCCACCAGGGCAACAGCCACTTCAACTGCCTACCTCAGAGGAGTACCTACCAAGGACATTTTGGAAGCAGCAACTTGGAGTTCCGTACATACCTTCAACAAGCATAACCATCTGCCTCTTTACTCTAAATCCAGAGCTGGCTTTGCCACTGCAGTGCTGCAGGGCCTTATAGCCACCCCTAATGCCTTATAGAACCAGCCACCCTACCTCAGCTTTGGGATTCTACCCAAGTGTAATGACTGCAGCAGTGAAACACGATGAATATAGTACAGTTTTGTACCTACCATAAATGTAGATGTTCGAGTGTATACACTGCTGTAGTCTAGGTTACCCTCCCTCCTTCCCATCTTACTTGCTGGTACTTACCTAAGCCTTCTACCCTTTGCTACCTATGGGGAGTATTTGCTGGTAACTGAAAGTTTTTGATTGCTTTTTTTATGTATGTTTTATTAGCAATTTACATTGCCTACCTTTTTGGGGGCACCTGACATCTGGTGCAAGAAACACTGAGGAAAATGGCGTCGGTTGCATCTTATATACCCCTGACGCACTGATGTCAGGGAAGAGGCGACAGCAACCGACACCGGACCAAGACTTTGGAACTCTGGCCGACTGAGGGACCGCCTGACGGCAGGATAACCCAAGTATAATGACTGCAGCAGTGTATACACTCGAACATCTACATTTATGGTAGGTACAAAACTGTACTTTTTAAAGTTACAAAGTGTGTTTTTGTAGTTACAGTTCTCTGTAAGTGAGTGAGTGTGCTTAATTCTTTCTTTCTGTCAGTACTCTCTCTTGTGTGTTTTTCATGACCTTCTGCAAATGTCTGGTATGTATGCATACTGACTCCTCCCCCCATTTAGTGGCTAGTTACCTGTCTGCTGTAGTGCTGTGAAAATCCCTCTGCCCCCATGCATACTGCAGTAAAAAACATGTTATAATGACACATCTTTCTGCATCAGTGTATTGAACATTTTAGTGTTCTGCACACCCTGTTTTACCCTTCAGTATAACTTGGCATGCCTCACCCTATGTCACATTCTGAGTGGTATATCCTTCCCAATGTGTGCCCCTCTCCAACCTCTAGACATATTAGCATCATGCTGTTGTGCTGTACTATACCCCCCATACACCACTTCCTGTATGGCCCTGTTGCTGTCATTCTCCCATAGGTGATGTGCACAGTGAAGAGGTACATTACTGGACATCTTGTTTTCCTAGTAAGTCTGAAACAAAGTTCAAATATTAAACTCTGAAGTCTTGAATCTTGACTTAATGCAATCTTGTGCAAAATGGTGCCCCTTGCTTTAAATCATGATAATAAGGGCTTCTTAGATTGGCAGTTATGCTAATAAGGGCATTTAGCCTAGCTCTCTGTGAACTGATACCATAAAGCAACATGTTATCTACAATGACCAGTGCTACCCCACTCATCTTAGAGTTATGGACACCTATACAAACTATGCTTGTGCAGGGAGTCTGTATAAATCACAGTGCCATACTTCAGTGCTATGAAGGACTGCAGCAGCATACTTCTGCTGCACTACAAAACATGTCATCTGATATCCAAATGTGCATCCATGCACACAGAGTTAACATTTTCCTTCTCATCTGAACCTGTGAGAATGGACATGGCTTCTTCAGGTGCTGAAAACAACAGCACTCCTGTATATTATCAGATGACAGCAAGAGTTTCTTGTTCTGTCTGCATAGGGACTTTAAGGAGCACCTGCTGATGGGCCATTAAGGTAACTTATTGTACAAGATAGGTGCCTAGCATGAGCTTACTAGGATGGTGAGCTCTGTCACTGGCATGTGCCATCTGCACTGTGCAGATACAATTTTATGTGCAATGTGTGTAGTAATGTGTTATTTTTTTCTCTTCCGTTTGCAGTTCCAGTGGTTGTCATAGAGGTGTGGCTTTGGACAACTCACCTTGAGCCACCTGGTGCCTCTTTTGCTGGGTCACCAGGTTTACCTGTCAGCAAGCTGAAGGTGGCCTGAAGGGCTCAGTGGTGGTCACCATGGCTGTTTCTCAGGAAGAGGGACAGAAAGTTACCCAGATATGATGTTGCCTGATGGTAGCAGTTGTAAAGGATGATGTCATCTCATATGTGCCTGCAACTGGACACCCACTTAACCATTGTGGAATGCCTCTTGGTGTGGCTGGTTGAGTCATACAACCAGCAGGCTCTGACTATCTGGCCACTAAAGACCCAGGCTGTAAATGACAACAGCTTGGGAGATGACTGATGTCTGTGGATGTGGTCTCCAGGCCATTCTGATATCTAACATATACCCTGCCCTATCTCTCATCCAGGTGTCTCCCTGCCTTGTGTGTCATCTCCCATAGTCTGTTTGTTTGTTGGCCAACCTTCCACATCACCAATTGTCCACCCTCTGGCTGTCTGTGCCCATCTACTGTTGCTCATATCTTTTGTCTATGTCTGTATTTTATATTTGTCTGTCTGCCCCTGCAATCATTGCTTCACTTCCCATGCTCTCCACAACCATTCCTCACTTCCTTCTCCACTTTTCTTTCATTTTCTTATATTACAAATGGGATCCTTTCCCATCCAAAAAATAAACATTCCTTTATCATGGCCCAACTTGTCATTTGTTATGGGTTTCACTTGTCTATTTTCATCTGCTTGCTATTCCCCCTTTTCTAATACTCCTCCTCTCTCCTCTTTCTTTCTCATTTGTATGATGAAATGGAGTGCCATCTTGCTGTGCTGCCCCTCCCCCCACCCACCAGCTGGTTGCCACTAAGTGCATGGCAGGTATGCAATGCTTAATTAAATATCAGTATACCTGACACTTCAGTCACATGCACTTTGTTAGCATGGCTCCTCCACTGCACATGGCTAATGCTACATCTTTCCGTAATGCAGTTCCATTAATTTACCATGCAGTCTTTTTCTTTGACTTCTGGAATTATGCAAGGCTTGCTGCATATCTGAGAAGCTATGGGGTAGCAAACCAATATCATATTGCTAGAGTTTAAACAAAGATGTCCTTTTTTTTCTCTTTGCTGAAGAGCCAAGGGGAATGTATTGGCTGTAGGAAGCCGGTTGGTATAAATCTACCAACTGGATTGCTACAGTATAAGTCAAAGTCCTTTTTTTGTATGTGTTCTTCACTTGAACAGCAATAAGGTGCTATATCGGGAACAAGCATCAGGTGCTAAATGAGTCAGCTACAGCTTTCTTTAACACTATGAGATGCTTGATATTTATCTCTAAGCAGGTGCAGAGTACATGACTATGAACCCCAGCCCTGATATGCATTATAAATAATCTTCTCTCTATTAACAGTTTGTATATAGAAAAACAAACTAGTGGCCTTTGGGCACCAGTAGGAGATGATTAAATGTCAGTGAAAATTGGCAGGTACCATAAGCTCATTTCTCATTGTGAAAAGAGTAGACACTTTTAATTATCTGGGGATGCTGTTAGACCTTGCCTTATCATTTCAGCTATACGTTCTAATCTAAAGAAAGGCAAACTGTCAACACAGTTTAGAGAAACATGAAAAATCTTTATGTCACAATACACGAAAGGCGATAGCTGAAACATTCACCTACTCAGATCACACATGGACTTCTGCTGCTTATTGTTCATCTTGAAAAAAATGGGATGTTCTTCAGGCACAATTAAATTATCATTGCCAGTTTATATGATTGTTGAGCAGACATGAGCATCTCAATGTAGAATGTAGCAGAATGAACCACCTACCTCTCACCAAGCAGTCTGACCAGTTATGCTCTGCACTAATAGTCAAACTTACTAATTATTATAGATGTGCACCACAGTATGTAATACAATACAGTTATTAACTAAGGTGAGGTGGAGACAGTGTTGCCATCTGTTCTACACCTAAGACATATACCTCCAAGTGATGCATGTAACACTTTTGATATACTCTGAATTTAGAAAAAGATAGTAAGCCTCTTAGCAAAGACAGCAACTGTTGTAACCATCGTCCTCTAGCATAAAATCATTCTCTTCCTTCTCGTCTCTCTGTCATAACTCATGGATTCAGTTTATTCTGTAGCATTATGCATGGTCTGTCTACTAATCCTTCACTTTTTATTACTAACTACATAGTTACCATTTTCTCTTATACTGCACCCACCTTCCTAGTAACATCCTATGGTTCATCCTATCAAAACTTTCAACCACAATGTATCCTGTAGATTTTTTTAAAGGCAATTCTTCCTTGCTCATTTGTACATGTGTATACAATGTATATCCCTTTCATGGGTTTACTGACTTGATATATTAGCTTCAAATCTCTGTTCCTTATTAGATGGTGTTTCCTATGTCTGCTTTATTTGTGCACCTAACTTTTCATTTTTTTCTGTCATAATTCCCAGGCTGAAAAGAACCCACTTTGGATCAGTCTGCTACCCAAAGTAAATAAAATATACCCGTGTCCTTTGATAATGATTGGAAAGAGTCATTTAACTAGATTTAACCAGTCCATATTAATTAATATTATTTAATTATTTAATTAATTAATTAATTGAAAGGTTAATTAATTCATATTGTTGTTAACTGTAACTCACCTTGTAAAGGGTAAGCAATGTACACAGGCTGTAAAACAGTCAAGATAATTTCCTTTATCTTCTTAAATGCATACTATATATATATGTATATAGATAGATATATATGCATACATACATATATATCCTGATGTCCTGTGTCAGGCAGCCTCTGTCCAGGAGAGCAGCTCAGACGTCCAATGTGTCAAAGATATACTGCTTGAACTGGCATTCTGGAGAGTCATGGAGTGTCATAGCATTGTGGTGCATGTAACTCCACCAACTATACATCAAATATGTCCACTTAAGAAACTGACCGTTACTATAGCACTTCAGTGGACATATACAGAATTGTGCAAAACAGAAACAAAACAGTCCCACAAGTGTATGAAGTCACAAAAAGCAGGAAACAGCTGTAAAATCCAAAAAATCCACTTTAATATGCACAGGTATAAGCGCTTTTTGTCCCAAAAGTGCTTAATCAGGAACTTCATCAGATACAAAGTTAAAACATGAAAGGCAACATTAAGTAGACCAAGAAACAGTGACATCACTTCCTCTATCACATTTAAAAAAGACATTACATTCTAAATTTTAAAATGAAAAATACTGCAAGCAGAAATAACACAAGGCCATAAAACATATCAAAAGGATATTCATCCACACCCCAGCAAACCATAGCACAAAACATGCCACAAAACAATCCAGTATGTGTGAATACAAAATCAACATTTTCTTACATAATACATGAACCATCTGCAACCTCTACTGATAGATGCTGTTTAACTATAAAGTTCATATAACACTGTATAAAATTAACAAAATGTTTAAGAATGTATAAAAATATACCTATATATATTTAACTACATATAAGATGCATGTAAAGTAGTGCATAAATTCATACAGTCACTAAAAGTGTGTTAAACTGTTGTACAGTAAATTCATAAAATAAACTAAGAAGCCTGACTATCTCTTTAGAACTTTTAGTTTCAGCAAGCTACTAATAGATGTTGTTGTATCTTTCGGCTTTTCCCGGTTAGGGGGTCACCACAGCGGAACTCCGGTCCGCTAATGATTGGCAGTACATTTTTACATGCCAAGTTGCCGGCCCTGATGCAAACCTTCAACAAAGGTACGCCCATTCACGGATGTCTCCACACAGAAGATGCTCTAGCTGAGAATCGAACAGGACAACGTCTTACTGTGAGGCAACAACACTACCGCAGCACCACCACCGCAGTATAAGCTACTAATAGATATGCTATCATTTAAGCCTGGCCAATGTAAGGCATCAAGCCATAATTGCCAGACTAATTCATCCTTTTTTAATAAGTAAGGCAATGCAGCCATAGGTTTCTGAACCTCCAAAATAATAAATTTGAAACAGTGTCCACTATTCCCCTTAATATGTTTAGCTAATGCATTAACATCACACTTATCCCTTATACTTCTAATGTGCTCACCGATCCTGTTTTTAAGCTTGCGTTCTGTCTTGTCGACATAAAAACAGGAACAGATAGAGCAGATTGCACAATAAACAACTCTTTCAGTGAGACAACATCTCCCTGGTATCTTAGCTCTGATGTTATTAATAACATATTCATTCACCTCCAAAATGTAGGGGCAAAATTTGCAAACTCCACATTTATACATATACCCACTCACCGGTGGGGTGTCAGAGTGTTCAAATAAGTTCTTCAAGTTGTAACCCTTTCTAAAAATACAGACTGTTTTTTCACCCAAGGTGTTAATAAATTCATGTTTACCCCTTAACAGGTTCCAGTTTTTAAACAAAAATCCTTGACCAACAGTTACGTCAGATGAAAAAGTTGTAGAAAAACTACATTGGTAAAAAGAAGGAGGAGGGTTAGACTACAAGTCTGTAGAGTGTTCACCCTCAATATGCCCTGAGGTCCTAGGGGTGAAATTTCAACCAATAAGGGGGATTCAGAATAAGTTTTGGTGGTCATATGTCCTCCCAAAATGGGTGAAAATGCCCATCATGTCTTTTGTTCATAACCTCATTCATAATGTTGTTAATCAACCTGAGGGGGTACCCTCTCATAGAAGACATCTCCTTAAGTTTTGAACATTTGACAACAAAAGCTTCCCATAAAGTAACCATGTGTGTGGCATGGACAAATTGTCCTTTGATAACCACACGCTTCTGTGAAGACGGATGGCAGCTGTCAAAGTGAAGGAAGCTATTAGAGTAGGTCTCCTTACAGATGATCTCGGCTACAAATCTTTGATGTTCCAAGTCCTTAATCAGGAGAATATCTAAATAAGCAATGTCATTAACTGTAGTATTATAGGTAAATTTAAGGAATGATGTTGTGTTGATATAATCAAAGAATGGGGTCACTTGTTCGCTTGACCCCTTCCATAAAATAAAAATATCACGTTAATAACATACATAAGTATGACAAAAGCTGAAAAAATGTGATGTTCTAAGGTAGCATTTCTCCCATTCAAGCATAATAATATTTTCATACAGACCCCCGCAAGCAGAATCCATTGCTACACACTGCTTTTGCAGGTAGTAGTTGTCGAATATGATGAAATTACTCTTAAAAAGTACCATGTCAAGAATCTGTTCATACATGTTAATTTTCTCTTAGGGGACCCGTTTGGACAACAGGTAATTGCAAAACCACTCCTCCCCCAATTCATGTGGAATTGGAAAATGTGATGTTCTAAGGTAGCATTTCTCCCATTCAAGCATAACAGTATTTGCATACAGACCCCCACAAGCAGAACCCATTGCTACACACTGCTTTTGCAGGTAGTAGTTGTCGAATAAGATGAAATTACTCTTAAAAAGTACTATGTCAAGAATCTGTTCATACATAGGTTCATAGGTTCATAGGTTCATACTAGGCTATCTGCCCGAGGGCATTTATAAGCCTAGCCCATTGTTTTCTGCTTACGCCTTTCCCTTTAGTATGGAACATTATATAGCTTTTGCTATGCCCAGCAGTGACAGTGAGGGTATTAGGTAATTCATGGGGGTAATTCTCCCATCCATTGGTCAAAATTTCTTTGAACAAGGCCAGCGAGGTGCTCTGCCTCACATGTGTGCTGGATTTTCCATCACAGCATAGTCTTTGGGTGATGAATCTATCATCCTCTGATGAATCCCTATTAGTAGGTGGCGGTTTAATCTTCTCTATGGCCTTGTGTCTCTCTGAGATTTTTTTTTTTGGTGATTGTTTTCAATCAAATCTTGGTTTGACAATATTTTGAGCAAGTGTTAGGCAAAGGTCAATTCTGAGCGATGGTAGTGTTCTGAATAGAGCTGGAGTTCTTTCAGTCGGGGCACAGATAGACATGATTTTTGTTTTCCTTTATTTTTGGTGAGGAACTTTTGTGGCCTCAGCTGCTGCAGTGTCGGGTCAGATACATTCAATGGGGCATTGTACTCTCACATTGGTGTCTGATGAGATGAGGGAGTAAATGATGACCTCCCTTGATGATGATGAGATGGAGTCATGATAAGGTGGGCAATGTAGAAGGACTTCCTAACTACTTAACTACTACATGGGTGTCATGACAGACTACTATCAACCTGGGTCCCCTAGGTCCCATAACTTCTTGATGTGCTCAGTGGTGCTCAGTTGATTGCCACCTATTTGGTAGCTAGTGTTTTGTTTTTTTTTGACTATGCATTTATGCATTTTTTTTTTAACTCGTGGCTCTGCGTTTCCATATATCTTTCTGTGAGACCCTTTCTGAAGGATATCTGGATATCTGTGTGTTTTCTACTATGGCAGTTTGCAGTCATCATCTACAATTGTTGTTTGTCATAACTAACCCTGTTTTTTTTGTACTGAAAAAAGTAGATGCCAAACAAGAGTGGGCCCAGGACTGAATTTTCTCTTAGGGGACCCCTTTGGACAACAGGTAATTGCAAAACCACTCCTTCCCCAATTCATGTGGAATTACAGAGTATAATTTGACTACATTAATTGTAATAAATAAAAATTCACTATTTCCTAACAAAATCCCATGAGACAATACATAGGTGACATTCATCAAGGAGATACTTTTTCAGCTCAATTTCCAAGAATTTTGCCAGGGGGTATATAATTGAACCTTTGGCATCAACAATTGGGCATATGGGGGGTTGTTCAACACTCTTGTGGATCTTGGGCAACCCGAAAATATTTGGGGCTGTGGGAAATTCAACAGATAAATAGTGTAATTCTTGAATGGTAATAAGCCTGTCTATAAATAAATCCTGTAAAAAACGTTTGATTTTACGATAAGTACAATTCATTTCACTCAAGGAACTCTTACTGTAAGTTGTAGTCTTTAAAATTGCTTTCATTTTACTAATATAATCAGAAGTGTTCATAATAACAACCTCACCCCCCTTATCTGGTTTCATGATCCTAATTCCTGAGGTCTGTTTCAAAAATTGTAATTCCAACTCTTCATCCCTACTTAGATTTCTATTAGGATTCAACCTCATATTTCTTTTATTCATTGTACTTAACGATCTAATATCCAGCTCACACACCCTTTCAAAAGTAGGTAAAACAGGGTGCATTGAGGGTTTATACGTACTAGAGATAGTAAAGGGGTCATGAACATGTCCAACCCCCCCAGAAAAGAACATTCAAATTAAGTTTTCTAACAAACAGTTTTATACCAAGGAGTGTATGTACAAGATTCATATGCTTACTAGGAATAAAAGTGAAACCTTTCGCTAGTAAGTCACAAATAATAACATTCAGTGAAATATTAGAAAAATTAAAAACTTTAAAGTCCTTGGTACTATTCAGCTCAATACAGACAGGTAGAAGAATCACACCAGGGGCATCATCAGATGACCCTGTAGGAATTAGTCCCATTGGGAAGAAGTCCAGAAGAGGCCACCTTCTCCCTCTCCAGGAATGGTTGTTCTACCCTCTGTTGCCATGGAGCATACCCCTCTGTGGGGGGAGATATTGTTGTCTCCCCTGAGTGTTGTTGACCCCCTGTTGATTCATGATGCGTTCCAAACATCTGAGTTGTGGAAAGTTCTCTTCACCTAAAAAAATTACCCTCCAACTCTTGGTTATAATAGTCATCAATCCCATGATACTCCATGCTAGACTGATGAAAAGTCTTATTAACATGCCATTCATGAGATGGGGGTGGGGGAGGGTAGGCCACATTGTTGTTATAGTCCCTTTCATCCCTCGCCAGTTTTTTCATCTTCCTGTTTTTAATAACAACAAGTTGCTCTTCAATCGAGCGGAAAATGTGGCAATAATCAAATTTATTGTTAATAAAACTAGGATTGAGTGTGATAAGCTATCCAAATTAGTAGCTTCTTGGTTTAGCTTTTCAGTTTCAGCATCATTATGTTTAACAACCATGTTCATGTATTCCAAGCCAAACCTATCAAATAGGCTTAAAGGTTCCTTGTGAAAATTCAAATTGGCAGTAAGACCAGTCGGATAATGCCAAATGCGAAGGCCCTTAGGCACTAGCTTCAGCCTAATGCATTCCCTAAAGTAGGCATTATCCATTTGCAACTTTTTAATTTTCAGTAAAACATGATCGAGCTCTGAAAGCCGGTCGTTGAAAGTTATAGTATTAACTACTGCATTTTGACCAAAATTAAGATTACTTTTGAGCCAGTCAGTCAGTAAAGGTGTAACACCATTGACATTTATCTCAGAACCACTAGCATTATTACTGACCTCACTGGGGTGAAGTGCTGGTCTAGAAATCAGTTAAGATGCCGAATAAGCCACACCAGCATCATGAGAATTGTTATTAGAGACCAGATTTTGAGTAGACGTCCCAGGAGTAGGGTGTAGAGACATCTGTGATAGAGAAACTTGTTCCAAAAGGTCCATGCGTTGTGTAAGTTGTTGAATCAGCATAGTAAGCTCACCCAAGGAGTCATTTAACTGCACAAATCCATTTGTAGCCGTAGAGTTAGTTAGCGTGCTGTTCTGCTCAGCCTCCACCTGCTGTGACATCCAGAAACCAAAAAAACAGCAAAACAGAAACAAAACAGTCCCACTACAGCCGTTTCCTGCTTTTTGTGACTTCATACACTTCTGATATACAGAATCTTACAGTTTGGTGCCATTACCGGTACCAGATGCAGAAATGTAAACAGCTGACCTTTTTCCCACCAGTTATGTGTATAGATGCTGCCCAGAGTATCAACATTCCTAAATGTGTCTAGTATATCAAATTGCATTCAGTGCTTTCTGTGCATCCTGTACGAACATCTTGTTGAATACAGCTGTAGAATGCATAATTAAGCTGTAATACATTGCCTACAGACAAAAAATGTAAAAATGTAGCAATGTTTGACTATATTGCTGATGCTGTCCCATCCCTGTTTCTTCAGTCTTCTGAAACATTGCATTGTGGTGCTAGGCATGAGTCTCTCTTTATCTTTTCTTCAGCGTGGTTCTCCTGTTTGGAACTAACACTTAAAGTGAGACACGTAAGGAAGCTGTGCATTGAATATACATGCCTCGAGTATAATTGAGTATATGTAATATGTCTCTTGGAGGTACCTTCTGCTGAGATATGCACACACTGTTACGCAGTGTTTCACCTTCCTTATGCAAAGCAATCTATGAATATTGTTTTTTCACTGCCCCCTTACCCCCACCGTGCCCTTTTACATGTATATGGTAAGTGATATTTACTGTTTTAAGGAAGTCCTTTTTCTTCACACAGCTTATATCCAAAGGTACTGTGTTCAGATCCATGGAAGTAATCCTTCTGCTATAGTCAGCACTCATTAGACTGATAGAGCAATACATTGTGTCCTTTAACCAAATCTGTTTAAACACTCACTATAGTTTCTGGTTCAAAACTGCAACTGTATTTTGTTTCAAAGACTGAAAGCATATCTCACATTGTTGTGTTCATTTAAACATATGTCTTTGAAGAGTTCCACAGAGAAAATAAGACTTTCTTACAGTGAACCACAAAATATAGCAATAAACAAATACAAAACACAGTGTCAGTTCTTTCAAAATAAAAAAAATTAAAAGCATGTTTGATGGGGAAGGTAAGTTATTCTGCATCCTCCACACTACTGCATCTGTACTAAACTAAAGACTGCTCATCTTTGGGGTAAGGGAAAACTTCCTTAACCCCACATTTCTCTGCCTTTACTCCTAATACTAGCTGCTCTTTGATTAACTAATCTCATTTCAATGAACATGAGTGCAGTGAACCCCATGTACCCTCCCTGAGTAATGTAGCTGTTGTTGACATTTTTTCAGCATTGCACTGCACTGTATCACTGCTCTATTTGTGTATGTGTATAGTTGTTTCCATGTAAACAGATCTTGTATATAAGAGGTAAAGGACAGTATATGGAAGTGAATCAATAAAATATTAAGGTTATGCCAATGTCTTTTTAAAAATGAGTAAGTTGAAGAAAACTTGCAGTGGGGTTTAGAAAGGCTTAGTTTGATGCAGAACTCTTATCTCGTAAGGTTTCCACATTGCACTAAGCCCTTCTGATTTACTGGCCATTCTACAACAGAGGTTTCTCCCTTTTCAGGGCCTTAATATGGAGAAGAGTTTTGTGAGAAAAGCTGTATTGTAATGCTGTAGCCTGGTGGAAAGTTTAATGCTAATTTAGCCATTTGCTCTACAAGAGATGTGTCCATGGCTCCCTATTTACTTGGCAGAGTGATTCAGAGAATTATTGGGCTGAGTAAAATGTAATTCTAGGAGGAAAAAGTGAACAACTTCAAAACATGGCAGTCACCCATTCAGTCCTGTGGGAGTACTAGTCTTGCAGGTAAATTTACCAGATGTGGGTGTGGAAGGGTGTGTGGATAATTAAACAACAAGACCAATTAATTAATTAAAATCTGTCCCTGATCTTGGACCATTGTTCCCCCATTCTTTCTGACTTAGTCCAGATTTCTTGCTCTAAGACATTGAGAGACATAGGTTGGATGAGTGGGCATATGTGTTGGAGCATGTGTGCTGATATTGGGGTGGCTTGTTTCTATGAGTATGAGGGATTGTGAGGGGTGTTTATTTGTTGATGAATGTATATAGGTGTGGGTGTGCAGATGGGCATTGGTGTGTTTGTGTGTATTTGTGAGTGCAGGGGGTGCTTTTGTTTATATGATGCATGGGCCACTAGGAGAACACTAGCTCAGTCAGCTCTAACACCATATTGTTCGATTCAGGTACATGACAATGAACCAATAATGAGGTCTTTCTCATTGCAGCTTTACCTTTCGCTGAATCACATTTTCTCTGTCACACTAACTAACTTACACAATGTGCTTAGCTAAATGGGAGACAGGTGTTCCACACTGGAGGTCAACCCATCACTGGTTAGATCAGACCATAAACTAATCACTCTGGATGTCCACACCCCACCACCACGCCCAATTAAGGAAACCACAGTAAAAAAAATTTCTAAAGCAAACTTCACCTTACTTAAGACAGAGGCGGTAAGATTCACAGCCCCCACACTAAAGGATAACGCTGCCCAAGATGCAGAAACCTTTACAAATGCACTCTATGAGCACCTACAAGGATGCATGGATCATGCCAGCCCTAGCAAAACCAAGACCCACTCCTCTAAGAGAAGGAAACCACTCTGGTGGACCCCTGCCATAAACAGACTGTACAACAGGAGTAAACTAGTTCAGAAAAAAAGCAAATCCCAAAAAGGAAAGACATCCCTGATCAGTATCATTAAGAAACTAAGGTCCCTCATAAAATCATCCAAGGCTAACTTTGAAAGAAAAATAGCCAAGGATTCAAAAGATAACCACAAAGCCTTCTTTAGCTATGTTAAGAATGTAAGTGGCAACTCACAGATATGCATTTAACTAGTGCAAAATAGCACAAAATATACTGAACCTACTGATATTGCCAACATCCTGGCAGATAAATTCAGTGCAAACTTCACCCCTCTCTCACCCCCCAAAAGGGCCCACAACAATACCGGAAAAGTGGACTGTCCCAGAAATTACAGACGCACAGGTAAAAATAGCCCTTTCAAAAGCCAAAAACACAGTGTCAGTGGGGCCAGATGGTGTCCCAGGCTGCGTCTTGCATGAACTACAGAACGAACTAACCCCCCACCTAAACATGCTGTTCAACCTCAGCCTCTCCACAGGCTATGTGCCCATAGAATGGCACACAGCAACAGTTATTCCACTCCACAAAGGAGGGTGTACAACTGACCCTGGTAACTAGCCTGGTCTGCAAGGCTATGGAGCACATCAACATGGAACTCATTAGCAAAGACATTGGAAATCTCCAAACACTTGACCCGACCCAGTTCGGCTTTGTTAAGGGCAGATCATGTCTGCTAAACCTGGTTGACTTCTTCGAGACAGTCACCAAGGCCATAGACAAGGGGAAGGTTGTTCACACAGCCTACCTTGACCTCGCCAAGGCTTTCAACACCATTCCCCACTCAGGTATTACAGAAAAACTCACCAGCCTGAACATAAACCCCTACTTCATGAGATGGGTTGCCAACTAGCTTACAGACAGAACTCACACAGAAAGAATAGCGGGTTCCAGGTCCGACGCTAAACCAGTCACAAATGGTGTCCCGCAAGGCTGAGTCCTGGGACCCCTACTGTTCGGCATGTACTTTTCAGAAGTACAGGTAAACACAGAAGGACTATGGCTAACCAAGTTCGCCGATGACTGCAAACTGGGAGCTATAATTGACTCTCCGGCTGACACGGACATCCTCCAAAAGAGCCTTATTGAGACAGACACCTGGTGTCAAAGTCATGGCCTCAAGCTAAATACCAAAAAATGCAAAGTCATCCCATCTGGGAAAAACAAAACACCCACGAATTACCACATAGGTGGCAGCCCCCTTAATACAGAAGAGGTAATAAAAGATCTGGCGACCCAGGTAGATAGTAATCTCTCCTTTGACAATCATATTGCCAAAGTAGTTAGGAAATTCTTCAATGTGGCCCATGTAGTTACTAAAGGGTTTACATCTAGAAATAAAGAGGTTATAGTGCCCCTCTACTTGTCACTCATCAGACCCATCATAGAGTACAATGCCCCATTTGAGATGTACCTCACAAGACACTTCCAACAGCTGCAGAGACCACAAAAGTACCTCACCAAGAGAATTACTGGCCTCAAACATATGTCCTAGGCAGCCCGACTGAAAAACTCCGGCTGTACTCAGTGGCATATTGCTTACTCAGAGGTGATCTCTGCCTGACTTACAAAGCCATGTCCAACTCAGAATTGATGGGCATGCTCCAACTAAAGAAATCCAAGTCACTGCGAGCCACACGCTCTAGTGAGCTAAACCTCACCACAATAATAAACAGAACATGCTGGAGGGATAGATTCCTGTCACACAGACTCCCCATGCTTTGGAACAAAATTCCAAACTACATTAGGCAGAGCCCCTCACTAACACTCTTCAAGAGAAACCTTGACGAGTGGATGGGTAACAGAAAATACACCCCTGGGATCACTTCATTGGCTCTGCTTGACAGAGGATGAGTTAATTAATCAATGGGGTGGCAAAAGCCAACACACTCTGGCTAGGCTTATAAATGCCCTCAGGCAGATAGCCTAGTACCTACCTATGAACCTATGAACCTAAGTGATGAGCCTTTTTCTCTGTCCTTGGGACGAACTTTTTATTTGGCAGAATGTTCCTGTTAAACCATACTCTTCCAGATAAAAGAAACACTTGGATTTTTAACAGTCTAATCAACAATAAGAAAATAAAGCATGGTTCATATGTTTCTTTGCAGCTGTCTCTTGATAACATTAATGTCACTCTGCTCATTAAATTATTTTTTATCTGCTATTTAGGCAATTGAACCTTACAAGACAAGTCATGCCTTCACTTTGAGTGTTTTAGTGTTTTGGGGGAGGGCCTCCAGCTAGAGTAATAAGCAACAGGATGATTACTCAGTCCATATCATTCATCATTCTTGTCTCAAAAATAGTAAAGCAAACAAAAATGCAAAAAAAGCAAAAAAGAAATGAATTAAGTAATATGTACTATCTCATAAGTAATTAGAAAAGCTAGGAAATACAGATCTTTCTTCACATGGGTCCTGTGCCATGTAAAATTGGTGGAATCTCTTTTCTGAAAAACCTTCAGGCATAATTCTTTCACTGTCTAGCTCCATTAGTTAAGGGGTTTGCACCCCTGATGCATGTTATGGTGTCAAATGGCTAGCTGGAAGAGTTTGCAGAGCCCCACACTCCTTGGTTCTTTCTTGCTTCTTCTGAAATTTACATCTCAATCCTAGTATATTTCAAAGAAATTGTCTGTGTTTGCTAAAAAAAAAACCTTGAAATTTGCCTGTATTCATCAGATCACCAGCCAAGGCCTGCAGTGATATTGCTTTACTGTCTGTGAAGGACACATCACAATAGGATGGCTTGAAATTCTGGAGCTTCTCAGCCCAGGTGCATGGAACAGGAGGAAGAAGAAACATCTTCATCATAAGTAGGATGAATGACATAGAAGGATATAAATCATTCCTGTGTTGTCAGAGATTTGCAGGAATGTCCCATTATGAACACCAGAAACGTGATAAGGTAAAGGAGTTAGGGAAGAGACATTAGCTAAAATCTCCTCAACCAAAGTCCACAATTTTGCGCTTTCAAGATGGCTGCACATAGAGTAACAGCTTAATTTCAGCTCTCCCAGTGTGAAAACAGAAACTCAGAAGAGAAAGCCAGTGAACTCACATTTCTGGGTAAATTTCAGTCACTGGCTAGTAAGTACACTGCCTGGATGCCAGCAAAAAAGAAATTCAGAGAACATGAAAGAAAATTGATAACAAAAGATAAGAATAAAGCATTGAGTGGGAAGCATTCTGCAGCTGTTCAGCAAAAAGCAGTGTAAGGTCCAGCTTTGGTGCAAGACATGACTTCCAGTAACCTAGAGAAAAAAATAGGTCAAATGTACTCAAAGCTGATTAAAATAAATGCAACACTGATGGAGTATATTAACTCAAATAACAAAAGTCTGGAAAAAATGGAAGAAGCTATAAAAAGATATTCAGACGAGGTGATAAAACTGCAAAAAAAAGGTCGAAATAAAGAAAAGGCTGGCTGAATATGAGACTGCTCAAGAAGAGATGTTTCAAAAAATAATATTATTAGAGGACAGAGGACACAGGGGAAAAACTGAAATTTTCTGCTGTACCAGAGAAGCTGGAAGGAACAGAATGTATTAATTTTATGAAATGACAAATAAGCAACTGGACTGGTATTCCACAGCAAGAGTTGTTAATTGAAAGGGCACACCATGTGTATGCTCCAAACCTGGCCATGAGAAGGAAACTTAGACCTTTAATAGTAAAGATGCAACCCTACCAGTAAAAGCAGTTGATTCTGACAAAACTATGGCAAAAGGACAAAGTATTAAATGTGGGAGATATGGAAAATGATTACTCACTGTACACCAGGCAGAAAAGGAGTACACATATTCCACTATTCAGGGAATGTTGAGAAGCAGGCATGAGACTCAAACTGCTGTACCCAGCTATCTTCAGAATATTTTCCCTGGAGGAACAAAATAATTTTTGATGCAGAACATACTAAGGAGGAACTACAAAAGTTTGTCCAACAAAAAGTGAGCTGTGAAACAGAAGGAGATTCTCCTTCTTGTTCTGGTAATATAGACCACAGAGAGACTGTGACAGTGAAACCCTTTTCAGTGTTTCAATGGAAAATGCTTAAGAGACAGAAAAAAGCACAAGAGTTGACTAGAAGAACCAAGAGTTCATCAGAAAGGAAGTAGAGATAGGATTTGGGAGATGAAGATAAACAGGAATAAAACCAACAACTCAGAAATTGACAAATAAATGTGGGATTACAATGCATTCATTATATTTGTGAAACATGACACAACAGGAAATCCTGGAAATATTGGACTTTGTTGACTTTGTTAAACTTGTAAGGGACTCTAAAGCATATGCCCTACTTCATGTTGTTAATGTTTGGAGAATTACTTAAGAGAGAGGAAGGGGAAGGAAAGAGTTAACTATAAGTAAAACAAACTTTTGTTATTAACAGTAATATTTTTATAGTGCATGATATCTCTGTGCTATTAAGCAAGTTTTTCTCAGTTATGTTCAAGTATAATGAGAATACTAAAGTAAACAGGTGCCCATTTATTTCTTCTTTTCTCTTTCTCCTTATTCAGTTTTAAGAAATTTAGGCGCTGCAATGTAAAAGAAAGAAGAAAAGTCTGGTCAAAAGAGTATGACAGAAGAAAAACTAATGTGCTTTTTCTCATTCTTGCATAGGGGAATGACTGGGTTAAGGCACTTTGATCTAGTAACAAGTTTTAAAAGAAAGCAAATAAAACAGAACACTGAATACAATAACGCTTTCCTTTAGAAAATAAATAAATAAATAAATGCTTTTAGAAGCAACTCTGTATCTGGTTCTCATATCACCATGGAGACAATCTGATAAAAAGCAATAAAAACAGAACACTTTTTTCTTTCAATGGCTTTATTTCAATGGCTAGTAGATAATGTTTTCTGAAAGCATTCAAGTGTTTTCCCATTCTGGAAGAGTAATAAAGATAAGACAAAATCAGACATTACTTAGTAGAAGCACAGGCTATACCATGAGTCTTAGCATGGATAACTTTCCTTTTAGATTAACCCAAATCTATGAGTGTGGCTTTCAGCTTGGAACAATTGTTCCTATTTGGAGGTGTATTTTTTTCTTTTTGAGGGTTTTGAATAAAACAAAAAGTTTTGTAAGATGTAACATAAGTTGAAATGGATATAACAAGAAACAAATGTATAAAAGGTCAAACTGCCAAACATTAGTGTGGACATGTAAGACAAAAGCTGGAGCTAGATACTTAACAACAAATCTGTTACAAATAAAAGGTTGGAATAATAACTTTTTTAACATAATGACCCTTTCGATATTATCTTTAAATGTTAATTGTCTCACAGGTATATACAAAAAAGAAAGATTAGTGAACTACATTAAAACATGTAGAGTGCAAACAGCTATGCTACAGGAGACACATCTGGAAAGAACTGAACATGCAGATTTGATAAAGAAAAGTTTTCAGGATGGTTATTAAGTAGAGTACTTGGGACAAAGGGAAAGAGGAGTACCTATTTTAATTGTGAGAGGAGCTGCAGTGATAGAAGAGGATAAAAAAGATAATAATGGTAGATTTGTAGTAGTAAGGGACTACTGGCAAGGATGAAGGATTATGCTGGCATGTGTTTATATTCCACTTAAAATGGCTACAATGGTGCTTAAGAAAATTTGGGACAAATAATCAGTTTTCAGCAGGGAATATTACTTATAGGTGGGGAGTGGAATTTGGTTTGCAGCAGTGAAGATTTGTCGGGGGGGCAGAAAGGAAAGTGTAACAAAGGACGGTAGATGAACATGTGCATTTAATTAAAAGTTTGGTAAGCATCCAATAACTGTTTCAAATCACGCACCAATAATAACTAAATAAAACCACAGGGTAATGAAATGAAAATGAGACACTGGCCCTTTCCCACCTATCTTTTGAAAAGATAAACTTTTAAGGAGTGGGTGGTGGAAATCATTCAGGACTTATTAGAGAACACAGAAATTTCTTCTGAAAATATAGCTAGGGAGTGGGATAAAATTAAAGCGGAGATTAAAAATAGGGTAGAAATAAAAGAAAGAGAGATATGGTTACAAAGTAACAAGAATTATTTAGAGGGACTGACAAAAATGTTAAAGTACTGCAGAATAGGGGGAATCTCACAGAACAAGAAGAGGAGCAATTTGCAAAACGTTAAGCAGAAAATAAAGGACTACCTCAGTAATATGCATGAGTTTAGAAAGATTGAGTTAAGCAACTGTTTTTTGATAATAATGCCAGAGCAGGAAAAACTTTTAGCACAATAACTCAGGCAACAGAAAGTAGAAAGGGTTGTCACCAAGCTTAGGGACCTGTAACAAGTAAGATAACAAGAGATCCTGTAGAGGTACTAGAAATATTTTGGCAAGTTTATGAAAGTCTGTATAAAGCAGAGGAATATGGAGATCAAGAAAAGTTACAAATGGAAATGTTTATGGAGGAATTGCCAAAATCATCCTGGCCAAAACCTAACTCTTGCCCTCACTGTTATATGAGGTCCCAGTTCTAACTAATCTAAAGACCTCCATAAGGAAAAACTAGAAAACTGCTATAACAAAATTGCCAAATGTGCAATAAACACAACCCCTCTAACTCATCACTCTAAAGCCCTACATTCCCTAAGATGGCTTGAACTCCCCCTCCACCTCCAGTAAGTACAGCTTACTACCTTATACAAAATCATCCACAACCCACTAGCTTGTCCTGCTCTTAGTCCACTAATCAACTTTTATATCCCAAATAAACATCTCATTTCTGAAGACAAAACATCTCCTCACAACTTATAAAACTAACAAAACCCCAGGCCTAAGTCTTTACTCTTGCTCTGTGGCAAAACTGTGGAACTCCCTTCCTTTAACTATCAAGACTGCTACTAACCTGCACTCCTTCAAAACCTCTATAAAAGAATACTTCAACAAAGCTTGGATTTGCTCCTATAGAAGCCCAGGCTGAGGTACTCTTATACCTTTTTCTACCTCTACTCTATCCCCACTACCAACTTACCCTACCTTCCCTTCCTGTACACATACTCCCCTGAGGTTACACTCATACCTTTTCCACATCTATTCCTACTAATTTCTCTATCACACGCTACCCTTCTCTACTTGTACTACCTAAGCCTTCATCAATATAATCTGTCACCATATTTCTTGACCACTAGAATATTAATAATCATTATGATAATCATCTGTTATATAAATAATGCTACATCTTCCTATTATTAGGCTTTCCATATAATTTCTGCTTGAGCACTATGACTTTATTATGTCTGCTGAGTTTTTTATTCTAACAAACTAATGTGCAGTTTTTCCAGTTTTGTGCTTGAATTTTATGACTTTATTATGTCTGTTAAGTTCTCATTCTAACAAAATAATATGTTTTCATTTGGGCATGAATGCTATTACTTTATTATGACTGTCTAGCTTTTTATTCTGTTAACCATATGTATCTGGAGCTTTTCTCCATAGGCCTCCACTGAAAATGGGTACGTCAAGATCCAGTTGGACTTTCCCGGAAAACAAATGCCAGATAAATAAATCAATATGCCAAGATTAGAGATAGATGAGGCTCAATTACTAACAGTTAGGATCGGAGGAGATAAGATAAAAATGGTGATGCATAACCAATCAACAGGAAAGTCCACAGGAATAGATGGTATTCTTGTGGAAGTTTAGAACCTAGGAGGGAAAAACTGATAAAAGATCTGGAAGATTTTATTTAACAGTATTTTAAGAGGAGCATAAGTACCAACATCCTAGAAGTAAGTGTTGGTAGCTGTAATACCTAAAGAGGGTAAAGTCCCATCAGATCCAGCTTCATATAGGCCCATTTCAATACTAAACCATGATTATAAAGAATTTATGTCTACAATGGTTGAAAGAATGGCAAAAGTGATGTCAAATCTGATAGATATGGACCAATGTGGTTTTGTGGAGGAGAGTTAAACATCTGACAACATTAACGAAACACTGATGATCTAGAGAGAGGCAGAATGTAAGAAAATACCACTATTATTGGTGGGTCTTGATGCAGAAAAAGCATTTGACAGAGTAAGCTGGGACTTTATGAGCAGGGCAATGGAAACATTTGCATTCCCTGATAAAATTATAAGGTTGATTAGGAGGATATATGTGGGACTGGAGGTGAAAATTAAACTGGGTGGGGTCCTCTCTGATAATTTCTGCTTGAGCAGAGGAACCAGGAAGGGGGTGTCCTCTTTCCATTTTGTTATTTACATTATATTTAGAACCATTGGCAAGGAAAATAAGGGACTCAGAAATTCAAGGATATAATTGGTATGGTAATCAAGTAAAGCTGTCTCTATTTGCAGATGATATTATTTTATACCTGATAAAACCAGAAAAGGATATTTCTGTGTTGTGGAATATTTTTCAGGATACAAAATGAATGAAGTTAAAAGAAAGGCAATAGCTGTAATCCATGTACCCACACACAAATTGGTTCAGCAGTAGTCATATTTATGGGGACATGATAAAATGAAGTACTTAGAAGTATGGATTAAAAAGGACTGGGGTGTGGCAGCTAAGGATATGTGGGAAGAGACTAAAGAAAAGATAATACAAAAACTGAGAAATTGGAGGCTCTGTTATATGGATATGGATAGTAAGATACAAGCAGTTAAAATGTTTTTAGTTCCTTTAGTTTTATACACGTCAGGCATATTTTTATCAACCAGAGAAGAAGTCATGGATAGCAATTAATAAAGAGCTGAAGAATTGTATCTGGGAGCAGAAGACAACAAGAGTCAAGTGGGATAATCCAATTCTTCCAAATGAACAAGGTGGTTTGTGATTACTTGATTTGAAGGGGTATTTCAGAGCTACTCAGTTAAGCCTCCTATACATAGCACAAGCTGAAGCCTATAATTCAAAGTGGAAATGGATGATGATGATGAAACAAGGTGAAAGGTCAAGAAACAAGGAGAGACTGGGATACTAGATGCAGATCCTTAAGGAGAATGACAATAACCATGCAAAATATTATATTCATAAAGTGGCAGAAAGTATTCTAAGCCAACATGGGAATGGAGAAAGGAGATTCTGCAGATAGGGATAACTGCAATTTGGTATATAGACAATAGGCAAGAAAGGACTGGAATTTATTGCAGAAAACAGGTAAAACAAAGTATTGGGAGGAAATAATTAGAGAGGGAAATGTAATAGAATGGGAAGAGGCCAAGAATTTATTTGGGCTGCAGGTTAGAGATTGCCTTCCCTATCGAGGATTGATATCAGAGTATAGACAAAGAGAAAGAAACAGGGGGATCCTAAGCGAAAGACCAGCACTGGTAGAGTTTTTGGTAGAATCTACAACAGAAGCAGCTGTTAAAGGAGGAATAATTATTGGACCATACAATATATTGCATGATAGCTATAAGAATAAATCAGAGAAGTTTAGAAAGGATTACAAGAGAGACTGGATAAGCAATTCACAAAGAAACAATGGGGGATACATGTATGCCTCCCAAATGTGCATTAAAGTCTAGAAGAGTTAGGATCTTTGCTTGGAAGTGTTTACATAGGTATTTTTATACCGCAAGTAGACTCCAAAGAATGTTCCCTCAGGTATACAGTAAATGTCGGAGGTGTGATGGGGAAGAAAGAGGTAATTGGGAACACATTTTCTGGGAGTGTAATGAGTTGGCAGACTTTAAAGATTCCCTGCAGACTGCTCTGTCAGAGATACTGGGTGAGCAAACTGGTGTAACTAAGTTGATACAGAATCAGAATTGTCTAGACATAGTAAGGCTTTGCTGAGTCTAATCATGGTAGCTGTCAAAAAAGCAATTACTAGAAAATAGAAATAAAAGTCTAAACCAACTTTACTAGAAGTAGTGAATATAGTAACAGAGATAAAACAACTGGAACTGGGATCTTAAGAAAAGGGTAGGAACAAATTACATAGGGAAAAAATAGAAATTGTAGGAACAATACACGCAGAAGAGGTGTGAGGTTTGAAAGAAGGCAGGATTTGAATGAGCTATATAATGTCTGACTGACAATGACTGGATGGATTATAAGTGATGTATAATATTTGCAATTAAAATTGTCAATATGGATTGTGATTTATAATGTTTGCAACTAAAATTATGTCAATATGGTTTGTTTTCATTTGTATAAATGTATGACCTCCTATGTCATACGTGATAAAACAAAAAAAAAAGTCCACAGTTTTAGTTGTTTCGCTCTCTGCCAGCTATAAATTCCCCCTCTGTTGGAGAAAGATTAGTTTCATGCCTGCCATTTGCTGATAACAGTGAAGGTGGTAGGAGGCCACACCTCCAGCAACCATTTTTGAGATTGAATCAAGGAATTTAAACACTACATTTTCTATGCTAAGTATATGGCTGGTCAGCCTGCTTGCTCAGACTAGGCTGTCATTATCCTTAGGGAGTGCTTTGAGGCTGAAATTAGTCCTAGGGTATTAGCTACTGTTTTCTCTCACCTGAGTTTTTTGGCTTGTTCATGAGAGTTGAGGAGGCTACTGCTAACCCTTCCATACTCAGTGACTGTAAGTCACTATCTCTAGATTAGATTTGTGCCTTATGTCCAGTAAGATTTGGGATATGACTGAGCAGATGCAGAATTGCACCCTAAATTAATATTATTCAGTGCCAATCCAAGGCCTTATGTAAGCCTCTTCCTCTAAACTGCTATCTTAGGGCTGACAGTTCACCTCCAACTAGAAGACTTTTGCCTTCTCCCCAGTGAGGGTCTATTCCCCTGCCTAAACCAGAAGTGTAAGATAAGTGTAAGTCTACCCCGAGTGCTAGTTTGAGGACAGAGTCTCCCTTTATCTCTGAGGAACATACATGGGAAGCTTTAATAAACTGTATTATTCATTTGAAACTGTTAGCTTGACTTTTTTATATAACCTGCCTAACTTTGTTTATACTGATAATACAGCTGTGATAGCACCATTCAACACGTGCCTGCTGTGTGTGACATTTCCCTGACTCCCTTTCTTCAAGGAATAACTGCACCAGGTTATTCTAGATGCTGGCTGGGGGATTTACAGAGAAGGAAAAAGAAATTACCTACCATTGAGGTTCTTAATGATACCTCTTCTTCTAAAGCAGCAGCCTTTCTCATGAAGAGGAAGACATTTCTCACAAGCAGAGAAGGTGGATTAAATAATACACAGTATTACTCTTTCCTAGAATTTGTTGTTGTTTCCTGGGAGACACACATCTCAGTAGACTGGTCTTCTATGTTTGCCCTTGCTGGAGAAGCCAACACAGTGGACAAGTGGGTAATGGATATGGTCTTAAATGGCCATGAGTTAGAACTGCTGGACTGTTTACCTTCAGGAGCTCATTTAAGAAAATATCTGGTCAACTTGGAACTCTTGGAAGAGTCTTCAAATGGCAAAGCAGCCATTTCCTTCTTTGAAAGGACTATGGAGGCTTTATTCCTGCCTGTTTGGTATTTTAAATATGAGGGCTGATGTTCCATCTGATCCTGGATCTCAGTGTCTTCACTGGGTACATCTGCCATACCACATTCTAGATGATGCTGATGACTCTCCATATGAACATATCTTTGCTTTTTTGAAAGGATATGGGTCTGGATAGAATCATTACATATTTTTAACAAACTGTTAGAGGCTAAGATGTAGCTAGGCATATTCTTTTATGCTCAAAGGAATATATTTCACTCCAGACATTACTTTTATATACAATGTGAAGTCTGCAGCCATCTAAAGTAAAGGGTATAATATAGACATGTGCATATGATTAAACAGTTGAAAATATCTTTTTATTGCTGCAGGAAGGATCAACAGAAAGTGTTGCATACATTTCTGAACAATATTGAAGGCATCATGTAAAAATATTTCTTCATGTTTAAGTGTGAGGTGGTTTGTAGGCCAGTAATATAGATGTGTGAATACAAAATGGAACTTTCTACCCTCACTGCCTGTAAAAGGGAAAAATCTATGCTTTGCAGATTAAAAATGCCTCACATGTGCACATAATATTTTTAATTTCATAACGGGGTAAGTGGACTGATAACAGACCCTTTTCAACCATACCTAAGGCTGCAAGAACAAAATGAAGACCTAAATGTAAAGTAACCATTCACAGCAGGTCTTTGGGAGATGAGAGAAAGACAGAATACTTAAAAGAAAACTGCATTAACAACGGATAAACATGAAAACAACAAAAACAGTAACTGGAGATCAGGAATAAACTCCAGACCCTGAAGCTATGAGGCACTATGACAAACAACCATGGCAGTGTGACAAAAGCACAAAACGTCCAATGTCCAGAGATGGCAAAGGATGGCTGCTTATGGATAAGATGTGAAATACTTTTTTAACTATTTGCTGTCGGTTTGCTTTAACTATTGAATCTGAGGCATTTAACTAGAGTTGGCAACATTCTACTGTTATTTTTACTTTTTCTTGTTTAATACATTGGGTGCCTGATATGGCATCTTAACACTCTTGTGTAAGAATGTAACTAAAGGAAGGTACTATATTGCTTAAGAATTCCTTCCCATTTGCTTACCTGTGAGCCTGGCTATTAAAGAATTACCTTTCGTTTACATCTTCTAGCTTTATGTGACATGGAACTACTTGAGTTTATGAAAAATCTTTCAGATTCTGAGATACTAACTGATTAAAAGCTTCTGACGTCTTTTACGGGTTGTACATATTACTTGTGAGGATGCAAAGGATGAAGCTGCCAATTAAGAGGAAAAGAGGAAGGCCTAAGATAAGGTTTATGGATGTGGTGAGAGAGGACATGCAGGTGGTTGGTGTGACAGAGCAAGATGCAGAGGACAGGAAGAAATGGAAACAGATGATCTGCTGTGGCGACCCCTAATGGGAGCAGCCGAAAGAAGAAGACATATTACTTGTGAAGATATACTGAAATGCAATTTGAGGTTCCGTTGCCTGTTTGGATGTTTTGCTACTGATATGTATTTTTTTTGAGTGTATGCGTATGGAATAGACTTCATGTTATATTTTCTACTTCAGTGAAATCTGTACTGAACCATTTTGTAGTTTAGGAAAATAATAACAGTATTATTATGATTAATAACAACATTATTAATAATACTATTATTCTTATTGTTATTATTATTATTATTATTATTATTATTATTATTATTATTATTATTATTATTATTATTAGAAAATAATAATAGTTTGTAGACGCCCTAGGCACAGGCGTATACTAAAGCTGCTCTAGTATGTGGGCATTGATAACTGGGGAAATTGAGACATAAATGGCTAAACTTAAAAAGGTTCTAGAGTGATCCTGTATGAGGAGAATAGTTGTGAGATGGTGCTTGAAGGTAGACTGTTTGCTATAGTTTGCAACTATTGATCTCAGCCTGATATGTTCTAAATTGGCAATTATTCTTCAGATTTCTGAAGCTTTTAATGTACTGGATATCAGATAAATGACTTGTAGTTTTACAAAGGTCCAGGTGTGTAACTTAATGTTTTAGTTAAGCATACTTTAAAGACTATATCAATTACCGTGGTAACACACTTAACATATTGATAACACCTCTTTTGTTTGTAGTTTAATCTGTTTTTTTTCTTTGTAACGTTCATTTTGTTAACAATGCAGAGTAGATAAGCAGGTTAATAAAACAAACCTGTACTTGAACTCTGTTTAAAGGACAATCCCCAAGGAAGTGGCATAACCCCAGGGATTGTCACTCACCTGTCACCCAAAGTGTATCTACAAAACAGATGTTAACATTTGGGAGTTGCACTTATTTTAAGCTCTCCCATATATGTCTATGTATGTATACATATTTTTGTAGCCACACACACACACACACACACACACACACACACACACACACACACACACTTAAATGTATACATATACACACATGCACGGGTGAGTGCCTGCACCCACCGATACACCATGCATGCACATCATGCCGTAGCATCTTGCACTGTAAATCTGTTATTCTGTAGCTACATGTTTTGGTCTGTTAGGATACACATCCTATTCACCAAATGTTTTTTGAGTCAGGCTTCATGTAGAGGCTAGGAACTGTTACACGACCATCCTGTACAGATGTAGAAAGCATGCAATGAAAGCAGGGACATTGGACATTGACCATTGGAAGTTTTATGTACACTGCTCAAATAAGGTGCAAAAGATCTGTTGTACTACAACTAACCAACAAAATAGTATGCAAGGAGTGAGATTATGGTTAAACCATCCTGTCACTGGATCTTATAGACTGCCTGGGCACAGTGGGCATGTGTATAATGTAGAATTAGGGCTTATTAGAGTAGGAAAGAAAGAAACATTGGCTATGGGCCCTTATATTTTTTATGTTTTAACATTTTTATGGCTGGAAGTAAAGCCTAACTGAAGCACTAGCACAGCTTTTGCAGTGTATGTGCACATATATAGAAACAGACGCACTCAGACTTGGTACTCTACATACATTTATTTTGGGAGAGGTGTAGCAAAATGGAATCAGTGGTATAAATTCCTGGGTGGCTATTTCAGAGCAACATGGAAAGAATGATGTAGTTCCTGAAATACAACTGAGCTTTGCAGTTTGGGAGAAAATAAAAGGGCTTATTTTGGAATATGAGTGAGAGGGACAGCTGCATTTAAATGCAAATAGTAAAAGTTAAATTGATAGGTAGAGACCACACACACACACACACACACACACACACACACACACACACACACACACACACACACACACACACACACACACACACACACACACACATACTGACGCATATTTACTTACACTCAAGCTTACACGTACACACTCTTATGTATACACATCAGCCATTACAGGATAGCCTAATGGTATGGCCTTCTGGGAGACAGAGATGTATTTATGATCCTCATGATCCCATCCCATGGTGAGCTTTATTTAGTTATTTGTTTCTGCAGCACTCATATCTGTCCTTCTTTCTGTCTGTGTCAGATCTCTCATTTTCTATGCTCAAGAATCAGGGACAAATCCTAAAATAATAGAGGTGACACATGCCCAAGAATCGTGGACATTTTTAAATATTATTCTAATTCACTTATTCAGTCAGTAGAACCACAGGTTTGCCCCAACATGGATTTTCTGGACAACAAGAAATATGAAACTCTAATGTCTGCCATTATTAACTGTAACTCTCAGTGATTTACCAGAAAATCAAAAATTTTACAAGGGACAGAGCAAAATGCAAGACAAAATCAGGAACATTCTGCAAAATTAAGGACAGTTGAGGGAAGTATAGCTTGTCTATCTGTCCTTTGTGACTCACACTTTGGAAAGATTCCAAGATTGCAGTAATATTTTACATCTCCTGAAGCACAGCAACAAAGTAACTGCAGCATTTACCATGCAGGCATCTCTTCCTTGCTGTGCTTTTAGGACAAAGATAAGGAACAAGGTTCTGCTTTGTTGTGTCATGTAGAGAATGTAAACATCTGATGCACTGGGCTCTCCTGCTACCAGACTAAATACCAGATCCAGTCTGTGAATCTGCTCCCCACTCCAGAGGCAGTCTACACCTGACATCTTAGCTGTCCTCTTATGTGGTTAAAATGTGCAATCAGTGTATTAACCTGTTGTCAGCACCAGAAGTTCATTGTCATTAACAAAGGGGCTTAATCCTTAAAATCCATTCGCTGTCTGGTGTGAGAGTATAGATTAAGCACTTACCAGCTCTTTCACCTCAGGAAACGATGCATTTGATGTTCTAAAGCTGTCCCCTATTGTGTTAAAACATATAGGTAAGACACTATTGTAGTGATCCATTTCCAGGAAAAGATCTATCTAAAATTTTAATATAAATTCTGCATCCTCTAAATGAATACTGGTAAGGTGGTATTGTAATATTCTCTCCAAGAAAAGTGTGCACCTAAGATGATAATTGTTCTTGATCATGGAAAGAAAAGCTTTAAAATGTACTGTCACCTGTTGGTGTCACTTTGCCATTGGATTACATTTAGATAGCATATTCTGTGTATGTTGTGCACCTGTGTCTGTCTACTGCCATGCAACCTGGATCACACTGGGTAACTATGGGTGAAAAGATAGAGAAAGGAATGAATAAACATGTATATCTTTCTTTACACATACTACAAGCTTCAAGTGTGACCAAAGAAAGTATGGAAGAGCTTCCTATTTAAATGGCTGGACTTACAAAACCGAGTCCAAACAAGCTAGGAAAAAAAAAACAAAAATGTAAGAGAAGAGCAAATATGGAATGGTGGTGTTCTCCTTTAAACTTGTGTTCTGTAGCAGCAAGCACCCCTCATCTCCAGAGCTAATATATGCCGACTCTGTGAACACTACACCTCGGAGAAAATATTCCAAGAAATGGCACTCTCAGACTTAATATATGCAAATCTGTACTTCTATCTATTCAGTGTCCATATTATGGGACTCTGCATTCCATGTCCCAGCATTTTATATGGTTATCATATGATTGTGGGCTGTTGAAAGACTGAACTATAGTGCTATCCAGCTCTGCAGTGCTTAAGATTGCTCTCATTAGGTTCAAATGAAGGACATGGTACAGCTCCAAGGGCATCATGTTGTGGAGAGTTGAGTGCATCTTATAGCATGAAGGCAGAATAATCAAACAAAAATATGACAAAAGTCAAGTGAACTAGGATGAACTATACTAAATAAATGAACAAGCAAAGAGAAGTCATGTGCTAACTGTGCCATGTAAGTGTTGGTCAGAGCCTTTCTGCTACTGCTTGTGGTTTAAATTCAGGAAACAACTAATTCCTCCGAGCCAGCTGCAGGAAGGAAATGCGTGCATCCACTGGTAACAGTTGTTTAAGAAAATGACAGCACAATTTACCCATATAATTATCCATACCTACTTAGTATTTTCTCTAGGTATCATGTTAGCAGTCTGGAACTGCAAAGTGTGAGTAAATGTGCTCCACTGTAGATCCTATATGGAAATGCAGGTAGGGAACAGGTGATAAGAGTATCAAGGTAGTTTGTTGAATACCTTCACAAAACAGTAACACCATATACATTTTATCTTGAATGGCAATAGAATTTCTGCTCTTTAAAAAGATACAGCCTCTTTATGCCTCCTGATATTTTGACAGTAACTTTGTGCTTCCAGAAAATACATTTCTGAACACTATAGAAAGATAGTACAAATCTGAAGCATTTTTTTTACCATTCTTATACTAAAGGAAAAGGGTATTGTATGTTTGTATGTTGCTGTATATCAGTCCCAACACACACAGACACACACACACACAGACACACACACACACACACACACACACACACACACACACACACACACACACGCACACACACACACACACACACACACACAAAGACACAGTGTTCAAGTTTACCATAGGGGTCTCTTAACAAAGAGTTTACTGGCAGAGTTGCAGTCATCAAAGAGAAAAGTTAACATGAATCTAACCACTGACTGCAAGCTTTCTCTACCACCTGCCTAACAAAATGTCAAAGTTATGATATTTGATAGGCCCCAACCACATCACAGATATTATTCTTGTGACTGCAACACAAAGAAACATAAGATTTTAAAACTATTCTCTTGAAAAGTAACACAAATTTATTTTCTAACAGTGTGGTCTGATGCCTGATGTCTAATCCCTCAATGTGTATCAACAGGTCTTATTTCACTTATTACTCTTTCTCCTCTAAACTATGTTTCATATTGATTCAATATGTTTCTCCCGGTATCATTCTTATCTAGTATATAGTTTATCTTCTAATTTGCTTAACTACAGACACCCTCTGGGGTTATCTATATTTATTTTATTTATATTTGTTTACTGGGGTAGTGCACTGATCTCAATGGATATTTGCAGGCTGGGTCAACAGGATCACATAAGAAATGAAAAAAATATATAATTGCAAATACAAGGATATGCTAAAAGGGATCTACTTCAGATGTTCAACATTCCAAAATGCCAAATTTCATATGGCCGAAACCATATGACCGATATTTTGAAATGTCAAACATCTCCTACATAACGTAAAACACACAAAAGCACTTCACTAACTGCGTTTAGCAGGGGGGCAAGCCCCCCCTGCACCTCTCACACTCCCTGCTACTTAAATATTCCTACTCCGAGATCGCACTACAGTGCAGAAAATGGAAATCTCCCTGTTCCACGTGGTATAGGGATCTCCACTATACATGTTCGACATTTCAAAATGTCAATCATATGGTCTCAGCCATATGAATATCGGCATTTTGAAATTTCGAACATCTCAAGTAGATCTGCTAAAAGACATATATATATGTGCGTGCAGATGCAAGAATATGCTACAACCTTTAGTCTAACAAGCAGTTTACAATGTCAAAACAGGGATGGAAGAATGGAATCATTCTTAACAGAATTTTTTAGATCAGATGTAGCCATAATGAATGCAATGGCATATGCTACAAGGATATAAGGATACAAAGGTAAACATATGGACCTAGTTCAAAGTATTAAAGATCTGAAACTCTTTGTAAGGAAACTTAACCTTAATTTATTATTATGAAATTCTCCAGACCTTGTAAATCCACTTAGAGTGGTTAGTGACTTCAATCCTCCCTTGCATCCTACACTTAACACTTTTGAACTATTTATGGAGTTGGATTTGCGTTGTTTAAACAACAATAAAAATAGGGTATTCCACAAAGACTTAGGATCCAGTAACACTAGTACTGATGAATTATCTTCTCTCTCTACATTCAAGTCACTAGACATTAGAACGATCAAACCTGATAAAGGCGGGGGACTAGTATATTGCTAGAATACACAGAAAAGATACTTTCTGTAACTCTTATCTCCACTATACTAGTCTACACCCGTATGCACAAAAGAAAGCTATAGTGAAGGGGCAGTTGATTAGAGCAGCCCGTATGACAACTTTGGACAGTGACTTCTTAGTTGAATGTAAGTTACTGGAAACTTTTTTCACTGAGAGAGGATACCCTACCTATTTCTTTATGGATATCTTTAATGAAGTTAAATGTAAAAGAGACAACCGTTTCATTGTACCAATTTTAGAAACAAGAGATGGATGTAGAGGCACTGTGAGTAGATGTCCTAGTACAGAAATTGATTCTAACACGAATATTTATACAATAGATGAAAAAATTCCAGGTAGAGGTGACACTGAAACCAATAAAAATTACCAGTTTAGCTATATTACAACATTTAGTATGGAAAGTAGTATTTTGAGAAAGATACTATACAAAAACTGGGTAATCATTCAACAAGATAAAAACATCAATTCTAATTTTCTAGAATACCCCACTTTAGTGTACAGAAAAGGGAGAAATATTAAAATATCTTGGAGTCAAATATGTTAAAAATTTTTAGTAATCGAAAAGGGATGTATAGTTGTGGTAGTTGTAATATGTGTAAACACATGTCTTGTAGTGAGTATGTCACTATTAACAATAAAAAATATAAGATTAAATATAAACTCAATTGCAACTCAAAACTTATAGTCTATGTAGCTACATGTACGTTATGTTCAGCGTTCTACATAGGAAAAACAGAACGTCGACTAAAAGAGAGAGTATATGAGCATACATATGCGATATCAAATGCTAAGACAGAAAATGCCCTAGCAAAACACTCTATTGCTAATGTAGGACATAGTTTTAAATTTACAGCTTTTGATCAGATTTAAACTGATATTAGAGGGGGCCCATATAATCTACTATTAGAAGATTGCGAACTGTCTTGGCAATTGAGGACAAACTCTTTTTTTAAGCCAGGATTAAATGAACATTGCAACATATGTTGTTTACTGAAACTGAAAAGTCTGGATAGAAATTAAACATGCCTTAAGCAGATGTTACTAAAATTATTTTACATGTGTCTACTGTTGTTTGTAGCCTTTTAGTTTTCTTTTTTCTTATAATCAGTTTTTATATATAACCTTTTATATAAACGAATATGTCTTGGACCTTTATTTTGTTAATGTCCTTGTGGTAATATTTTTATATGTGGTAATGACTTCAACTTTTAAAGATATACCTATTTTATAGTGTTAGGACTGGGTAGTCATTGACTAGTATCACTTTAATTGTGTTTTAACTCTTAATTGACAATGTTATATATTAATAAATTGTTTAATTGTTTTTTGTCTGATGAAGTTGCCCCAATAGCGGGCGACGAAAAGCGCTTAACATAATACAATAAACTAGTTTCCTCATTCATCTCACGCTGGTTTGATTCTGGAACCTTCTTGCTGATTCGTTTGTTTAGGTATTTTAGTTTGTTTCGTGTTCTAGTATGGCTTCCAGCAATCAATCACAGTGACTGTGAGGATACACTTTGTCCGACGCTATCTGAGACCGCCAGAGGAGAGGCTTGTTCGGAATAAGTAAATCTCACAGCTTTAATCTTAGCGTTAACCCAACGAGTCGACAACTTGTCCTCATGTTTGGACTCCCAACTTCCGAGCTCAAACGCTAGTACCACTTCTGTCACAGACTCGTCTGACTCGTTAGATTCCATTCGGCCAGGATAACGGACACCGCCTTTACCAATGAGGACACCTAACCCGAGTCCTGGACTTTGTACAATGAACCACCTGCCATCGTGTGAGAATGGCACCCAGTCAGGACAACAAAACACAACTACGTGTCCCACTAACAGCAATGCTAGACACGTACATCAAGCACCTGTTCATCCTTAAGGCTCACGGAATACTGTTAACATCAATAATCCGAGTGACGAAAACAGTGAGACCAGGACAACTTCAGGACTTACCAACAGCATTCGAGAGCTTATCGGAGCTCCACTATTCCAAGACTGGGTTTACAATACCAGTAACCTAACTTTTGGTCATGTCAATTCATTGGCGCGACCGGCTGACAGCGCTGCAGTACCTGAGGTTAGTGTACAAATACTCACTAGAAACCTTAAGTTACTTGATGCAAAATTACTGAAAATCAAAAAGCTTCAATTAGAAGTAAACTACTTCCAAGAATGCAGCAGACAACGTATAGTCCCGAAGGGGCTAAGGCACCATCTATATCCTACAGGGCTTGTGGCCAACTCTTTATTCCATCTTGAATTAAATACCCTGTTCGATGAACAGGGCTTTGCCTTAATGGATTTGATCATTAAACATTATAGTATTCAAATTGTTGACTTATCAAAAGAAGTCGCTGACTTAAACTCTATCATAACTAACCATGCCTACTTCTTTAGATACAAATTTGAGTATGACAGATCTTTTAACTCAATCGATCAGTTACTAGTGAAACTCAAATCCAATAAAGCCAAAAAACTGACTCTAGACAGACTGGCGTACGACAGTGGTACAGCATACCCCAATCCTCCTCTGTCACAGAATGGACTGGCTGATGCAACTACTACCTTCACTTCAACTAATACTACTGTGTTACACGATGAAGACTTAGACTCTAGTTTTAGTAACAGTAACTATTATCCAAGTAATAAAGACGGAAATCAGATTACCAATACATGGGCAGGGCGACTCAGGAACGGAAAGTATAAGAGTCCTAATGGAGACCATGTTAACCAGTCTTATTCGAATAGGCCTGTATCTGGTGGTGAATACAACAATTCCAGGTTGGGCACTATACCAAAGAGACCTTACAGCAATAATCAAAACCATCAGAATCAAAAAAACAAATTTCGCCCATACAACAAACCAAAGAGGTAAAGAGTGACATTACTGGTCCAGCTATTATTCATAACAAAACAGGAGACTTTAATATCTATAATTTCTCTTGTGTAGAAATAGACCCTGCTTTGGTTGAACTTTTAGCTAAGGGGCAAGCTTTTGTCCCAAGCAAACATATGGACCTAGTTCAAAGTATTAAAGATCTGAAACTCTTTGTAAGGAAACTTAACCTTAATTTATTATTATGAAATTCTCCAGACCTTGTAAATCCACTTAGAGTGGTTAGTGACTTCAATCCTCCCTTGCATCCTACACTTAACACTTTTGAACTATTTATGGAGTTGGATTTGCATTGTTTAAGCAACAATAAAAATAGGGTATTCCACAAAGACTTAGGATCCAGTAACACTAGTACTGATGAATTATCTTCTCTCTCTACATTCAAGTCACTAGACATTAGAACGATCAAACCTGATAAAGGCGGGGGACTAGTTATATTTGATAATTATGACTATATTAATAGAGTAGAACATATATTGGAGAGTGAAACTTACGTCAAGGTTTCAATCAATGAAGTGAATACTGCATACAGTAGGATCAAAAATTACTTTAGTGATTTATTTATGGATGGATATATAGATATCAACATATATCATTATATAACTATGAATTGGCCTAAGATACCCATTCTTTTTGCAACACCAAAAATCCATAAAAATATTATAAATCCACCACTTAGACCATTAATAGATGGACGGAATTCTATCACTTATGCTTCGGCTAAAGTAGTAGATCATATATTGAAGAAGTATTTAAAAACAGTACTGCAAGTCTGTAAAGACTCGTAGACATTCCTAGAGAATATTAATAAGATCAAATACAAGGAAGAAAACAATTTCTTAACTATAGACGTTATAGATTTGTATACGTCTATCCCTCACTTAGAAGGAATAGAATGGGTGAACTTGTTTCTCATTAATAAAGGTGCACCACCTAATGAGATGTTTACATTTACAACTTTACTTGATATTATTCTAACTAATAATTACTTTACATTTAATAACAATTTGTATTTGCAGAAATGCAGGGTTGCGATGGGCTCACCATGCGGAGCCAGCCTCGCTAATACAGTAATGGTGTACTGGGAAATTAATTTTATCTTCAAGAACACTGAGTGGATTACGTATATTAAATATTATACTCGATTTCTTGATGATATATTCATTCTATTTCAAGGACCAAAGGAATTATCAAATAACTTCCTTGCTTTATTTAAACAACACTACTAACTTCTTCAAATTTACATCAGATTTCCAAGTTTCATCTACCAATTACCTTGACGTCAATATACTTAAAGATCCAATAGCTATGCAGTATATTGCTAGAATACACAGAAAAGATACTTTCTGTAACTCTTATCTCCACTATACTAGTCTACACCCGTATGCACAAAAGAAAGCTATAGTGAAGGGGCAGTTGATTAGAGCAGCCCGTATGACAACTTTGGACAGTGACTTCTTAGTTGAATGTAAGTTACTGGAAACTTTTTTCACTGAGAGAGGATACCCTACCGATTTCTTTATGGATATCTTTAATGAAGTTAAATGTAAAAGAGACAACCGTTTCATTGTACCAATTTTAGAAACAAGAGATGGACGTAGAGGCACTGTGAGTAGATGTCCTAGTACAGAAATTGATTCTAACACGAATATTTATACAATAGATGAAACAATTCCAGGTAGAGGTGACACTGAAACCAATAAAAATGACCAGTTTAGCTATATTACAACATTTAGTATGGAAAGTAGTATTTTGAGAAAGATACTATACAAAAACTGGGTAATCATTCAACAAGATAAAAACATCAATTCTAATTTTCTTGAATACCCCACTTTAGTGTACAGAAAAGGGAGAAATATTAAAAATATCTTGGAGTCAAATATGTTAAAAATTTTTAGTAATCGAAAAGGGATGTATAGTTGTGGTAGTTGTAATATGTGTAAACACATGTCTTGTAGTGAGTATGTCACTATTCACAATAAAAAATATAAGATTAAATATAAACTCAATTGCAACTCAAAACTTATAGTCTATGTAGCTACATGTACGTTATGTTCAGCGTTCTACATAGGAAAAACAGAACGTCGACTAAAAGAGAGAGTATATGAGCATACATATGCGATATCAAATGCTAAGACAGAAAATGCCCTAGCAAAACACACTATTGCTAATGTAGGACATAGTTTTAAATTTACAGCTTTTGATCAGATTTAAACTGATATTAGAGGGGGCCCATATAATCTACTATTAGAAGATTGTGAACTGTCTTGGCAATTGAGGACAAACTCTTTTTTTAAGCCAGGATTAAACGAACATTGCAACATCTGTTGTTTACTGAAATTGAAAAGTCTGGATAGAAATTAAACATGCCTTAAGTAGATGTTACTAAAATTATTTTACATGTGACTACTGTTGTTTGTAGCCTTTTAGTTTTCTTTTTTCTTATAATCAGTTTTTATATATAACCTTTTATATAAACTAATATGTCTTGGACCTTTATTTTGTTAATTTCCTTGTGGTAATATTTTTATATGTGGTAATGACTTCAACTTTTAAAGATATACCTATTTTATAGTGTTAGGACTGGGTAGTCATTGACTAGTATCACTTTAATTGTGTTTTAACTCTTAATTGACAATGTTATATATTAATAAATTGTTTAATTGTTTTTTGTCTGATGAAGTTGCCCCAATAGCGGGCGACGAAAAGCGCTTAACATAATACAATAAACTAGTTTCCTCATTCATCTCACGCTGGTTTGATTCTGGAACCTTCTTGCTGATTCGTTTGTTTTGGTATTTTAGTTTGTTTCGTATGCTACAAGGATAGCAGCATATCACTATATGAAGAGGTATGAAGAAATTAGAAGAGATGAGTGTGGATAGTTGCAGGAAAAGTTACCATGGGGAGAAGACAGTGAAATGGTAACAGAGGAATGCAGAGGGAAGAGGAGTAGAAATGAGAGGGGAATTTGAGAGATGCGAACAGAATAGGGAGGTAGGATAAATAAGAGGCAGTAAGTGAGGGGATGACAGGATGAGATAATTAAGGATGAAATACGAATAAAGAGGTGTGAGAGCTGCAGGGTTCATGTAATGTGAGTGCAGCTGCAATTTGGGTGAAGAGGTGCTCCTCAAGCTGTTGTCTGAAGTCCTATAGTTTGGGTGCTAGGATGGAAAATGCATGGCCAGTGCAATGAAGTTTAGTTTGTGGAGCCAGGAGGATGGGTTGAGATTGAAAGATACTCCTGAGATTATATGTGAGGGATTTGGTGAAGGGTTTATGAGGGAGAGAGGAAGATGTCTCAGGAGAAAGGGCTTCACTATTTGTAATTACATCTGATCATGCTTGAGTTCAATGCAACTTAATTAAACTGAGGTATTGCACTGCCTAATTAATAATTAAGCATTGTTTTTATGTGCCTCTTGAAAATCTTGGCCCGGGGCAGCCACCCTTCACTCCATCCTTGTTATGTACTGAGTATGATGAATACAGTCTTACAATCCCATCACTGGAGTGTTGCTTAAAACTAGAGAATGTAAGACAATTTTGTGTTAACTATGGCCAAGTATTGCACCATTATGGAGCAATATCATTTTTAATTTCTCTTCTCAAGAATCAGAGACAAAGCCAAAAGTAAAGGAGAACAAAGGTTCAAAATTAGTGACAGTTTTAAAAATATTGCTCTAATACACACAGAAAGATAATAAAACAAGTTTTGCATCAACATGCATTTTCTGAAAAATAGGTCTGAAACTAGTGTCTGGCATTTACTTATTAAGTTTAATTCTCAGTGATGTACCAGCAAGTAAAAAAATTGGTGAGGGACAAGGCAAAAATAAGAGGCAATATTTATTTATTGCATTTGTTTACCTGGATTAGTAGAATGGGCCAGTGACATCACTTTTCAGTAGATGTTCATGGATAAAACTTCATAAAAGCAACATACTAATAAAGCAATTACAATAAGATCAAGAAGTAGGAGTTTGGCTTTCAAATGCATTGACAGCCATTTGGCTTTGGTGAGAGTTAGGCAGTGGTGTTCTTTAATGGGGAAGGTAGTAATGAACTGGCAGATTGTATTGGAGATGGTTTGCAAGGTGGTGGCATGTTTGTTTGAGGCTGCAACTATTATAGATAATCCTTTGCCTATGGCAGAAAATGTGATAGTTTGCCCTGTAGAGTAGTGTGTTGATCTTTCTGCATGTTTTGAATGTGCAGTTGAAAGTTAAGAGATTAGTCTAGCCAAATGCCAATGTATTTAAAGGATGTGGTAGTTTTTATAGTGGTACTGTTAACATCTTTAATATTAAGGAAGCTGGGTGCATTGGAGATTTTTCATTTGGTTCCAAATAGCATTGCTTTTGTTTTTGACAGATTGTGTATTGGTTGAGGGTTTAGAAGTCATCTTGGAGCTGAGTTTGAATAGTGGAGTTGGATTTGTTTGATCTATAGATGACTATGCCATCTGCATAAAGGTGATCAGATGGAGGTTTGTTGATAAATATGGAAAATAGCAGAGAAGCTAAAGTTAAATCCTGAGGGACTGCTTTCATACGAGGAGCCGTTACACAGGTGGAGGTGCCTACTTTCACCTTGAAGGAGTTGGTGAGGAAGTCTACAAACCAAAGCTTTGCCTCGTCACTAATGCCTACTTCAGTTAGTTTGTCAAACAGTCAGTTATGGTAAATTAGATCAAAGGCTTTTGTATGGTCAATTCAGGTCATTTTTGATCATATTGGCTAGGATATCGTCTGTGAGAGAATAGAGAGCTGTTATGGTCGTACATCCATACCAGAATCCATGTTGCTTCCTGGACAGAAGATGATATTGATGTAAATAAGCAGTAATTTGGTTGTAGATAATTTGTCTTGCATTTTACCTAAAGTGGGAATTATGGAGATAGGACAATACTGTGAAGCAGTAGTTGGCTTGGGTAGTTTTGGAATATGAGTGACTATAGCTGCCTCTCATATCTGAGGCATAATCTTATTAGTTAAGCAGAGACTGCATACATGAGTCAGAGGGTGGGAGATGAAGTCCATACAAAGGTGAATGAATGAAAGGGCTAGGTTATCTGAGCCTGGGGGAGTATCTGTTTTAATTTGGGCTATGTGTTTCTGTTTTTTTGGTTCTAATCTTTTGAAGTACAGTAGTGGATTGTAAATGGAAAGAGGGTGGTTGTGGGGGTTGTAGGCTTATGTCATTGTTACTGACGTGAAGAAGGTTGCTGAAATCAATGAGGAATTTAGCACATGAGAGTTTGTGGTGGGCTTAGACGGGCTGAGGAGAGTGAGTGTGTTGAGTTTTTTGATCAGTTAATATGTTGATTTCTCTCCAGAATCTTTTGGGTTTGGCTAGAAGTGACATTTATTTGCTTTGTTAGTGGTTATTTTTGTGTCTGTGGATTGATTGCTTTGCTAGGTTGCATAGTACAAGTAACACCATGGAAATTCCCCTGTTACAATCCTAATATTCATAACTGGTGAAAGAAGACACTATAGACAGTTTTAATCAACAATATTTCAACTCTTGTTGATTATAAATTTTAACATGGATTGCCAAAAGAAATGCATTTTTAGAGGCCTTTTCACAGAACATATAACAATAGGGTGTATATTATATGTTCGAAGTATGAAAACTTAGAATCTCATATGATCGACTCCATACGAGAAAGTTTTCAAACATCGAACATAAAATATAAACAAACTAAAAATAAAAAAACCTACCTGAACACTCTATGTGGGAGGCAAGCCCCCCTGCACCCCCCACACCCCCCCGCTACTTAAATATACCAACTCTGAGATCACACTACATTGAAGCAAAGGGAAATATTCCCTACGGCGATCTCTGTTGTAACATTTGATGTTTGAAAACTTCGCTCATATGATGTCGATCATATGAGATTCAAAGTTTTCACACTTCAAACTTACAATATAGACCCATAACAATAGACAAGAGAAATTAAACTAATTTGCTTTTTTCATTCCTGCCAGGATTGGTTAAAACTGAAACAATATGAAAAAGAAATATCTAATTTAGGTAATGTAATTCAACAAGGAAAATAATGAATTTCACAAAATTTTAGACATCCACATAGACTTTGCTGTACAATTTTTAAAACTAAAATTCTGCTAAGGGAAGCTTTCAGAGCCAAGATTATTAATGTTTAACTAACATGCCATAACAGTACCACTTAAAGCCACTTGTAATTTAGTGATATAGTGCTCCTGTAACACAATTTAATTGTACACTTCACCTGTCTCGAATGCATATTCTACTCCCATCTCCCTTTTCTCTAGCTGTTATCCCCCTTTACCTGATTTGTAAGAAAATATTGCCAACATATAATTCAGGAAGGGTGGCGGGGGGTGGGTATGGCACTTGCTGATAACCTACTGCAAGTGTGGACCATATGTAGCATATACTGGGATGTGCTTTACTAACATTATGAACAAATCACTTGTTTCTAAATTACCTGTGTACCACAGAATTTTTGAATAGTATATTTTATTAACTTAAGTAAAACTTGCAATGTCTTATCTACTGCTATATGCTAATGCATTTTGTTCCATCATGGTGCTTTTTTTGGCCGTTCCTTTTCCAGGATTAATTTTTTATACGTGCTTTATCTAGTATATTGCAGTAACTGAATACTTAGTCATTAATGTTTTCTTTTATTGTTATGGAGTCTGTGTAAACATGCTTTTTTCTGTGTAACTTAGTCATTGCTGAAAAATGAACTCGTGTCCCAGTCCATTTAAAGTGTATAAAATACTAGGCATGTCATTAAAACTGTGCAGTGTGGGACCTGGGCACCCAAACCTACACAAAGATATGATGCTGTAAGTCTTATGGAATAAAAATCACATATTGTATCAGAACTGATTATGTCCAGAAGGAAGGTTAATTTTGTCTAAAAGCTCAAGAAAGCTTTGAGCTACAGAACTGATGTTAGTCTGCCTTTCATTTATTTGATTTTCCTTGTATTCTTTGTATAATTAGGACTGCGGTGGTAATTTTGTGTAGATTAGGGCACTAAGGCAGAAACGAGGAATAGGATGGGAGGGTAACAAAGGATATCCATGGAGCTGTTCATTATCACCCAAGCTATGCAGCTTTCTGTGGGCATAAATATGAAACCTTGATTAAGGATGAAAGAGAAGGTGCAAATATGAGTGAGAGAGATGACAAAAAAATCTAACAATCTGTAAATCTCAGAATCTTTCTGTCCTTATTTGTTTTGTGTTTCATATTCTGTGTTTTTAAAGGGGAAATGTACTGTACGTGCTCCTGCACAGCAAGTTTAAATTACCAAGAGCACAGTCTTCACTCACTCTGTTGAGCTTAAGGCAAACGCTCATACCCAGAAGGAAATGGTAAACAGGATGGAACAGCATCCACTGCAGAGATTTGATCCTATGAGAGCAACATTTCTAAATTAGTTCATGCCATCACTGCTAGCTAACTGAGAGCCTGAAATGCCTGAAATGCAGAAGAGACACCTTGAGTCCTGATCAGATTTCTCCCCATCCCCATACAAAACTCACATGCTGACATGTTCAGTTTAAATAGTTTATAATAGAGCTCATGTGCCTAGGTTTCCAGGGAATGGCTTTCATACAGCTCTTTAAATTTGTCCTTCCACAAGTAGAATCCCTCCAGTTTAGACAGTGAAGGCTTGGGTTCATAAGAGGGTTTCTTAGTCTAAGCAGAGGTGTTGACTGTATTCTGTATTTCAGAGCTCTTAGGTCAGTCACTTGTAAGAACTCTTTACCAGAATCTATTTTATTGGTTCTATACAATTAAGGAAAACCCTTCCACTTCTGGCTATACTACTTTTGACAACATAACCCACTTAAATGATTTTGATGTCAAAACACATGGCTCCATTTATCTTTATTTAGTTTAAAAACCCACGGAAGCTCAGCATTTTCTGTATGCTAGTGCTCTGATTGTTTATTTACTTCCAGACTGGCTGAAAACATAATGTTACCATACCACATCCTGGTGATTCTCAACTCACTGGGTCTCTCACACACACACACACACACACATATATATATATATATATATATATATATATATATATATATATATATATATATATACACACACACACACACATATATTTTAATACCCTTAATACTCAGCCATTGTAATATCTGTTTAGATAAAGCACACACACACACACACACACACACACACACACACACTCAAGTGTTTATACACACACCTGTAGGCACACATACATACATACATTCACAGGTATTTATACACACATGTAGACACACACACATGTTCACACATATTCATGTACACACACACACACACACACACACACACACACACACACACACACACACACACACGTTCACACATATTTATACACAAACCTGTAGAGACACACACATGTTCACATGTATTTACACACACACCTGTAGACACACACACACACACACACACACACACACACACACACACACACACACACACACACACACACACACACACACACACACACATATACATAAACACCATACTATACTTCAGCTGTTGTATTCACTTGCCTCATACAGGTGATGCCCTGAAGCATTCCACTCTCTAATCTTCTTTACTGTCCTCACCCAAGAGATTATATCCCTATAATGAGTATTATTTAGCTAAATACTGACAAGACAATGATTCTATCCGATTCATGATTACGAGACGTGACCCTGTGAATGTCCACTTTCACCCATAAGGCTTACTGAAGAAGTAGATCACCAGGCCTTTATTCCCGATCATCACAACTATGGATATTTTGCACCACCAATTTGCATACAGCATGTCTTTAATTGTTTACTTGTGAATTAATTTGCTCCTCCTCATAGACAGCAAAAGGCACCTAGCATCCCGTCATGTTTTTGCATTTGAATCTTCAAACTGTTTTTATTCCAGAACGGATACTAGAAAGCTGGCAGAAGCCTACAAAGCTAGAAGTAGACTGATGCTGTCTTTTTTGTCCGTTCCACAACTGATGGGACAAAGTCCCCAGCTAGGGAAACCCTGGGTGATCAAGGAAGGATATTCCTGAGTACAGCAGAGACAAATGTTGCCCTATTCCTAGAAAAGATGTACAATTTGTAATGAACAATAAAGGTATGAGCATTGGACCAAGTAGCAGCTGCACAGATGTCATCTATGGAAGCTGTAGACCACAAAGCAGACAATATAGCCACAGATCCAGCCAGAATGGGGCAATGAGGATTACTTTGCTCTTCCACTGAAATGCTTTCTGAAGAAACTTTGGAATGAGAGGAGTTGGGGGAAAGCAGAAAGAGACTGGAGGGCCTATCCTAAATCAGAGAGTTTCTTGGTGACTCCCTCTCTCGAGGGATCAGGGCAAAGTACCTGCTGCACTTGGAATTGAGGGGGTGGACAAAAAGGTTGCAGCATGGTTGGACCACTTGGTTAAATATTCTTTCTACCACTAAAAGATTGTGAGACCAATCCTGAGGAAGTAAGATGGGCCTGCTCAGTTTGTCAGCCAGTACATTGGACTTCCCCAGAATATGGGTTGCCAGTAGAAAGCAGTTGGAAAAGATCACCTATTTTAACATTCTCATTGCTAATCAACATCAGATTCACCCCTGTTTGTTGATGTACCAGACCATCAACATGTTGTTTGTCTGAATAGCAACCATCCTTAGGGGTGAACACCTTGAAGTGCCTGCAAAGCTAATAGGACTGCTCTCATTTCTAAGGCATTGATGTGAAGATTGACCTACAAATGAGACCACATGCCTTGGACTGTCCTTCCCAAGCAATGTCTCTCCCACCCTAGTTGGGAGGCACCCATAGCCACTGTGGCCTTGGGTGCAGGAGGAATGAATGGATAGCCCTGAGAGACTTCTTCTGAGTCAATCCATCAGGCTATGTGTTCTCTGCAAATATCTGTAATTTGAATAGGGGCAGTCAGTGGATAACATCCTATTGACCATTGTACTGCAAGCATCCTTTGCAGTACCCTCATGTAAAACCTTGCTAAAGGTACCAGAATTGTGGAAGCTGTCATACGTCTGAGAAACTGTAAGACTAGTCTGGCTGGAAAGGAAGGAAGAGAGAGAATGTGTAATTTTCAGGTCTGCAAAGTGTATAACCTTGTCTGTGGTAAGACTGTGATCTTTGTCAGCATATCCAGATGAGCACAAATGAATTCCAGGACTTCAATGGGGGACAGCTGAGACTTGACATAGTTCACTGTTATGCCTAGTTGAAAACATAGATGGAGCAAGTAATCCCTGGCCTGAATCAGTAGAGGCTTGGTGGGAACAGAGAGGAGCCTGTAGTTGAGCTAGGGAAACACCTAGAATCCCAGCAGTCTCAAATGAGCTCCGACCACTGCCATGTACTTGGTGAACAAGTTGTAGAGACACCAAAGGGTAGGACCCTGAACTGGTAGTGACTAGCTCCCAGCTGGAAGTCTAGGTATCTCGTGGAGGGCCTGTCAATTTTGATGTGATAGTATGCATCCTGGAGATCTGTAGAGCACATCCAATCATCCCTTCATAGCAGAGCAGAATGGACTGTGACCATCCAGAACTTTGAGTGTTTGGCAAATTTATGTAAATTGCTGAGATCCAAAATTGGTCTTCGGTCCCCATTCTTCTTTGGGAATAAAAAGAATCTTGAGTAAATTCCAAATCCTTGCTGGTTTGGTGGGACTGTTTGGTTGACTATTTTTGCCAGCAGATTTTCTTTTTCCATCTTTACCACTTCCCTGTGACTGGGTGAAACATTGGGAATCCTTTTGGTTTCATTGAGAGGTTGAAGGGAAAATGGTATATAATGACCTCTGGATATTATACTCTGCACCCAGGTGTCTTTGGTGATGGCTGTCCAGGCTTGTTGGTGCATTGATAAGCACCCTCCCAACTATGTTCAAAGTGCAGCAGTTGGGCAACCTTTCAGAAGTGCTGAAAGGGCTTCTCAGATAAAGAACTCTCGAAGCCCTGGTGCTGTGGGCCTCCTCTACCATGAGGATAATGCCTGCCATTAGAGTCCCCCCCCCCCCGCTGCAGGGGGATATGTCTTCATAGGAGTCCTGGGAAGACACTTGTGTTTTGCAGAACAACATCTTTCTGCTGCCATGTGTGACATTGTGAGGTATTGCCAGCTGTACCAGGAGAAGTGGGACAGTGCATGTTTGGCATAAGCCAGCATGGCTGGCTGAAGTTTTGCAAATAATTGTATGTCATTTGACTGTCACATTGATTTGTACACATGCTTCTATTCAAAATATATTTGTAAATGTTGCTTATGTTAAAAAGGCTACAACAGAATCTTAACAGAGTTCTGAATATGTATTGTGCCAGAGTTAGGTGAGTAGATATGATGTCATTCTATAACCAGCTGAAGGACAGAACTTTGGCAGCAGTTTGTTTGTTTTTGTTTTTCTTTGGAACCAGATATAAAAGATCTATGTCAGTTATCACAGTTCAGTTGCTAGTAGTTGTTCAACTGTTGAGTCAGTTCAGTTAGTGTGTAGTATCTCATCTTGCCTTACAGAAGTGAACATCTCAACAGTACATCTTGCCTTGTGAAACTAATTGAGTTAACTAGGGACAGTTTCTCTTTAGTTCATTTATGACTAATGCACTGAGATTAGTTTAGTATTATTTTATTCTTCTGCATCTGTGAAATTCTATCCAACTGTGTTATTTTTATATTTCCTGTGACTGAAAACTCTGTTGTTTAATGTAACTAAATAATAAGTATTCTCCTGTTTTCTATTTTATTTTCCATTATTAACTATTTTTATACCTTTTCACTGTGGCTGGTCTTTTAGAGAAAACCTTTAACATCTTGAGAGTACTTGTGCTTATTTTAGTGACACTGTGGCCACTCCGATAAGCCTTACTGCTTCGATCACACTCTACCATTTATATCAGTATTAATTTGACACAGTATAATTGGTTGCCCTTGGTAAGAATAAAACCAATAAAATAGTGTACGATGCAAAAATGACAACCAACATGAAAAAATCCACCAACCTAGGTTTGTTAAAAGGACTTTCAGCTTGGTAATAAAATTAAATTAAGTATGTAAAACTGACACTAAATTCATCAAAACAACAGAAAATACACTATAATCGAAAGGATTGCTACTTCTGAATAAACTATGGAGAGATAACCATTTACTGTAATACTTCATAACCCTCTTAAAAGGAACACAACCTTATCACAGTACAGGAGGCACTACAGGAAAGTCCACTTACTTTTGATCTGGAAATTTACTTTTGGTAGGAGCTGAATGACTTTGCCACCTGCAAACTCTTCCTTAGAAGCTGCTTTGAGTATGGCTTTTGTTTTATTACCAAGCTGAAAGAGTCCTTTTATCAAACCTATATTGGTGGATTTTTTTGTGTTGGTTACCATTGGTAAGAGCCTTAGAGTATATGGCTGGTGGCAGAAATCTACCTTGTAGTCTAGAGAGAGGGGACATAGCTGGTGAATCTGTGCCAGCCTTTCCCAAATATGTGAATGTGTGTGTGTGTGTGTGTGTGTGTGTGTGTGTGTGTGTGTGTGTGTGTGTGTGTGTGTGTGTGTGTGTGTGTGTGTGTGTGTGTGTGTGTGTGTGTGAAAACTCAGATACACAAGTCTGTGTGCCAGATACTTGGAACTGGGACACAGTGACTCCAAAATTAATCTGGGTTCTGACAAATTTTCTCATCCTGTCCACATCTGCTTCTGTCAGGCTCTTAGCTGACCTGAGGGATGAAGAGGTTGTGGGTGGTCTAGAAATCCATTGAGGTGCCTCTTGCAAGAATCAGTGTTCTATGATTAAATCCTGCATAAATGTCACAATCAGATGCCCTGCTCTGAGGCAAAAAATACACTCAGTGTGAGCAACAGTGTTAGGAATTTTGTGCCCACAAAATGAGTACTTTTTAAATTAGTTGTTCTTTTCAGACATCCTGAACCAAAAACAACAACAGAAGCAACTACAAAAGGTAGGAAAAAATCAAGAAGGCGGACTACCAAAAATGGTAGCACATAATACCAGGAAAGGTACTCGAGAGAAAATAACAACAGTGGTAAGGGAGAAGTACCTGAACACTAAGGTAAACAGTTAGCAGGGGCACAAGGCTCTATAAGACAAACAGCATACTATTCTAACTAAAAATATATGTACATATAACTTTTTTTTATAACTGCAGAAGGAAGGGGATGACAGGAACTAGAAAACAGTAACCCATTAAAAAGGAATCAGAGAAAGTGACTTATTTACCACTAAAGATCACACTAGCTACAGGTGACCACATCCAAATGCTGAAGCAGCAAACAAGATCTGGGATAATTCAGGTGAAGGAAAGGATTTATGGAGCCAAAGTCTACTGAAATGGCTGAAGTCAAATATGCAGTCAGATCTGAAACCTGTTGGTTGAGGAATGGATGAAAAAATGAAAAAGACAACATCAGATCTTATTGTATCATAGGCTGTATCTTATTATGGGAACACAAAGTGAATTACTGAAAAAAAACAGACTGAAACAGAATGATAAACACCCCTCCCCCAACTCAAAATAGGATGAAAAACAAAATCACATTAGGGTTACAGACTCCTGTTAAGCCACTTTTGTTTCAACATGTTATAAAGCCATACATACCAACTATATTGGTGTGCAAGGATCAGCACTGTGTAAGAAGATCAAGCCAGAATGAAATGTGTATTTTTCTGGGCTGTGTTCCTGTGTTTATTATGCCTTACTGATGGAAAGCAGAGAGTTGAAAGGCTCTCATATCTGACAAGGGCATATCAGAGAACAATGCATATCTGTTGAATGATAATTTAGCAATAATCCATGACTAGGTATGGGTAATGCTGGTTTTGCCTCATAATCAATCATGCCAGCTTTGGGGAAATCCAGCATTAGCAACACACAGGAGTGAGTTACTGCTGTTATACAATAGCGTTATTTAACAAAATAATTTCTCTTCCTGAAAAAGGAAATAGAAGGCATATACTGCATAAACTTTCACCTTGTACAAGTTGATGTTTGCACAGCACACTAAGCAGAATACAGTTTTGTTTTAGAAAATAAAAATGGCTTTTTAAATTCCAATCAGTTGATTGGCATTAAGCAAACCATTTGTAATTTTGTTTTTAATTTTTTATTCTCCATTCTGTTGTTTCTGTTTTTTTATTTATTTCATTTTTAATTGTAGAGAAAAGTCTGCATGCATCCCACTGTTTATGTGTGGACTCCCCATGTCACCTGGTTAGATTTTTGTTTTTTTTTCTTCTTTTTATTCTTGCGGAGGGTGGAAGACAAAGTTCCACACTTCCCATATTTGAAAAATGCTTTTTCCACTTTATGAAGAAGAGGACAGTGTGGCTATAATTGTTTCTTTAACAAGTATATTTGACCAAACTTGAATTTGTTTTCTCTGGTTTGCATTAGTTGTAATAGTCACAACTGCTCAGAGTCAATTTTATTTTCTTCTCGCTACGGAGATGATGACAGGGTAGCTATACCTTTTATTTATTTATTTTTTTACATAGCTGCCTAGACTTGTTCTTGTTGGGACTGCTCCATTTACAATGGGCACACTGATTGCTTTGTCCAATTAGCGTGCACATTTTTGAATAATAATGGCTTTTCATTGTATAATCTCTATTTTATCATTATGACTACATCATTAAACTATGATTTATGCTTTTCAATCAGACAAACACACCTATGCCAATAATTTCCAGGATGCTTTGCTATGAGAATAAATAATAATTCCTAGGATGATTTTGAACTGTGAGGATAAATGCATTTTTGTTTCCTTAGGGATAACTAACAGCTAATTTTATTCTTCAGTTTTCTACATCCATATATCATCACTGGATTTAGTGGGTATTAGTGATTTTTACTTAAACTGTATTGATTTGGGGTTTTACCCAGTAGTAGAAAGTGAACAATACACAGTAAGTAACATGGCTTGAGACTAGTTGGATAAACAAGATAGCTTTGAAATACTAATTTATCAATAGTGTAGTTTATTAATTTTTCTAAGCAGACAAAAGCACAGCAAATATGTTTTCCTGTAGTGCATCTAATATCTTTGGACTCTCTTACAGACTACCCATGCATCCTATACCATCCTTGGTCTATGCATTCCACTGAAACAACCCACTACATATGGAGTAACTTTACTTTATTCAGAAGTCGTTAACAACCACCCAAGCTAACAAATGACCACATGATTTGATCAGCATGTAGGTGCTCATTACTTTGGTATAGGATAATTAGAATAAGTAAAAGAAGAAAACGGATGTCTGACTTAAATGATGTATGGATATGCTGAGGTTAAAACAATGCAGATGTACCTGTACATCTGTGCCTAGCTTCATTCCAAGGTAAGGGACAGTATTATATTATACGTCAGTATTCATTGGGCAATGGTTCCAGCACTACCACCCCCCCACCCCCAAACAAAAAGCGGTTCTTTAGGCACTGAATATTTTCCTAGCTAACCCAGCTGTTGTCACTCAGGTTCCATCCTTAGTTCTGATAGTGAAAACAGAAGCCTAAATTCTTTGACAGCAGCCCAGATGGAGTTTAACCGATATCTGAGATGTGCTTCTAGCACTAACGTAACAGCTACTGTAAAGGCTTTTACCTAGAAACTATACACTCACCTTTTTGTACAAGCATTCATAGCTTTCCAGGTCATGTCTTTAATAACCATTATAGAGCTGTGCTGTATCTATAACCATCATAGAGCTGCATGAATCCCTGTTTTACTTACCTGCTTCTGGATTTCTGTTCTGAGTATTTCTGTTGTTGCAGATAATCTTGCAACAGTTCAATCTGCTCTTTTTTGCTTCTTCTTTTGCAATCCAGCTTTGGCCATTACTAGCCAGAATGGCATGACACAAGACTGTGTCTGAAAAGAAATAAGTTACAAGTCCCAGCTCCCAGTGGCACACCTTGGTTGTCATGTGTAGAAGGAAGTGCTACAATCAGTTCATCAGAAACAGAAGTGTAGCAACAGTGAGGAGAAAGGTGCAGTAATACCAGGCACAATGTATTTGCAATCAGGAAGTGCAGTTCCTGCAGTCTTTTCTGTACTGGCATTTCTCAAAGCCAGTAAATAAAAGCACTTTAGCACTTCATGTGTGGTAAGCAGTGGAGGCTGGTGACTTCAAATCAAATAGGGCTGCAGGAGACAGATGGATGGGTGGGGCCAATAGGATGGGGTGTGACCAACTAGAAAGGGGTGGAGTTATAATCACAACCACAAAAACTGGGACTTTAATTAAATACGCTGCCCTGGGTGCCAAACCATCATTATGAAAGTCCAATCAAGACAAAATGAAGTGTAGAAGAGCAAATATTTCAATGCATTGGGTACATGACAGCTTATTTAATATCTAGATGGAAACAAAAAGGTTGTGAGGCATGAAAAAATAAATTACTTTTTAAATACGTTACTGGAATGCCAGTCAAAATAAAGTATAAAAAAACAAGCAGCACTCAACTCAAACCACTTCTCCTTGCACTGCAGTTCTAATTATAATTTATATTCAGCTTTATAAAAGTACCAAGCAACATGCTGAAAGCAGCAATCTCTGTGATACCCCCACTTGTAAAAATGTTTCTTATCCAAAAAAAATCAAAAGAAACCAAACCAAACAAGTGAATTTAAAAACACCACGACACCGGACACAGATGTAAGATTAGCGCTTTCGTTTATACTAATTTGATAAACTTCATCAGATCTGATGAAGTTTATCAAATTAGTATAAACGAAAGCGCTAATCTTACATCTGTGCCCGGTGTCGTGGTGTTCTTATCCAAAAAAGACCTGCTGTCTGACAACAACTATCTACTTGTTTCATGAGGAAAACATGATCAAAGTAAAAAATGAACAGCAAACAAGAAAAATGTCAAGATAAATTTCTTAAAGGATTACTGTACAGGTTATGGACCACACATGATAGATTGGCATTCTGTTTAGTTTACAGGTAAAGCCTGCAAAGATGACTGCAAGTCTCCAACAAATGTAATGAGCTTCTTAAAATACTGTAATCCTGCCCTTTCTTATAAATACTGTCATATACATTTCAATACCCAAGCCTTATACGTTATCTAGTTATGTAAGTATTCTCTGCATGGCAACAACAAAAAGGCTTTCAATGTTGGTAATTCTTTAACAGTATGCTTATTAAAGCTTACTTGCATCTTACAATCTCAGACAAGCTTACCTGATGGTCATGAAAGCATTGCTACTTAAACACAAAGCAACAGGCATTCCAATGGCATGCATTTTCTGAATAAAAAGCATAAATCAACAGTCAAAAATATGATAGAAAACCAGAACATTGTGCAAAATCAAGGACAGATGAAAAGCCACTATAGTACTTGAGTCTACCTTGGATGGGGGAATACTTTGCACACTTACATTGCATAACTGCTCCTTGCTTTGCATAGACACATACAGAGTCACTACATGGGGGAGTGGGATGCAACAAGTATGTCAGAATTTGAAATGTCTGTGGCTGACAGTGATGGCCCTTACACATTTGTCATACCTCTCAACCTCAGAGCAAGAAATCAGGATAAAGCCATAAATAGAAGTGGGATAAAGGCCCAAAAATAAAGACAATTTTTAAATATTGCTCTTATAAACTTAGAAAGATAATAGAATAGTAGGTCTTGGATTAGTATGAATTTTCTGAAGGGTATGAAATCTGAAACTCAAATTTCTGTCATTATTTTCTAACTTCAATCTTTAATGATTTGCCTCTAATTTGCTAGAAAACCACAATTTTATGAAAAACTGACTAAAAATGTGATGCAAAAATATAAAATAGCCACACAATACAGCTGGGAACCTGTCAAAGAAGGGATACTTTTTAATATTAGTACTGTAAGTTGAGCAGCTGACAAAATAAGAGAATCTACATATATTTCTGAAATAAAAGTAATCTATAACTTTGATCATTACAATTATTAATTTTTTTGCGGATGGATTATTAGGGGGAGAGCAACATTTTCAGCCAAAGTCAGGGACAGTTGAGAGGTTTGGATATACCTAACTCTAGAAAGTGATTTATTTGCGCGTACCTCTCAACCTCTTAATGCAGGAAATCTGGACAAGGCCAAATATATTGAGTGAACATACAGATAGTACTAAAAATTGATGTTGTATAAACTTATACAGTTAGAATAACAGGTCTTGCTTTAGTATGCATTTTTCTGAATAGTATGAAGTCTGAAACTCAATGTCTGTCATTATTTAGTGACTTCATTCCTAAATGATTTGTCAGAAAACCACAAATTTTATGAGGAACAAACCAAAAATAAGAAGCAAAAATCTATTCATTCTGTGAAAATCTGGACAGGTGAGAGTTATAGTTCAGCTGGGGCTGTCTTTGAGTTTGCTGCCGTTCCCCCTTCATAAAATCATGGTCGAATGGGGCCTGCCCCCTGCAGCCATTTCAACATCCCATTACATGGCTATTTCACCCAATTTACAATAAACACTGTAATGTGCATACTGCTTAATTTCTACGATGGCTTGGATTTCATTTAAAAGTTTTATTTTACATTTTACAGTACAAACGCTAATAGACATCTGCTAAACAAAGAAATGCAGTCTCACAATGAAAATAGAGTTAGCATTAAAACTTATCAGCCCTTGAAACTCACATTCATCAAAGAAAATACATCTGGCCAGTGGCAGATAGGTTCATAGGTTCATAGGTTCAGTACTAGGCTAACTGCCTTTGTGGGCCATTTTAAGCCTAATAAAGATTAACTATGGGCTGTTTTCAAATCATAGGCCCCTTGCACACGAAACATACATGTGTTCTTTGATACACATTCCAGATTTTATTAAATTATATTCCTCGTATTATACAGTACAGTTGTTAGGAGGCATTTTAAATTTACTGTTTTGAACATTTTTCCAGTAAACAATGAAACAAAATGCATGCACCAATAATGACAAAACTGCCCAATTCAGAACATTTCCATCATAAAAGTCTACTCAAACCTCTACAATCCACCAGTATCAGTAAATATGCAAAGTCTCTGCAGAAGCAAAAGTCATCTAAATAATTCCACATTAAAGAGATCTGTAACTAATGAAGAGGTTGCTGCTAGCAAACAATTTTATATTTCATTGTTTCACCTACAAATAAAGTGCCTGTTAAATGATAAGCTAGTAATATTGCAATAGGGAATGGATGGCAAACTGATAACAGGTTCATAGTTAATAGGTATCTCTGCCAAAGAGGACATTCTCAGGACTGCAGCATCCACCCCTTTAAAAGTACAACACAGTACAGTAATGCATCTACATACTGTGGGAGTAGAACCCACAGCTTTCTACATTGAAAGCAAATATACTACCTGCTGTGCTATTAACAATGCAAGCTAATTCAGCATAAGCAGCACTAAACTTCTCTTCCAATGAAGCTCTTAGCTTCTTGTAGAATCCACTGACACTCAATTGTATCTCTCAACTTTGCAGCACATGAGTACAAAAAATCTGGAAAAAGACAAAATTTATTAGGGGGGTTCAAAAGCCCAAAAACTGGGGACACATTTTAAACATTGCTTGTATAACCTTGGAAAGTTGCTAGAATAAAATGCTGTGCTACCACCATGCATTTCACCACCATGTTGTGAACCCAGAACCCTGTGCACTACAGTCAGAGCAACATACCACTCTGCCAAAGCAGCTGTTTTTTGAAAGACAGGAAGACTGAAACTTAAATGGCTATCATTTAGTAGTTCTCACCATAGCTTTCAACCTGTTAGCACAAAAAAACTGCACAAAGCCAATAGTGGTGGAATACAGCCCCAAATATATTCAGTGAATTCAGTTTTCACCATAGCTATCAACCTATTAGCACAAAAAACCTGCACAAAGCCAATAATGGGGAAATACAGCCTCAAAAATAGGGACACATTTCAAATATTGATCTTATAAACTTAGAAAATTGCTAGAATAAAATGTTTTGTGTTACCATGTACTTTCTGAAGAATATCACACACATAGACACACACACACGCACACACACACACACACACACACACACACACACACACACACACACACAAACAACTTCCTGCAGTAAACTCGATTGCAAGTTCGTATGTTGCCTTACTAATCCAGCATGCTGGTGAGACAGTCTGGATTCTGTGCACATGCTCCAGCGACGAGAGCAACTCCTTCTTTCCCATGAGAGCAAGCTGGGTACTACCCAGCCTGCAGACATTGCAGTCCGATCCTCTTCCAGTCTATGCAGTTGTAACTGCATAGACTTCTGGGATCTCTGCAGTTGAATGTTGTCCTCCTAATCTGTACTGCTGGTGAGACAGTCTGGATTCTGTGCACATGCTCCAGACTTGTTCACTAGCAGTCCGGATATTGCTCCAGACTGGTTCACCAGCAGTCCGGATATCGGGAAATGCCGTGAGTGTGCATGCATGACGTTTTCTTTTCTGTTTGACATCTGGGAGAGCTGCAGTCATGCAGCCTAACAGCACGAGCTGCCCCTGGTGGTAAGCTGTAGCAAGTTTCTATAGTTTAAAAGTAGAATAAGTTGTATTTTTTGTGCTGTCTCAGAAAATTTATTGAGAATGTAGTTTATGAGTAACTTGAATCATATTTTTCAGTGGATCTTTACAAGGTTGTTTTTACACTTAACATAGCACCAAGATTGCCTTTATTCATGAAGCAATAGTAATAACCACTGAAGAGTATAGTAATCCAATTAGAAACATTTCCACTGAAATTCATTCAGATAAAAAAATACATGAGCTGCTCCATCCATCAAAAACAACACAGAAATGAAAACATCCCCATACCTGCACATATAAATATACTAACTCTGATATCACCCAACAGTGAGGTAAAGACACACCTACTTACCTCACTGTTCAGCTATCCTGCCATTAGTAGCAAAAGCAAAGCTATGATCAGTGGGAAGTGTTGCAAAGTGCTGTTCCACAAAGCCACAACCCTGATCCATAACAAAGGTAAAAGTATCATTCCTCATATTGCCACACAAAAGTAACATAAAGGAAAACTTCCTTACCTCACTGTTTGATGAAGCACCCAATCGAGGGAAGCAGACAGTATGCCATGCAAGTGAATAGCAAGCATTTGATGCAATATGTGGAACTCTAACCAACACCTGACTGTGAATGAATCAGGATTTATCCTTGCTAGCACAGTTTACTTCTTGACCAATGAAGTTTACTCATGAAATAAAAATTTCACTGGAAGTGGGCAAATTTGACTTTATTAGTACCTGTACGCTAGAGTCATTAAAAAAAGACATTTCTTATCTTTATTAAATATCTCCATTGTACAATGACCCTGCTTTTACTCAACAGATATCACAGCACATACCAGGATGCATAGATGTCTTTTGTACCCAGTGAGCAAGAGCGTGTTTCTGAATATGCTCACTTCCTGGGAAGGGACATATTTACTTAGTGGTGCATGCCACTGATGTTGTGGCATTAAACAATTATAGCTGCATTTGTTTACTGTTGAGCTTTTGGTATGGAACTGGATGTGTGTATATATATATATATATATATATATATATATATATATATATATATATATATATATATATATATATATATATATATATATATATATATATTTATTTATTTATTTATTTTTGTCTGATACAATTACAAGAACAGCAATTTAAGCTTCATCATTTTGGTGGGCAGATCTTTTAGCAGTGGCAGATGTAGTTTATTTTTGCTAAAAAAATCTGTTTAGGAGGTTGCATAGGCTTGTCTGAAGATTATTTTTACAAGTGGCATTTAATAATAATCTCCTTACTGTGAGAGATCTACATGTTTATTCTGTACTGTTCATGTTCAATCTCTTCTCTTCATTAGAAGCTAATGAAAGTGGTATACCCTTTGGGGATCACTGAGTTTGCTGTGGCTTCCTTTACTTGATCAACCTCCTACCTGTTTGCATGCTACCAGAGAATGGTATCCGCACGTAATACTTCTAGTAAATTTACCATGGTGTGGCAAGTGCCACTAAGAGCACTTTTGGGTCATTTATTGTTTACTGTGTTTATGGTACCCTTAGAAGACCTCTTTATGCAAAAAGGTGTTATCAGTCTATTTTTCCTTCAAGTGTAAATCTACCTTTGGATGATATGGAATTTATTCACCAGTGATTGTCCTGTAACTGGTAAAAATATAACATCTCCAAAACTGAAGTCATAGTAGTACAGGTTGATTCTGCTTGATAATCATATGACCTTTCATTGCCACCTTATATTATCTATCATGCCAACAAACTGGATTGTATTTTTAAAGTAAAATATCTTGGCAAAATCCTTGACCACTGATTGTCATTTAAGGACCTGGGGCAAGATTCATAAAGGTGATGAGCCCTTCCATGAGCAGCCACCCCCTCACTGTAACCCTTTTTGATTCAGAGATGAGTGCACCTCTGTCATTTTTCACAATAGGAGGAATCAATGCAGTAGGTCGTCCCAGCAGTCATACTAACGGATAATGAGACAACACAGTACTAATGCTAATCAGCCAGGTTTTCTCTCCTGGAAGTGCCTATGGTAAGTAATTTATGCTGACGGGTGTTTCAGAGAATCACTCATCTGCATAAATTAGCATGGCCAGTTGTGTATTAACACCACCAAAAGGCAGTGGTCATACATTAAAATAAGTGGGAGAGACTGCATCACATGGTTTGCAAATGTAGGTGGAAAGAAGGAATCAACTCCTGTACCATTGATTCTTTGCTTACCAAGGATTGCTTCTTTGGACCTTGCTTTGAGAGTAATCCAACTTGACCTCTTAAATGTCCATGAAAACATCTGTTTGATTTAACCTTTTTCACTAAGGTGTGTGAAGTGCATTATTAGATGAGTTTTGAGCTGCCACCATGGCATACTTTGCCTTCTGAAGTTCTATACTGCATCCTTCTCTGGTAACTCTGAGAAGGTATACAATTATAGCAAGGTCTACAGGCACCATGTCTAATTCCCTGATTGAGGTACCCCTCAACAATAAAAAACACAATCAGGAGTTAGGGACCAAAAACAAATACAAGCACACACACTGCAAGCAGTCTTTAAAACCCCTTTGACAGATTGGCACCCATAACATAAGTCTCGCTTGCAACATTAACTGAAAGAAACAAATCACATGTGCTTAAGTGATTTCAGGTATGGTTTGCAGGAACCAATATGCATGTCTTCCCCACTGTATTGTGTCACCTAATAGCTTGTGCCCAGGACAGCTACCCACTCCACACCATCCTACCTATAGTTTTGTCAGGGTGTCATCTTTGCATTTGTCAATGGTCGACAAACTAGGTGTATAAACTAGGCAGTAGACTAATTAAGACAACATGTAAATAAAGTGTCAGATATAAATAGAAGTCTAACTTCACAAAACTATTCATGTGGGAGCTGGTTACTACAGCACTAAACTGTGTTTGGGTGCAGGTTATACTGGATTTATACATTTCTGTCATGGTTTGTACACAAGGATTAAACTCAGGTAAACAAATTCACAAGCCAGACTTGAGTAAATCTAGGTTAACACTTACCCAAACCTGGTTTAATGGTATTTAATTGAATTATACAGTGTTTTACATCGTTTATCTTAAAAATGAATGCTAAGCTATTTATTTTGTAGCAATGTTTGGTTGTAAATGAATATGATCTCTTCGCAGTAGCTTAACAGACTGTATTAGTAGAGATAAAACACAGGAAATGAACTGCTGAAGATTAATATATAACCCATCCGTACATGTGAAAACTGTGTATGAAAATCTAGATTATTGCCCTGTTGTGGTATGTGTCCACATGACAACTTACTGTCTTAAAAAATCTGTAGTACAGAATACCCGATAACAGAACAAATGACACTTGTTTGGGTGATGGTTGTACATGTGTGTGAACGTCGATCTTTAAAGAAGAGGAATTAGGCTTAAAATCCATAATAATCAATGGACTTTCCACTTTTAAGAATTATAGCTAATTTATGGTTTTGTTTTAAAGAAAACTGTAAAACAGTATACATTCAAATATATATGTGCATGAGGGGGTCACCTATGACCCCATTGTCGCACTATTTTTCAACTCACCATTCATCAAAAGACAGAATATGAAAATGGTGACTTCCCACCCCGTAAGTTATATATACCAACCCCACAGTTGCTCCACAGAGGATTAAAGGGGAATTACATGAAAAGTGTTCTGCCAGTTTGCACAGTGCAAAACATTGTAGTGAAACTCGCCAAGATATTCAATTTTTACATAAAATGAATTGGAAAATCCTAGTGATGACTCATAGGATAGCCTTGTTCAGCAAAGCTAGAATTACACGATATGTCTCGTCTTTTTCACCTGAGTACGAAACATGCCATGTCCTTTTACAGTGTGATACACTGGGTTTTCACAGCTGAAATGAGTCTGCAGACCAGCTCACTAAACAGAGCATATCTGAGATGATGACAATTTCTAAATTTTTGGCAGAAGGATGGATGCAGACATTTTGATCTGTTGCCGATTTAACAAGCTCAAAGCAAAAAAATGAAAAGACTAGCATATCCAGAACTGTCAAGAAGCTGGCTTTGTGAAATTTTTAAAACTGTCAATTACCCAGACAAAAAAAAAAATAGCATCCGTTTGTTTTCTTTTCCTCATGTGTCTGACTGACCTTTTGTCAATTGCTGAAAATTACCGACAAATAAAAGATTGCTTAAGTCAGCTGGGTGTTTTGAAATGTACAGACAATAAAAACTAAAGTGGAATTGTGCATGATATATTTGCTTATAAGCCATCAAAATATTCTGTAGTGGAGCAGTTGTTGCCTTTGGGCTTTTTTATTATCATTGAGGAAAGGGAGCAATTGCCATTAAAACTTAACAGGTGTTATGAAACATGGGAGAGTTTTGCGTGTTGAGCCCTTAATGGTGTTTCAGAGGTTTAGTGCATTGTAACTGTGTCAGTGAAAGACGTACTATTCACCTTTACAATTAAACCAAAAGCACAGTAACTGCCCTATCATACATTGCATGACACTACACAACACAATAACAATACCCACTGAAGTGTTTACAGCCATCTGTGCTGTTGTGTTCATTATACTTCTATTAGAGAGGGTGGCGGTAACAGAAGAATTCTTATTATTAACTTGAGCATCTAGCTCGGTGATGCTTCCGCTTGTTCTTTAGCACATACTTGGCAATGACAAATGATTATTCATTAAGTGATAGCTTTAATTTTTAAGAAATGTCCAGTTCAAGTGTAGGAGTATGCATAATAAAAGAAGTTATGCACAGCTGTTTGGCATACATCCACATATACACCATCAGGATGGGGGTTGCCAAATGCTAAGTGCAGGGGGCAGAAGATGAATAATGGGAAATTATGAGAGACTGCGTGTAGTCCCCAGTGAGCAAAAAAGTAGAAACTCTTTCTTAATGACTTTCTCTGTTTAAGAAATTTAAATCATTCAGAATTAAATGAAGCAGTACTGCATGAATAATTCAAGGTGGAAATATTTAAAGGTTCACTGTTATGATCATGTCAGTACTTTTATTTTATTGTATGACTGCAGCTGCTGCCAGGAGCAGGAGCTCTGATGCCATACAATTTATCATCTATTTTTCTTTTTAAGATTGTATTTTAAAATTCCTATGCTTTATCAATGAAGCAGTGCAATAATAAAGAAGTTTCATTTTTTTGAGCAGTAGATATAAATCTCTTTCTGCCACCCTTGTACTTCATTTATTTTTCAATTTTATGTGGAGTTTTATGCCTCAGTCCTCTAGGGTATGCATTATTCCCAGAATTTAAACTTTACACAGAAGATAAGCATGCACTTAAGGGGGGGGGGGGTGACCTGGCACAAAGACACACTAAAACATACCTGCAAGCTGCACACACACACACACACACACACACACACACACACACACACACACACACACACACACACACATACACACACATATGCATGCACACACAGCCACACGCACACACACACATAAATACACACCTACACCAACATTCACTTCTTGAAGTGATAACAGCTGAAGTCCTTAAATATGTTAGCTTTACTCTGCTGTACTGCACAAAACTTCTTAGCTTTATTGTCACTGAGATTCCATGTAAGCTAGACCACATTGCTAACCTTTGCTAAGCAAATAGGTTTGTTATCTTGCTGCCTTGCTCAGCTTGTCTGGCTGGGGTCTGTGTGCACTTTACTCAGCAGTATATTGGATTGGGTTGGTGTGTCTCTGACATATCTGAAGTTTTGTTCTGACACAGGTGTCAGGATTCTTCTTGGGGACTGATATAAAAAGTTGCCCCAGTCTGTCTAACAAATATCAAAAATATACTCCTTTAACCATGATATTAACTTCATCCAGCAATTCTGGAATGATCTTTGTCACTCATGCATGTTTACTGCTCCCAGTGATTTCAATATAAGACCCGGAAAAAAAAAACAGAAACATAACTGTATAAATTGCCATTTTTTTTCAGTGTAGGACTAGGAAAAAGTGGAATAATATGAATTGCCAGTGGTTTCAGTGTAGGGCCAGGAAAAAAACACAGAAAAGAGCAGTATGAATCACAAGTGGTTTCAGTGGAGGACCAGAAAAAAACACAAACAGAACTGTATAAATTCCTAAATTGCTTTGTCAATTTAATGTACTACCTCAGCAGGCTGTCTGTGCAAATTATCAAGGTGCTGAATGATCCCATGTCAGTCAAGAAAGGTAAAACGCAGATCAAAACAGGGTGGGACAGATTTCCTTGGCTATGTAGCCAACTGGACTTTGCACACTGCATGTACCATAGTGGCCATTCATGATAGGGACTGCTACTGTGAGTATTAGTGCTGGGGTGCAGCATGATTTTGTACAGCCAGTACCTGCTGAAATACAAAAACTTGTGTTCTACCTCTGCCAGAATTTCTCTGCATATCCCCCTTGAAATCAGCACAGGTTTGGAGAATGAGAACCATTCCTAACAGATGCCAGAGCTGCAGAGGAGGTTAAGGGAAACATGCAGTTTTACTTTAAAATTGTTCCTGCTGCAAACTGTGTGCCTAGTATATCTGGATTAGTAAAAGATGCCTTAAAAATTGTGCATAGCATTTCAGGTTTTATTGCATTAAAGTGTCACTTTAATCAAGTAATCAAGTAATCATTAAGTAAAATTTGCATATGCACTGTTAAGTGTAAACTGGCATTTCCATCAGTAAAGTTTATGTTTTCTCTGTGTAACTTATCATAAATCTCCATCATGGCATCAAACTGCATTCAGCTTTTGAGGACTCAGTGCCTAACACATGGTAGGGTTTCCATGACGTCACAACAAAAAGTGCCTCCAGAAACATAAGAAAAACAAACTCTCAATGAATGTATAACTGTAGTAAACTAGCACACTGACTACATTTTGTCCCTCAGCACTGTAGTTTGTACAAAATTTCTTTTTACAAAGAATATGACTCCTTATATAACAAGCCAAACCATCATCTATGTCACACACTACATTTTGAAGTGATTAACAATGGTGGGTCACAATCATAGTGAGCTGAAATTGCTGCAGCATGAATCTTAATGGAAGAGAAAGACAAACCTTATAATCACATTTAAAACTTGTTGAAGAAGAGACCTGCTGTCTTTCAAAACAGAATATGCCAGGCTGTTGTTATGAAGAGATTGAAGCTTGACATTGAGCAGGGCCAATGGAGCTATTAAAATCATCCTTGGCTTGTCTTGTCTGCTTGTCTTGTCTGACCTTAGAAGAGAGAGAGGTGGAAAAGCATAGAGGTGGAAATTTTTTCCGAAGATTTTTCCAACTGAAAGCATCCACTTTCCAAGCTGTGTGATGAAAACCTCTGTGCAAAACTTTGGCGGCTGGTGGGTTTAGTGGAAGCGGAACAGATCTGTATCTGAGTTCCCCATGACACTGTCAATTTTGAAATACATGATGAAGAAGTTTCCACTCGTGGGGATCCATGATTTGTCTGCTTAACACATCTGCTAAGGAGTTCTGTGCTCATGCAAACTGGACTGCTACATCTCTTCATGTTGATATGTAGATGCTGTAGTCTCTGCAGGCCACTTGTCTTGTATCCACTTTCCATTTAGATGAAAATAAAACCTACCGTGGTGAATGATATGATATCCAGAATCCATCTTGGTAATTAAAATCCACCTTTTGAAGACAGCCTTTCTCCCTCCCAAGTGTGCTGCCAGGCGCAGAATGTACTGGCAACTGAAATTAGCCTTGTCCTCCTTTTTTTTTTTACAGACTTCCACAGGCCAAACAACACAACATCAGACTGCAAAAGGAGCATCCAAATGTTGTTTTAAACATGCTCAGCTAAATTCTGATCTCAACCAGGCATGCCTGAAGAACAGAACCCCTGCACAGCATCAAACCCCATTGCAAGGAATGTTTACCCACCTGTTCAGACACACAAACTAATCCTCCTGCACTCTTACACTCAATACAAAGCCCTTGCCTTTTTTTAATCAACAGGAGGCCTAACACCTTTAGGCCCCTGAGAGACAGTTAGGCCCCCTGAGCCTAGGACTCTTGTCTTTACTTATGAGCTTCAGGCACCCTATAGTACCTATCCACCCTATTTTGGGCATCCGAGGAAGAATCAGAGGATTGAGGAAGCCTCTGCAAAAACATCTTCCACCACATTCAGAACAGGAGGAGGTATAGCCAGGAGGTATAGCTAAAAACAAGAATTCCCAAAGCCTCTCTTCAGAATCAGAGAAATCTTGACCTTCCCATAAAACCTCCCTCTCAACGCATGCAGAGTCTCTGAAAATGAAAAATCCTCAGGAGGGAATGAAGAACATCCCATTTACATACATAAGTAATTTTCAAAGAAATAGCCACTTATAGTATTTAAAAACACCCAGAAGAAATATTACAAAACTTACCCCAACAGATCATAACATTCTGGGTAGTTAAACTGGGTAGAGCCCCTTTTACAGTACAGGCCTGTGGAAAAAAAAACTTTAGTCAGACATGATTTACAATAAAAAGTCATAATATTAATACGATACCTTCATATGCAGGAATGCTTATATACATAGTTGCATGCAGGGAGTACAAAATCACTACGACAATGCAGAAAATAGATGTGTATGTTAGTAAATACATAACAGCTGAAGAATACATATACAATATTAACACATTGAAAACTAGTCTGATCTTTAGTATAGCATTAATGATATATGATCTATGTAAAAATAAGAGCAGCAGTGTGGAAGGCATTGAAACAATGAATGCATGCAATCAGTGGTTTGCAACATTAGCATATGCAATAAACAGCAACTGCATCGGCCATAAACTAAATGATCTGATTGTCAAATGCTAGCAAAATACAAACAGACAAAGCATACATTGTATTTTAGTACATGTCAGGATTCAGGTTTGTGTAGCAGAAATTCTCTATAAAATGTACTCCACATGATATGTACATTTTTTTTTTATGGAATGTATGTGATTGATCTTTGGTTTTCTCCTCTATACAATGTACTGTGCATGTTAAAATATTTTATTTGTATGCAATATGTGTGTGATTTAACTATGGTTTTCTCCTTGGACCTCCATTGAAAATGGGATTTGCCCAGTCAGAGTTTCCAGTTAACAGACAAATAAATATATTTCCTACAAGCATAACAGTCAATTTGCCATTTAATACTCTACCTGAAGTTATTAAACTTGTGCAGGATTCTTAAAAAAATGTCCTGCTCTATTTTATTGTCTTTAGTCTTATCTGCCTCCATGTACTCTAAAATTCTTATTTTTATATTTTTAGTTGTATTCCCAATACACAGCAATTTGAAAGCAAATCTAATAATACAAATTACATATTTTGAGTCACAAGTAAGAAACTGGTGTGTATTTATAAACAATTTTACTCCAGAACAGCCCATGGCAGTATGAATAAATATGTACGTCAATGAAGGCCTCAAATGCCTGGCTGTAAATTACTAAATGTATAAAAAGAAACTTCTTATGTTTACTATATTCCAAACTGGCTGCAAAATGATCTTTCCTTTAGAGAAAACTATGAGTTTGTTTATCCATTTTTTCTGCAGTGTCTTGTCATTATTAAATGAACATAATTGTTTTTAACATAACCAACTTCTTTTGTCAAGGCAGCATACCATTTGATAAAAATAATTATTTTGCTGCTCCCCAGAACTTGAATACATATGACTAGTCCACTTAAGTCTTTTCCACACTCTAGGCAGACTACAATAACAGTTTATAATATGTACCTGACTTTTCAATTGTACCATTTGATATGCTGCACTAACAATGCGTGGTGTGTGTGTGTGTGTGTGTGTGTGTGTGTGTGTGTGTGTGTGTGTGTGTGTGTGTGTGTGTGTGTGTGTGTGTGTGTGTGTGTGTAGTCTCTGAAACAAAATATTTCCTTTAATCTTTTGCACTATTGTACAAAATCATGTTCGAAAAAAAAATTTTTAATCTCAGGAATTTTCTGTATGTAATAGAATTTAACAAGATGTCTAATGACAAATGTTTACATGCAGAATGAGATCTCCTGTTATTTCCTTCTTGTAAGTAATAGTTCATATTTCTTAGAGAACCTGACACGACAGTTCTAAATCCAGAAAATACATTTATTTTGTACTCAGCTGTACCACAATGGAATTTATCCCTTCTGTTCTAATATTTGTAAACCATCTTGTGTCTCAGTAATTGAGCCTTTCCACACAAATAATACATTGTTTTGTAGTAAGTTGTGAACTCTAAATATATTTTCTGAAGATCTGCCATTACAAGGTTAGAGGGAAAAAAATTGTATCCACAGCAGCACCTTCAGATTGCAAAGAAATATGTCAATTAAATATGAAATGTGTATGTCGACAATACTTCAGAAGTAATGTAAGGAAGTCACCAAAGATCCTTGAGAAATCTTTTTCATGTTAAATATAACCTTAGCGATACAAGAAAATCAAGCAGGAAAAGGACACACATGGCATAAAACCAAACGATTTATTTAGTAAGTGATGTCTGTATGCAAATATTCATTTAATTGTCAGTGGAAGAAAATTGGTCTGCCAGACCTCTTCCTGCAGTGTGTAAATCAGATATTCCTGTACCCTAAACATTAGGCTTAGTAATGAAGCACCGTGAGCACCCTGACGTTCAGTTAGCTTAGACCATCAGAGAGTTGACAGGGTCCAACCGTTCATGTCAAAACAACTAGAAAAAATATAAAAGCAAATATTCAAGTTTTACTACTGAATTTCTTGGCTGCAAACACTCCATTTAATCGCACACTAAATTAAATTAAATTGCTGGAAGTAAGATAACCATTGGAATATTAAAGCCACCCATATTCTAATATATATTCGAAGAGATAGTCAGGTTTTAATCAATCACAGTTATATGTTTATGTTTCTACAGAATTAAGTAGAATATTGATTTTTTTTCTTAGTTTTTGAAATATGTATATGCTGCGGTAGCGTTGTCGCCTCACAGTAAGACGCTGTCCGGTTCGATTCTCAGCTAGAGCGTCTTCTGCATGGAGGCATGCGTGAATGGGTGTACCTTCGTTGAAGGTTGTGCATCAGGGCTGGTAACTCAGCACGTAAAAATCAACTACCAATCATTAGCGGACCAGAGTTCCGCTGTGGCGACCCCTAACCGGGAAAAGCCGAAAGACACAAACACAAACAAGATTTAGTTCTAGTTTTTTTTTACATAAGCACAGTGCTTATCTGCCAATTTATATAAGTTTCACCCAAAAAAGATTAGTTGTTTTGCTACTAAGAAGTGAAGCTGTTTTTAATTGCAAGAAGATTTTTTTGTTTTGGTATGAAGAACTTGAAAAAGTGAAGAAATTTTGATCACAAGAAGATTTTTACTACTGTTTGGTCTTTTAATTTACAAGTATTTCTTACTACTATTTCTTGGTGTTTTAGCTTAGCCCAAATAGCTCGAAAAGGCTATTCTTTCATATTTCTTTCTAGTTGTATCCTAAACATTAACAAAGTAAATTATCATATGGATTGACTTGGTAATTCAAGAAGTTTCTTGGACCTTTCAGTATTATATTAACACTAGAAGTAATAGCACTCAGGGGGAAAAGGAAGCTCCAAGGAGAAAAAAAAATAAAGTTTTATATCCTGGCCATGTTTCAGTACGAGTATGTTTTTATTATTTTTATCGCATTGATTGGTTGTTATACATCCATACTGTTAATCCTTGAAGATGGTGTGATTTCTGTTTGATGCAAAAATAATTTAAAAACTGTTCCTGCCATAAACTGCATGCCGAACATACCCAAAAATCTTTGGAAGGTGCCTGTAAAAGCTGTGCTCAGCACTGCAGAATAGCCGTGTATGGGATGCTATTTTTTCTGCAGTGAAGTGTAAAAGATTTGCATGCATTCTGCTAAGCAAAATTGGCATTTTCTTCATTAACATTTTCCTGTTAGGAAGTTATTAAGTATTTCCTGTTAAGCTTATCATAAATATATGTCATGGAACTCAGCAGTCAGCAGATTCTGAGAAATCTGATAGGGTTAGGCACTTCAGGAGCTTCATGACATCATCACTGTTGCATTATTGGACATGTACATGCTGACAGGTTCTATGTCCTTGCTCATTTCTGCTGCTTTATTTGGCATTCACTTGATCATAGGTTCCAAGTCCTGACAGGCTGCAAACCAAGAGGACAGGACTGATCCCTGCTACTGTAAGAAGTCATTACCTCCTGAGCCATAATACTTCCCATATACAAGTAGAGGTACTTCCTGCACCTTATGTTTATTCAGTTGGGATAACAGTGCAGCCTAGGGGTCATAACTGCATGATGTAAATATTGTTGAGACTATAGCCAATAAAATATAGTGAATCAAATGTTAAAAACATATTTTTCTGTTGCACTTTTTTATAGTCACACTTTCTCTCCTCTTCACATTTTTCTTCACCCTCACCTCACAATAAATCTAATAGTTCTGCTGTCATCTGTAAATGAAAAAAATTACTAATGGATTTTGGCTTGTGAGAGATTAGACCAGGGGGTGGGAGTACTGTGTAAGTGTGAATAACTGAATGATTTTTTGGTGGGAGTGAAAACTTCTCTGTAAAATGTAGATCTCTGGCAGGAAAATACCACTGTAGTAGTTTTACAGTCTGCATGGAGTTAAAGTTGGTGAAAATACATATCTCTCAAATTTCTCTGATTTTTGCCTCATATTTTTGTCTTGCCCCTTATAAAATAGGGCCTCACTATATTAATAGTGGATTTCAGGAGGACTCAGAAGGTACATCAACCTCTGGAAATTAAGGGGGTGGCAGTGGAAAGAGTCAAAAACACCAAGTTCCAGGGTGTGCACATCTCAGATGACCTATCCTGGTCGACTTAGTCACAGAGTAAAGAAGGCACAACAATGTCTGCACTTCTTATGGAAACTGAGGAAGGAAAACCTGTCTCAGTCCATCCTCAAAGCCTTATAAAGGGGGACCATCGAGAGCACCCTCTCAAGTAACATCATAGTTTGGTATTGTAACTTCAAAGCATCTGACCGCAAGGCTCTCTCAGCAGAAAAAGTAATTGGTTCCTCACTCCCATCCATGGATGATCTGCACGAGACTTGGTGTGAGGGGAGGGCAAAGAAGATAATCAACGATCCCACTTACTCTGCCCATGGCATGTACTTCCACCTTTCTATTATTAGCTTACACTGCAAAACATCTAGACTGAACAGGAGCTTCTTCACTCTATCCATTAAGGTTGCTGAACTTGAATGCCAGGCATGGCCGTGAATTGTTAGATCAATATACCACTTGCTATGTATGTATGTATCCGTGAATTACCATATAGGTGGCAGTATATTAAACACCGAAAATGTGATAAGAGACTTAGGGACACAGGTGGACAGTGCTCTCACCTTGGATAACCACATCGCCACAACATTCAGGATATCCTTCTATGTGGCACACCTCATCACTAAGGGCTTTTCATCCAGAAAAAAGGAGGTCATTGCCCCACTGTACTCATCCCTCATTAGACCCATTATAGAATACAACGCCGCATTTGGTATGTACCTCTCAAGACATCTGCAACAACTGGAAAGGCCGCAGAAATACCTCACTAAAAGAATCACAGGCCTAAAGTAGATGCTCTATGCTAACCGCCTTAAAAAACTCCAGCTATACTCTGTCGCATATCGTCTACTCAGAGGCGATCTCTGCTTAACATACAAGGCCATGTCAAACCCAGAGCTGTTGCACATGCTACACTTAAAGAAATCCCAATCCCTCAGAGCCACACGCTCCAGGGATCTAAACCTTATAATCACAATAAACAAAACATGCTGGAAGGATAGGTTCCTGACCCAGAGACTCCCCAGACTCTGGAATAGATTACCCATACATGTCAAGCAGAGTGCCTCTTTGGCCCTCTTAAAAAGGAACCTTGACGATTGGATGGGAGAAAGGAAATTCACCCCGGGGATCACGTCAGTCGCCCTGTTAGACGGGTCCAGGGAAGTAAATAGTGTGGGAAGAAATAGCCAGGGAATTGTTATGGCTAGGCTTGTATAGGTCCTAGGGCTGATAGCCTAGCACCAACCTATGAACCTATGAACCTATGTTGTGTTAGCTATAGTAATCACTCTGGCAAATTGCTTTAGTAAATGGTACAGTTAGCCTCATTTTTTATGCTATTACTTCCTGAATGCACAATAGTTAGGAGTGAGTTACCACACCATACATGTGCCATCTGAACATCAGAGTATATCATACTACAACTGATGACATGCAATATTCTAAACAATCACAATGTGAAGTCTAGTCTTGAAATACCTCCTAGTATAATATTATTTGATGTTTTCCTGCCCAATGGTGGTGGCTTATTGTGTTGTTAATATTTTAATTATTATTGTATGCGCATTAGTCTTACTGTCATTCAAATTATGTGTCCATTGTTATGTCTTGCACGGGGACCAAAGCAATGTAATTTCGTTCAGCTTGCACTGCTGTGCATATTTGATCAACATTAAAGTTTACTTTGGCTTTGACTTTGACTAAAATATTTGATTTCTGGTAAAAAACTGAAGATTACAACCAGTCATTAATATTATATTAATAGATATTGTTCAGAAAATACAGTTTGATACAATACATGCTGTTCTATTAAACATTTCAGTAAATTAGAATAATGTTTTAAAACTTTTCCTGATTTTGAGTTTTAGACCCTCCATTATTTTTGTCCGTCCACAATTCTTAAGTAAAGAAGTTGAGAGGTATGTAAATAGGACCTGCGTAGAGTAGTCCAGGTAAGACATATGGAACTGGGCAGCATCTTTCAAATAATAGGGTTTGATTCTGCTGAGTTTTTTAAGTACTTGCTGGGTATGTAATTTAGGTTTTCATTCAGGGTAATACCAAAATGTTTTGTGTGTGGTGAGATTTCTATCTTATCATTTTTGGTGAATGAGAGGTTGAACTCACGTTTCATGCAGGAAGATGGTTTAGGGGAGAATATCACTAGCTTGGTCTTTTGAGGGTGTAGGAGAAGGCTGTAGTTCTGAAGCCATGTTTCAGTAGATGAAAATGATTGTTGATTGAGGGCCTATAATTCTTGAATGGTAGAAGCTGAGCAGATAACGGTTGATTTATTTACATATTGTATTTCTTTGTCTGGATGGTCACTGAAGCAATATCATTTATGAACATGTTAAAAGTAAGGGAGCAAGGACAGACCATTGCGGGACACCAACAGTTATTGTTAGAAAAGATTACTCAGTTTTTTGCCATTGTGCATATCGTGTTCTGTTACTTAGGTAGCTGTGGAGTAGTTTAACAAAGGGATCAGGCAGGCAAAGTAGCAGAAGTCTGTGTAAGAGTTTTGAATATAAGACTATGTAGTAGTTTTAATGAGAGACTTCAACAAATATCTTACAGAGGTTGAAAAAGACAGGCTACTAGTTTACCTTCATTGTAGTTTTAGTAAGCTAAGAGGGCTTTGTTTATGCCGTGGTTAGGCTGCAAGCAATGTTAGGATGGTGAGATTAGGTTGTTTTCTGTAACATGGTGAAGTAGATGGGTGTGGACATGCTTTTCTATTGTCTTTTAAAGGAGAGAGAGAATAGCTATAGGTGCATAGTTTTGCAGTTTGATATGTCTGCAGAGTTCCCAACTGTGTAATGGCAGCATGGTAGAATGTTTCCATAACTGAGGTACAGTTATGTCGGACTGTTAATAATGGTAGGATATTGGTTTGGGGGATATTTTGAGGTATTTAGCAGGAACAAGCTCACCTGCAAGAATGGTAGGTTTAAGTTTAGTAAGGTAACATCATAGAATAGCTATAGGGATGAATCTGAGAGAGAAGGTATTAGCCTGGGTGGGGAAGTTAGAAACATGGGTGATCCTGGCAAATTTATTTTGTGAGATAATTGATGCTGCAGCATTTATGAAGTGTATGTTACACCGAGAAGGTATACTTGTGTTTGAGTCAGTAGTTAGTGGATTGGCTGTATTGTTTTGCCTAAATTGAGAAGTTTATTAATGGTAGACCAGAAGAACGTTGTTGAAACTGAGATTATTTATTGAATGTTAATATAAAAATTATTTTGCCTTGTTTAATATGAGTTTAGCTAGATTTTGTAGGTGATTGCTGATTTGATAGTTATGCTGGGTTGCTGGGTTTTATTGATGTGCCAAATTTTCCTGTCCCTAATTCTCCTGAGTTGTTACGCTTCTGAAGTAAGTCAAGGGGAGAGAATGTTCTTCACTCTTCCTCCATAGGGTGCTATTTGGCTGATTATGCTGAGGAAAGTATTATTAAATTAAGCACATTCTGCACTGACTGAAATGAGATTTTAGGAAATTCCAGCTGCACTGTTTTACAGTGGATATGAAGATGTGTGGAGTAAAGTTCAAAAGACTTCTAGCATAGCTATAGTGGGAGGCCTTGTGTTTTTATATAGACGTAGGTTGTCTGAAAGGATCTCCATGATTTTACAATTTTATTATGGTTGGAGACTAATATCCAGTCTACTGTAGATTCACTTCCTGCACGTTTTGTTATATCTTACAGAAGTATTAATTAGTTGCGTGAAGCTGAACAGATTAATGGAGGTACCTGATGAGTCTTGGTTGACACTGTGTTGAATATATTTTTTGTGGTAAACACATACCCCACCAAACAAAATCTAGCCCTAGCATTATTGTTTTTGTATTTTTTTGTCACTGCTTTCACATCTTGATGCAGATAGCACTTCAGTGTACACTAAATTCAGATTCATGTTGATTTATTGAAAGACATTTCTTCGACTGCTGATGCAATAAAAAATTCTACCAAAACACCATTTGACAATTCTCCAAAGCATTCTTTTTCTACATGAGGAGCAGGCCCCCTGCACCCCTCATGTGGGGGAAGCTACCCCATACTGCTTGAAATGATATAATCTACTCCGAGGATGAACAAAAATGGAGAAAAGGGAAGGTGTTTTGGTACAATTTGTATGATCTATTAGTAGTCGAAGAAATAACTTTCAGTAGATTGAATGCATCTCCTAAATTCACCTCAGTGGTGTACAGAGAGGGAGACACATTCAACCATTGCAGTTCTGTTGTAGCTGAAATCATATTCATGGCAGAAGGAAATAAAAGCTATATACCCTCAGTAACTATGCATCTGTGTTGTCCATTTTCATTCTTCCTCAACGAGTGGGTCTCGGATCCAACCCTTTCGATCGGACTCAGTTGCTTTTCACTAGATTCTAGTATGCGACTCTTGAGCTCCTCCTTTTACCCGTAATGTTCCTGACCACTGCCCCACCTCAGATTGAGTTTGCTGCTACTATATAACTAAATATATAGCATAATAAAAATAATAATAATAATAATAATAATAATAATAATAATACAAAGAAATAGTATAGTAACAGAACAAGGGTTCAAACAGGAACTGTGGTTCCTAACAAAAAAAAAAAGGTCATCAGGTCACTCCTAAACACATGGATAGGGGGAAGGTGGGAGGGAAGTTGAGGAAGAATGAAAATGAACACCACAGATGCATAGTTATGATGAGTATATAACTTTTATATCTGAACTGTGACCATCCAGAACTTGAAGTTCTTTACAAACTGGTTCTGATAACTGAGATCCAGGATAGGTCTCAGGTCCCATTTTCTTTGGCACTAAATAGAACCTTGAGTAAAATCCGAATTCTATTTGGTCTGGTGGAACCTCTTGGATGACTCATTTGCCTAGCAGCTTTTGAATCTTCAGATCTGCTAACTCACACTGATTGGGTGGAACATTGGGGAGACATTTTCTTTTCATAGAGGGAATTTGTAAAAAGGAAATGAAATATCCCCTGGATACTATTCTTTGCACCCACATATCTTTTGTGATGGCTGCCCAGGCTTTTGGGTACAAAGAGAAGTGTCCCCCAACTGCCTCCAGGGAAGAACAGTTGGGCAATCCTACATGAGTGCTAAAAAGGTCTAGCCAAGAAAGAATCTTGGAAGCCCTGGTTTTGGGGACCCCCTCTGCCACATGAGCAGTGTTTTCTGTTACTGTTTCCCTCTCTACCTCTAGGAGAAGAATCTCTGTGTGAGCCCTGGAAAGGTCCTTGAGACATCTGGAATCACATCTTCTTATCACTACTTTGATTCCTAGAAAATGGTCTCTATGGGGTAGAAAAATGGATTCCCATGGCAGACAAGGTCTTTCCATCCTGCTCAGTGTGGGGAAAGTGTCTCTTTAATGGTGGGGCCAAATAGAGAGGATCCATCAAAGGAAGTACTGATGAATGATGCTTTGAAGTGCTCCACAAAATCACACAATCATATCCAGGCATGTCTTCTAATGGCTATGCCTGAACCTGCGGCCAGTGAGGAACCCCTCAGCTGCATGAGTGAGAGATTAGCCTAATGGATGCATTTAATAGATTGTAGGGTTTCCAGTAAAGAGGAAAAGACCTCTTTCTCCATCAACATGGACCCAGGGGTAGAGTTAGAGAGTTCCTTAATTAAGTTCCTCTGTAACCTAGTGAAGTCTGCCAGTTAGTTTAGCGACCATAAGGCAAAGGTCGCTGAGGTATAAACTCACTTCCCACATGTGTCCAACACCCTACATTCTCTATTGGGGGGGTGGGCAGAGGAGCTCTGTTTGGCCAGCTCCTTTTTGGTGCACACCAACCATGGCATCAACAGGGATTCCCTTACTCCAAAACTGTCTATCTTTAGGTACTCCAAGAATTTTATCAGGACATTGTGGAATCAGTTTTATGGAATCTGGTTCCTTCTATGCCCGGTGGGAAAAAAGATCTATGAAGGCTTCTAGAAACACCAATTCCTCCCGGGAAGGGGTTGTGAAGGAACAACCACCTTTCAGGTGTAGGATTTCTAGAATGTCTATAAAGGAAACATCTTCCAGTGGAGATCTTGGGCACCCTTCCCCTTTATCAAAATCATTGTCTTCAGTCAAAGATTCCTAAGGGGAATATGAGAGTCTCCTTTTATACAAGCTCTTCTGGGGAACCTCTTCAGTAGGATGCTCTGGAAAGGTATCAGAATATGTGGAGAGTTCCCTAACTGGAAATACCTGGAAGCTCTTACAGGCTGGCTGTCCCTGTAGAGTAGGATTAAGAGACTCAGAAATAGTATCCAAAGAGGTAACAGGATTTTCTCTGAAAAGGTAAGAGTTGAAACTGCTCTCAGATTGGAGAAAACCCTTTCCACCACCTGGAAGGCAGAGGGACCAGGGGAAGCTGAGATCAATCCAGCCAGAGCCAAAGCTCTTGGATCAGAAAAACCAGAACATTCCCCTATCCTCCACTCTGAGGGAGGAGTCAGGGCTGAGCTGTCCAGTGCCAAGGCTCTGAGGGGAAGTGAAGGCTCTGAAAGCTTTGGAGTTGAAGTAATTTCCTCAGATCAGACACAGACACTTCAGCTCTAAGACACATTCTGCTCAAGGAGAGTTGGAGCCAAATGGATCAGGGAAGTAGTCAGAGTTGAAGATAAAGGCATCTTCTGATCCGATGGTTCAACTCTTGGAGATCTCAGATCTGAGGGCTCTGAAAAAGAAGGTCAGATCATTGAAGGAAAAATGATAGTATGTGAGGGAGGCTTAAGGCTCATAGATCTGATAGGAGATGGAGACAGTAAGACCCCCCATCTGAATCTGTGTTCTGAGAAATTTTCTCATCATCCTATCCACGTCTGCTTCGCAAAGACTTCAGGATGACCTGATAGAACAGGAAGTGGAAGGAGGTTGAGAAGATTTTCTTGATGTCTCTTGTAGGAAAGCCTCAGTCTTGGGGACACTGGCTCTGGAGGAAACCAAGAACATTGGAGACATTGAGGTTGAAGGCGTATGATCCATAGATTTCAGATCTGAGTGTTTGGAGATTTTTAGCTGGAGGTTCCCATATTGTACCAGATTTGTGAGACTTGAACTGAGAGTGCTTTCTATGCATCCTGGTCTCCATGGACTTAGATTTCTATGAGAGGGGATTGAGCCCGTAAAGTTGAAACAGCAGAAGAAGGAGCAGAAGCAGGGATAAGGCCCTTAAGCACCAGCGTGTTGTGTTGGTCAGTGATAGCTCTTGCAGTAAAGCCAACACAAATTGCACAAGAAGCTTCTAGATGAGAAGAGCCTAAACAATAAATGCACTTCCTGTGGGCACCAGAGTTGGGTATCTTGTGCCCACAGGAAGTGCACTTCTTAAATCCAGTAGCCTTTTCAGCCATTGTTAAAAACTATGCTGATCGGCAAAACGCAGTCAAAGAGAGAGAATTTAAAGAAAGTTTTTTTTTAAATAAAGAACCTAGATGGAAAGAAAAATATATACCAACAATGTTAACAAGATTACCTTATGGAAAAAGGTAAAGTAAAATAGAGAAATACCAGCAATGGTAAAAGGAGAATACAAAATATGGTAAAACAAGGTTGTAAAAAGTATAATTAGCCCTACAACATATGGTAAAACAAGGTTGTAAAAAGTATAATTAGCACAGCGGGTAAAGACAGGATGCTATAAAAGGTGATAAGTAAGAAAAAAATAGTTCATCTTTAAAGCTTTTTATTCACTATCCCAGAAAAAAACACTGCCTAAGCTCGAGAGAATGCAAACCTGACCAGGGGCATTGTGGATAAAGGGATGAGCTCGACAGTCGGATCCTGGAATCTAGTGAAAAGCAGCCAAGTCAGAGCTGAGGGTTTGGATACAAGACTGATTTGTTGAGGAATGAATGAAAATGTCAACGTCAGGTCAACTTTTAAATGCTTATGTATATTGTTGAGGGAACCAATGTGCTTGCTTATTTTTTTTATATTAAAGTCCAATGCAGTCTGCAGACAGGATAATATTTACTTTTAATGTCATGTCTGTACACCCTTTAATAACTATAAAAGTGGTTGTAAAAGGGGTTTATATTACTTCATCAAGTTTTCGGAAACTCGAAATTCATATGGTTGAGACCATATGATCATCTTTCCAATAACCTGAAATAAAAAAAAAAAAACAGCAAATCTACGTTTTGCAGTGGGGCAAAGGGTAGGTCCCAATTTGCACCTCTCACACTTCCTGCAAATTATGTACAAACCCCAAGATCGCACTACAATGGGGACTGCAATGTACATAGAACTGCTTCAAAGGGGAATTTACCCGTCTCTATACTGCAGTGTGATCTTGAAATCAATATATATAGTTTGCAGATGTATGGGGGATACAGGACAGCTTGCCCCCTGCAAAAATGCAGGGTTTTTTTTTTATTTCAAGTTTTTAGAAATTCGATCATATGGTCATGAACATACAAATTTCGAGGTTGCAAAAACTCGATGAAGTAATATAAACCCTTATAAAAGTAACACAGGTCTGTTCATACACTGTACTTTATGTATTACTTGTAATAGCCTTTCCAGTCACAAGTAGTTGTCCAACTCTTTCAAATTATATATTTAAAGGTGCCTTGCAGGAAAATGCTTATTGTTAATATATACACAGTTGTATTTGTCAGAGAAAGAGAGAGAGGGCGAGAGAGAGAGAGAGAAAGAGAGAGAGAGAGAGAGAGAGAGGTGACAAGCTCAATGTCTCATTTTGTGGGTTAATTAAAATTGGCTGATCTGATACCAGTTATGCATAGAGGCAAGGCAGTCACTGTAGTGGCAGTCACTCCTGGTTGAGAAAAACTGAACATTTTTTTCTTTATCTAAGCTTTCAACACTTTTTTAGTGGATCAGCAAATGCACAAGAGGGAATAGTAGTTATTAGGAAATCTGACTTACCTTCAGTACACACAAGTGACCAGTGGTCCACAGCTTAAGATATTATCCAGCACTCAGAAATTACTGGACCAGAATGAGACAGTGTTTATTTACTGATGGGGGTGTGTCAGTGTGTTAAACATTGTTGGGGGTAGAGCCTCATGAACCCATATAAGCCAGTACCTATGCAGCATTTAGCTGATTATTTTCTCCCTTTTATCTATATCCATCACTAGTCTGCTTGATATGGTAGTACTTGGGTCCTAACCTGCCTCAAATCTGACAGACATAAAAGCAATTGGACCATAATTCCACCTTAGCTGGTGTGGTAATGATCAGATGAGTGTACCTGGTGTTTAGATAATTTGTTTGTGATCTCCCAACAACTGGTTACGTATTCCATCCATACCTGTTACACTGGAAACATTGCTACAGCCATCCCTTGCTGTGACATGCACACTCTGAACAGTGTAATGACCTATGATTTGGATCATACCTGATGCAATTGGCTTGTCTGTCAGTCAGCCAGCCAGTCAGGAAATGTCTCACTAACTAATTGCAGTGATGACCCCCTTTGTGGAAATCTACCTTCCCCATGTTCCTCACTCTAAATCCACAGGGAAGGTCTTACACTGTACATTGCTATGGATAGAGCTCTGCAGTTCTTTATAGAGTTGTTTATGACTCTGACTGGTCATCTTTAATCAGCCAAGGAGCATTTTGCATGTTATCATAGACTAGATAAAACAGTGAGAATGCTGACCCATGATACACCTTGCCATTTCCAAGTTGGGACTCATCAGAGTCGATCCCTAGGATATCTCAGGCCTCACTTCTATTATGAATGGATGATACTGATAAATAAAGCTGCTCTGTTAGATGAACATGCAGCCCCATTTAGCTGGAGAATCTGTGGAATACGAGAAACACCCTGACAGATGTGAGGCACCACCAGTGAAGATGTGCTCCTTGCAAATGAACTGGAGGCAGCACAGATCATGGCAAACAATCTTAGACAGTTACAAATCTGAAAACAGAACTCTTGAATCACCAAGCCACATGGATACAGGAACAAGGTCTAGGGTAAAAATAGATTAAAAAGTACCTGTGGTCTGCCTGCACTCTTAGCATTGTTCTGCAGCAGAGAAATGCAACTTAGTAATTGTCAGTGCTGCCCACAATATAAAGATAAGCATTTTAAGTGAATCCTATTTGGCATTTCTATGTCAAGGATATATTGCTATTTGCTTTACTAACTCCATTCATAAGCAATTGAAGGATCTGTATTCACTGCATACTGGTGTAATGTGGCAAATCACATGTTTCTGTAAGCTAACATAATGTTAATTGGGGGGGGTCCTGAGAACAAGATACACATAAGAAGCTCTGTTTTCATGAACAAATATTATTGAGTTTGTAGTCATGTCTCATTTTGTCATTGTCCTTATTCCATCTTATGTAACATTGTCCTGAGTCAGAGTAGAGAGCTAGCATTAGCATGGCTTCTCCATTTACCTGTATGCAAGTCAGCAAAGAGAGATGCCAAGGTCTGCCTGAGGCTCAGAAGTCACAAGCATGAGGCAGCATTCTTGGGGTAGTGGATTGGGGTATGCTACACTTCCGCATGGTATACTGGGCTCATCTCCCAAAGTCCTGAATCTCAGCCTGCTGCCTGCAAGGAGGTACTCTACATGGATTGCAATTTAATGAGTAACATTTATTTGGGCTACATAAACAGTGGAAGAAGGGTACCACATCATAAATGCAAGCATAGCCAATCATGCATTATATAAGCAATGGTGTGCACCTTCATTTGTGAGAGATTACATTTTGCTTATCTTATGGATACTACTTCTGCTACTTTCAGATGCTGTACTAAGTTTTAAAACTCCACTGTGTATAATAGTTTGGAAACCTTGTGTACAAATCTAAAATTTCTGTTTTACCCCTTCCAGAGTCATGAAGGAAGTGGATAAAACAAAAAGGTTTTGTGATGCTGTACTATGATACCATTGACAGTTTCCATTTTGCTAAAACATTTTACAGAAACTACACTTAGTTGAAGAGGACAAGTGTATATGCCCTTTATACAATTGTCCCAGTTCCAATTGTTTTATCTCTGTTACTATATTCAATATTTCTAGTACAGTTGGTTTAGACTTTGATTTCCATTTTGTAGAAATTGCTTTTTTGACAGCCACCACAACTACACTCTGCAAGGCTTTACTATGTCTAGGCAGTTATGATTCTGTATCATACGTAAAAAAAATCATTTCCCTAGTTATATCAATTTGCTCACCCAGTATCTCTGATAGAGTAGTCTGCAGGGAATATTTAAAGTCTACCAAAAGCACAAAAAATTCACTTGAAACCACAGAAGACCAAACTGCCTTTAGAGTAGTGTATTTTAATATCTGCTTTCATATGGTCTTCTGTGGTTTCAAGTGAAATTTGTGTGGTTTTGTTGTGTTTTTTTTTTCACTCAGCCCTTGTGGTGGATTTTGTTTTCTTCTCCAGTCTTTAAAGTCTGCCAACTAATTACACTCCCAGAAAATATGTTCCCAATTACCCTTTTCTTCCCCATCATACTGCCAACATTTGCTGTCTATTTGAGGCAAAATTCTCTGGAGTGTACTTTGGGTATAAAAGTACCTATGAAAGCATTTCCAAGCAAAAATCCTAAATCTTAATGGTCTAGTAAGTTGATTAGAAAACAACAATGGAACCTTACATCTCAGTATTTTAGAAGATTTGAAAAAATAACTGGTTCAATTTTGCAGGATGTTTCCCATCCATTATATGCTGAATTTCAACTTCTTTCATCTGGAAGAAGGTATTTGTGCCCAATATGTAAAAGAAAATGGTATAAGAGTAGTTTTATTCCAGTAGCTACTGTCCAAATTAATAACAATTGTGTTGAATCCAAAGAATAATCTGTACTTGTAGCATGTTCAAATTTCATCTTTTTGTCTGTTTGAAAATATCCGTTTCGAAATGCAAAATAGATAGACATAATGATGTCACTTTAAATTTGTAAGAAGATTGGGGATGTATAATATAGAATGTAAACTCCTTCCCCCAGATTCTCAAAAGCTTCCACGTAGTACAAGATCGGTGCATGAGCTCAAGCAGGCAATATGTCTGCCGTGCGATCCAGGAATAGCCTGCAGGGGCATGCACGAGCACTCCTGCACTAATCTTGCACGGACTAAGCCCTGGTACGCAAATCACCCCATTTGCAGGTGATGATTCTGCAATCCAGGAAGCTTGAAACAGTCCGTGCAAGACTAGTGCTATCTGCAGAAATATACTCAGTTAGTAACCGAGTACATTTCTGCAAAATCCAAAACAGAGCTATGACAGCTCCGAATAAAGGCTGCATATCAAGTAGTAAGCATGCCAATGGCCATGTATAAGGCCATTGGCATTGCAAACAGTGAACAAAATAAAAAATCAACTTTTATTTTTTTTTTTAGCCGATCTTGGCTGTTTAAGCATAGGGCAGTGGCGTGCAAATGGAATCAGGGGGAAAATAATAAAATAAATCTAAAATAAGCATTCTAACTAAAATCAGTATTCCGTCATGCAAGTCAATGGCGGGCAGAAGACAGCCTGGCCAATGAGTAGTGGTTGCTAAGGGGGTAGGCTCAGTGAGAGACATGTAACTATGCATTAGCAGGTAATCCTATGCAAATGAGGGGAAGGATAGTGAATCTCAGTTTTCCCCAGCATGTGAGTCAGGTCCCAACAGTGTAAGAGTAGAAATAGCTTGGTGCAAGCCTAGGAGGTAGGTGACATCATGGGGGTGGGGGGTGTCAGGCATACTGTAAGCGGATTGGAGCCCTGTGGCTCAGGTTTGCTCCTAGCTTAGCACAGCTAAGCTAGGGGAGAGTGTCTAAACCTGCCTAGCAGTCTTTACAAATCCTAAGTGGGTGTGATTTATAGGAGGAAAAAAGAAGTTAGGAAATAGCAGCAGTATGCACATTTAAACAGGAAGGCAATGGGAAGGGAAAACAGCAGTAGGAAGGTAATCAAGGACTACTAACTTAGCTGGCAGGTGAAATGTATCAGAATCAGCCAATTACACAGGCAACAGACCAGCCCATCCCAGAACACTACTATAAACTATGCAAACACCTACCCCTCTGGTTTTTCCCACACTCTACACCACCGGTGTAAACAAGTGGGGAACTTTTAACACTCACAACAGTAAAATGTTAGGGGCTGCAATAGCTATCATACAACTTGTGGAAGAGGCTGAGGGTGGTGAGGATGTGAATGCTGCCAACCACCCCACAGTGAGGAGACGGAGAAGAGTGTACAGATCCAGGGTAACCTACCAAGGGCTACATGAGCTGGAGATAGTGGAGCACTATAGGGTAGACAGGGACCTCCTACAGCAAATTGCTGAGCTGTGCCGGCCACGCCTGACACAAAGAACTAACAGAGGGGAACCCATCCCAGTGGATTCCAAGGTATGTGTAGGCCTAAGAATACTAGCTACAGGTACCTTCCAAAGGCCAACTGGGGATATGATGGGGATTTCACAGGCATCAGCATCCAGGGTACTCCACCAGTTCCTGGATGCCATGTTAGCACATGTCGGTGAGCACGTATATTTCCCAAACACCCGTGAGACGTTGGCCAGCAATATTCGTTTCTTCCAGCAAATAGCAGAATACCCTGAGGTAGTGGGTGCAATAGACTGCATGCATATATGCATCAAAGCACCACCCAGTGAGCGGCGTAAGGTCTACATCAACCACAAGGGCTTCCCCTCCATCAACTGCCAGGTTGTGTGCGGTGCCCAGGGCATAATAATGAATGTGTGTGCTGGCTGCCCTAGAAGCTGTCACGATTCCCACATCTGGATCTGATGCAGCAGTATCAGATATCTGCCAATGGGGACATTCACACAGTCACCTAGTAGGGGATGCTGGATACGCACTGGAGCCGTGGCTGATGACAACCCATCAGAAATGCATACACACCCGAACAAGAACTCCATAATGAGGCACATGCACAAACAAGAATCATAATAGAGCATGTGTTTGGGATGCTCAAGTCATGGTTCTGGTGCCTGGACACATCCGGTGGAGCCTTGCAGTACTCACCAGCTACATGTACCCAGATTGTCCTTGTATGTGCCATGCTACACAATATGATCCTGTGGAAACAGCTGCAGCAGGAGCAGCATGGGACAGGGCCACACAGCCCCCATCATTGCCAAGGCCTGCACAGGCACAGAGTGACTTGGAGGAGAAACAACCTGAGCCTGCCCCAGTAGGCAGAAGGAGGTGTGCCCAGTATGCCCTGGTCTTGGCAAAGAGGCAATGCATAGCACATACACTGGCATGGGAGGGACCCAGGGAATAACACTTCTCTCCGACTCTCACATACAGTAAAAGGGATGCCAAACGTTACACTACCTGTGCCTAACCATGTGTAGGAAGTGTACTATGTGCATCTGTCAGAGGCAGTCCTGCAGCACCACCCTCAGTACTGGGACACCCACAAGATAAGTGACTCACACATGCCAGTCAGGAGGGTCACATACCCAACAACAGTCACAGCCAGCAGAACAGGTGTACACAAACACAAACAAATGCTGTGCTATGGCTTCTGAATGAGGCCTATGGATAACCTCCCCCCCAGGCCTACACAGACAGACTACAGCAGGCCAGGTAGTGGGATGTCAGGTGTGAAGGCTAGGAAGTCAGAAACTAATATGTATGTAATTAAAAGCTAAGATCTGTAGTACACTGGTATGCCTCTAGCCAGCATGATATGTACGACTACAGACTGAAATGGAGTACCCAACATACCAGTACAGTCCTAGCAAATGTGTACAAGTGTCAGGTGTGCCCCCCATCCTACGTAGACATATAGTAACAGTCAGATGTGGTGCCCCCCAGTCCTGTGTAGAAAAGTAGAAATAGTCTGGTGTGCCCTCCCCCCCATTCTACATAGAAATATAGTAACAGTCAGGTGTGCCCCCCACCAATCCTGTGTGGAAATGTAGAAATAGTCAGGTGTGCCCCCCCATCCTACATAGAAATATAGTAACAGTCAGGTGTGCCCCCCAATCCTGAGTAGAAATGTATAAATAGTCAGGTGTGCCCCCCACCCATCCTACATAGAAATTTAGTAACAGTCAGGTGTGCCCCCCAATCCTGTGTAGAAATGTAGAAATAGTCAGGTGTGCCTCCCATCCTACATAGAAATATAGTAACAGCCAGGTGTGCCCCCCAATTCTGTGTAAAAATGTAGAAATAGTCAGGTGTGCCCCCCATCCTACATAGAAATATAGTAACAGTCAGGTGTGCCCCCCGCTATGCCAAATGATCGATGGATACCCTACAGAGACAGCATGCTACCTGTTGGTGTACAACACAAAGGTCATCACTGCAGTACAAACTACATGGACGTGATCCACACATGCAATACAGATGGCCATACTGGGCATGCTCACACACTTAACACATGAAGGCCATGTCTGCAAACACCAGTGGACCAGACATATCTGGCAGTCACAGTTGTTAGTGCAGACACTTGTCAGTATGCACCACTCATGCCTTACACACACAGTGGATAGGAATACAGACATATATGTAAGGATAACACACTATAATCTATGACTATCTGGTCATAGATGTGTGGAAGAGGGTGACTGTGACAAGGAGCCATCCAGGCTTGTCCCACCCAGCACACAGCCAAAGGGCCCCAAAACATGAGGTGCAGATGTCACTCTCTGCAGAAACTAGCCACCAGTATCTGTCAGAATTACAGATTATATGGTGCACGTGCCAGCTGTGCAACATGACTGTACAAAGAAGTAGTCATCTAGTAGCTGTATACACATACCTGTGAAATATGACCCTGTGTGTGGTCACATGTGGCGTGTCATCCCCTAGATGAATGGGTTATGGCCCATGCACACACACTGCCCACCCCATAGCCCTACAATGACAAGCCTGCTGAGGTCATCCAATGTGAAATACACCTTTGGGAGAGTTGTAGCCCAGTAATCTCTGGCATGTCCCATAACTGCATACTGCTGTAGTGTGATAAGTTAGTTAGTTTGGAGTTCTAATTCCAGACTTGGCAACTCTGTGTGTCTGTGTGCATGTCTGTCTGACTGTGTAGAGAGCAATGCTTTTTAGGGTAGTCAAACTCCCAACAATGCATATGCTCAACCTTGCCAAGGCTGATGATGTCATCCACCTATAAATACACCTCTGGGATGATTATAGCCCAGTAATCTCGATAGTGCATCCTGTAACTGTGTACTGCTGTCGTGTGATAAAGTAGTTAGGTAGGTGTTCTAATCCCAAAGATGGCAAGTGTTTGTGTCTGTCTATGTAGAGAGCAATGCTTTTTATGGTATTCACACTGCCTACAAGTCATATACTCAACTTTGGCAAGGCTGCTGATGTCATCCACCTAGAAGTACACCTCTTGGAAGATTGTAGCCCAGTAATCTCTGTAGCATGTCCTGTAACTGCATACTGCTGTAGTGTGATGAAGTAGTTAGGTAGGTGTTCTAATCCCAGACATGGCATGTGTGTGTCTGTGCAGAGAGCAATGCTTTTTAGGTACTCACACTGCCTACAAGTCACATACTCAACTTTGGCAAGGCTGCTGATGTCATCCACCTAGAAATACACCTCTGGGAAGGTTGTACCCAGTAATCTCCATAGTGTGTGCCATAACTGTGTACTACTGTAGTGTGATTTAGAACTGTGTTAGGGTTCCATCCCCTCATGGCGGTTGTGGATGTTTTATGTGTGTTACAATATCTGTGTATAGAGCAATGCATTTTAGGCTAGTCACACGCAGTACATTTCAAATGGCCTACTTTGGCAATCCTGCTGATGTCATTCATTGTGAAAAACGCCTTTGGGGAAGGGGTTTTCCAGTAATCCCTGTGGTGTGTCCTATAACAGTTCCATGCTGTAGTGTGATATAGATTTCTGTTAGGGGTTCTATACCCACACATGTCAGTTGTGGATGTTCTGTGTGTGTGTCACTGCCTGTGTAGGGAGTAATGCATTGTAGGCTAGTTACATGGAGTACTTTTCAAATGGCCTACTTTGACAATCCTGCTGATGCCATTCATTGTAAAATACACTTTTGGGGAAGGAGTACTCCAGTAACTACATAGTGCTGTAGTGTAATAAACTAGTTAGGAAGGGGTTCTACTCCCAGACATGGCTGTGTGTGTGGAGCAGGTTTTGCATATTTCTTATATGGTGGCCCTACTATATATCACAATGTCCACTGTGCAGGGATAACATATGTGAAATAGCTGAGAGGCTGGGGTGCAAAGCCACACCCATACATGTGACATCAAGGCCAGGAAATCACAGTTAGCAATCCCAGTATTACCCAGAGCACACTCTCAACACATGTCTCATACACACACACATGCCTAGGCAACAGCCAATATGTGGGTAGTACACTGCACATTAGCCACTGATAGTAACTATGAAGTGATAGCAGTGGGCTACAGAGGACATGGCACCCCATCTATCTGTCCAATATGCACATGCATGCAGACAGTGCACCTGCAACACCTGTGGTGCCATCACATGTGACCCGCAAAGGACATGCCATGTCTGACAACATGCCCTGTAAAGACAGATGCCACTGACATCAGGGAATGCTGTTAGCATATTATCAATGTAGGTGCAGGGAAACCTGCTGCCCATTACCAGTTCCCGCCACAGGTGGGCAAGACTGGCACATCTGATGATAATCTGTGTTCACAACATGGGCCAGACACCCCAGGTACAGCTCCACATGTCACTGTACATGCATGTGGGAGGTGTGCACATCCCAGACACTGTCCATGTCATGGACTAAGGAACACATACATGGTAAGTGATACACAGCATTGGCCACACACAATAGTCACCCAGGTGACTGGATGGGGGATGCAATACCCACCTGTGTGGGCAAATACAGAAACTGCAGCCCTAAGCCACAATGCAGACCATTGTCATGTGGCCTGATGCCAAGGTATACCCATCGCCTAGCCTTGTATAGCCATCTGGCAGAGTCAACCACCACACACCCATGCAGACATGCAGCCATGCATGTCAGTACTGGCACCCTGTGTGTTTGTGTGAGTGTTGTTTGGTGCGTATGTTTACATCCACACTCACTACAACCCCCACTGGCATACTGAAGCATGCTGTCTGTCAGACACCTCCTTTGCCCATACAACTTCCGTATGACCCATGTGGTGCATGTGATACCTGCACAGTGATGTGTTGTGACAGTCCCACTACTGTTGAGTTGTAATCCTGGCCCTGCCAAGTGTGTCAATGTGTGTGCATCCCTGTGAGAGTGTGGCTGTGTTGACGCTGGCACCTGTTCCTGCGGACAGGCATGTGTATGTCACCTACCATACTAGCTACCGTATCCCTGTTACAGATGTCACTCACCATCGCATATATGTTCTGAGGGGTCCACAACAGGTAACCAATGTGGCACATCCAATAACTGCATAGAACTGTGATAGCACAACATAATCATCAGGAGTTTGATACCCTGTGCTAGTAGGTGTGTGACACAAACATGCTTAGGTTTTACTCTCTCACCCCTCCCTGACTTGTCTTTGCCTCTGTCTGCCTCTCCCACACCCTCTCTGGTGGATGTGTAGACCTATACCTGCTTTGCTTAGGCAGCAGCATGTGTATTTTCAGTGATGCTCATGATCAGCTGATGGCCTCTGCACGAATTGCAGCCCTCTCCTAGCTGATTGCATGTGGAACAGCTGTGGTAACATCCCCATAGCTAATTGCAAGGAAACAGACTCCAATATCTAGGAACATCATGTTGGTGTTGGTCATTTTCATTCACTGTGAGCAGGAACTAGATCTGTTGTTTTGCAAACAGCATCTCCGATGGATTGGGGATTTACCTCTAACAACATACTCTGTCGAAACAGAGCAACACACAGGAGGGGGATGTGCCTGACCTGACTACAGACTGTAAGTGCTGCTATACTGCATTTGGAATAATGTTGGTTTAACAGTGTGTGTGTGGATATGGCTGTCCTTACATGTCTCAATATCTGCCATGTCAGTTCTGTTTATGAGGAATCCCCATCTGCAGGGTCATCTGCAGACTGGGCAGTGTGTTGTGCCTTTGGTTTCATGTGTTACCTATGGAGCATCTATCTGTGGACTGCAGAAGGTAGTGTGAGGATTGCAGTCCGTAGATGGTGAAAGCTGTGACAGTTACCGACTACATATCCCTCATAGGACATATGTTGCAACAAACCCTGTTACAACAGTAAATGTATGAGGTTATCAGAGCAATGTGTCAATACTGGGTCTGTGTATGTGCTTCCAGCCACAACTCTGTCAACCTTTGTACATCTGTTGTGCATGAAGAGGTGCATATGTGCTGTACACCATAATTAGTGTCATCATATCTGATAACAAGCCAAGGAGATATCAGACTGCTACACATGTTATGTACAGTAGGGGTTATATTTGATGACATGACCTGGACATACTGTGGTTGTTTTTACAGTACTGAGGTCTGTGTACTTATGGTGAATGTCGACAGTGTGTGTATTGTTAATATGTACCTTGGCCTATGTACAGACTGAAGTAGTTGTCATCGTCCAATGTCCCATCCTATCTGATGTTACATGCTGCTCCACTGTATGTTACCGTATTGGCTTACATGTTTGTAGGGCCATACGCACACATGTCCCATACCACAGTCAGCCATCAGACCAAACTGTGTAGCGGCCCAGTATATGTAGGGTTAGTGTGTGAGTGGCACATATGAGGATGGTGTTAAACAGATAGTCCATATACTGTAATATTATGCTAGCTTGCCATATGTGGCTGTGGCTGTGTTCTCATTGGTTGCTGTTATGCACTTTCACACAGGTGTATCTTACCCTGTGCTGTGACATGCCTGTACAGCCTGCTATATATGCAGGTACATGTGCATTCCCCCATAGGAGATGTAGGCCAGTGTTAAGCCAGTCTGCCTGTAGTCTGCACAGTGTATTTTTACATGCCTAGCAGCTTAGTGTACTTACCCAGTGAGATGTCATGTGCAGATACTTGCCAGATGTACTGCTGCCGGGCCTCCCTTAACAGTCATGTATGTCAGACAGAGCAGTGGGATGCTGTACAGCTGTATGTCAGTATCTAGTGGGTAGTATGTGGCCATGGCACCCTTGTATCAGTGGTTATTATCTGTCAGCCCAGACAGGGGTGTGTGAATGCATAACCTATGGTGGCATATGTATACCAGTTGTTATGTGTTATAGCCATCTACATGGCTGTTAACATCCATATTGTCAGGCATGGTACACATGTTTTGCACTAAGGAGTTCTGTGTATACCTCTGGACTGTACAGAGTGTCTCAGAATGTCCACACATATTGCCCAATATCTCGGCTGCAGTCAACAGGGGCAGTATGTGCTAGCAGGGGTACTTTACTATGATGTCCTTAGGATGTCTGTCAGTAGTCAATGGCACACATGTGTAAAGCACATGTGACCTCCCACAAACACCATGTCTGTGAAGACAATCCCAATTACAGTCGCAATAGTATATAGAACTGTAATAGTACACAAATAAAGGTTTTCCATTCCTGCAAACCTGTCTGTGGTGTTTTTTCATATGACCTCTCTCTGGGTATATGTTGCAGGCAATGATTGTCATTTGTATGGGTGGCCCATACAGTGTCCAGTTGTTCAGGTGTGAACTGTAGGCATAGTGGCAGTTCAATATTTTGTGCACCTTCTACATATGTATCTTACTGTACATATCTCTGCGTGTGTATGTGTAGTCACATGTATATCTATATATATATATGTCATTATATATATAGATATATCTGTATCTGCAGATATGTGTCTGTGTATCTGTATTCTGGGGATGTTGACAGTTTCCACATTTTACAATTCTTACGGGAGCCAGACTGTACTGCATTATATGTTACCAATACCAGCTTGACATCATACAGGTGGGATGTAGTACTGTTAACATCTTGTGCCCATGTCATGTCAAGTCCTGGTTATGGGATCTGCAACACTTCGTAGTGTATTGCAGGGTGGATGTGTTTGGCTGGGGGGTGTGCCTATTCATACAAGACGTATATTGTTTGGGGCCTCTCAACCCCATTAACGGGGCATGTGGACATATCTGTTTTTGTTAATCTACCAATGCTATCTACAAATGCATGGCCACATATACCTATATATATATATATATATATATATATATATATATATATATATATATATCAACTTACATATGTACAACTTTGTCCGTATATACCTACATAGCTATATATCTGCATACATATATGTACCTTGCTGTGTATATGTAGACATATAGGTGCATATATATGTGTCGATGTAGGCATTTGCATGTATATATGTTCATATATATGTATATATATCTAGATGTTGGTATACATTCTCTGTACTGTTGCCTGACTGGGCTGGATGATATGTTTCTGAAAACATCAGCTTTATGTATATCTGTCATGGCTTAGTGATAAATCACTTTATGTATGGTGTGCAGGGTCCTGGGCTTGAGCCTTGTAGAGGCTGTTTATTTTGTTGCTGGGCAGAACACAGGCCAATGGATACAGAGTGATTAAGGCACTTTAAAGCAGTTGTAAGTGGGTGTGCACGGATTTGCATGGAGCTAAGCAGTACTTAATTCCGGTTACAGTTTCTTACACTCAGTTACCTTCTACTTTGCTTAATCTGTGTAGGCAGCGCTTACCCCCACGCAAATGCACTTAAACATGCTTACTAGTGCTTACATATGTGTACTACTGCTTATTTGTGCTTAAACCTGCTTACTAGTGCCTTATTCATTATTACACTGACACTTCACATGTGCATTTCCTGCAGTACTCCAGTTCATAAATATATGTTTTTTAGTGGGTTTTTCAGCATAAATATTGGTTATAACATGCTGTGCCACGTAAAATAGACTGAACTACAGTGGGACTCGAACTGGGAATGCCTGCTTGTTAGGCAAATGCTCTGCCCACTACACTACTGCTGTGCTGCTTCATTTGTATATATCTTCCTTGTTATCCTCTTCAGCCTTTTAAGCTGCTATAACTGTAGCTAAGCAATGGGCACACCTGTGCACCTACAGTTAGCTGTACTCAGATTTTAAAAAGATAAATAAAAGGGCTTCTTCTTTTAATTTATATGTACTGTTGCTGTTGTACACATGGGGGACTGTTGCTGGGGATATAAGGACAACTGTGAGTGATCTCGCTCATTTCTTAACACCTTCTGCTGTTCTACATTGCAAGGAAATGTTTATTCTGAGAGCTCTGCTCTCAGACATGCCCCCTGCACTTGTAGACGTTCTGTGTAAGCCTAGGAGCTCGGGCAGTGCACCTTGTTAATATATCCAAAATCACGGAAGCAGTCCACCAGCTGATGACCAGATCACTTTATTAAAGGTACGAGAAACAAATCACAGCAAACGTTACGCACGTTACGCATTACGCACCTTGTTAATATGCATGGCGCTCTGCCGTCCTGCTCCTAAATGGGTGCTTCCGTGCAGGACTAAGCTAGTCCTGCATGGAAGATTAGTGAATCCGAGGGCTTGTCTTTAAAAGTGTCATCTTTAAATTTTATTTTTTGTATGATTTATGTTTAAAGGGATGTATAGTGACCAATGCTATCTCTATACTGCAAACTGAATTTACCTACGAGTATGAATAAAGGAACTGAACTGAACTAAACTGAATATTCTACTAAAAACTCTACCAGTGCTGGTCTTTCATTTAGGACACCCTATTTCTTTCTCCTTGTCTATGATGATAGCAGTCCTTAAGAGGGAAGGCAATCTCTAACCTGCAGTCCAAGTAAATTCTTAAGAACGAAACCAAGAACCAACACTGACTAAAATAATAAATCCAGTCTCCAAAGGATAAAACCAATAAATTAACTGTAAACCAAATATAGTAAAATGTAAAACAAGTTTAATTTAGTGCTTTCATCAGGCTATAACAAATGACTTCTTCAGAATCACTCTAAGATCACAAAAACATATTTAAATATCTCTCTTCATTGTCATGTGGTCTCAAAATAACCAAATACCTCAGTTCAGTTACACCCACTCCAAGTTAATCAAAGTAAATAAGAACGTAATTTTAGTACACTTACTATAGAAATACAATCATTTAGTCCTGGCGGTACTAGTGCATTTAACTTAATTTTCCAACACAGTTCTTTGTATTCTAAAATATCAGCCCAAGGGCCACCCCTCAGATCCCCTTTGACACCTTCTAAAACCACAAAATAAAAACTGTGTGAAGGAAACCTATTCAAGTGTTTAAATAGTGCATTGTTTTCATTTTTGTTTTTAATGTCTCTGTTATGTTTGCAGATTCTCTCTTTTAGTTTTCTCTGAGTTTTACTAATATAGTAACTTTTACAAGAATGACAGATTGCTGCATAAACAACACCAACAGAGTTACAGGTGTATAACCCATTTGGTTTTATAACCTGCCCCCGTATTTCAACCATTTCTGAATTCATAGTATGAGGGCACTGTCCACAAAACCCACATTTCTTTGTGCCAACTTTCTTTGCATTTACTACACTGTCACTTATACTTTCCAAAATATTTTTTTATTGTACATCCCCTTCTATATACCAGTATTGGCATTGTCCCCAGTCTATTCATTAAACCTTCTTGGCCAGTAAATATTTGACAGTTTACATTCAGTATATCTTGTATAAGTGTATAGCCAGCTGTAAATGTTGTTACAAATAAATATTATATTTCTTTTCTACTTGTTTTGTCTGTACCTGTGAATTAATCGAGTTATTGATATTTGTTGCTAATAGTGGGTAAAAAATTCCCTTTTCCCTCTTTAACATCATTTCTTTTTTATCCTTTCTATGAGTTCTAGTGGATAACCTCTAGATAGAAACATTTCTGTTAATACATCACATTGTTGTTTAAAATCTAACTCGTCGGAAACCATTCTTGCTATTCTTACAAACTGCCCTTTGACTATTCATTTTTTAACATGCTCTGGATGGGCACTACTAAAATGTAGAAGACTGTTACAATAAGTCAGTTTCCTATATATATATATATATATATATATATATATATATATATATATATATTACTCGAATAAATTCTTTTATGTTCATCTTTTTTAATTTCAACATCCAAATATTTTACTATACTTAATTTGTTATAGCCTGACGAAAGCACTAAATTAAACATGATTTATATTTCACTATACTTGGTTTACAGTTTGTGTATTGGATGTTCATCGTGTTTCACTGTTGCAGTCATTACACTTGGGTTATCCTGCTGGCAGGCTAACCGCAGTTGGCCTGAATTCCAAAGTCTAGGTCCGGCGTCGGTTGCTGTCACCTCTTCCCTGACATCAGTGTGCCAGGGGTATAAAAGATGCAACCGATGCCATTTTCTTCAGTCTTTCTTGCCGTGCGGTGCCCAAAGCAAAAGCAGTTCGCAAGTGCCGGTCGGCCGACTCCTGAGATTTTCTAATTTGAATTTCAGATCCGAAGTCTTCAATAAAGCTAAGTACCCTGTTGGGGAAACTTTTTCTTGCTCCAGACCGATGTCAGTAAAAGTTAACAATTGTATTTTTTGTGGGAAGCAAATACCTCATAAGGATTTTCATTCTTATTGTATTCCTTGCCTAGGCCCTGACCACGACGTTGCTAGTTGTCGGTTTTGTGCTAGATTCAACCAACACACTATTAAGCATCAGTTCGATTTTGCTTTACATTATTTTGGCCGAAGGTTTAACTATATAATGCTGTCGGAACAACTGACAATCGGAGTTCATAAAAAGCACAAAGACAAAGAAAAGGACAGGCATCCGAGGTCCAAAACTGACGACGAAGCCTCTTCTAGGCCAGTCACCGGTTCGCTGGTTCTCAGTGAGGCACTTTTGCAGCCCCTGACGCCCGCTACCTCAGAGCCACAGGCCGCTGATGACTCCCACATGTAGCCAGCTAGGCCTCTGGATACTCAAGGTATTGGACACTCGGAAACTATTCCCTCAGATGGGTCTGGAGCCGCTGGGCAGGCATCGGCTTCTGAGGGTGTTTTCAGACTTACACAGTTATATGTAAAGCCTACTTCAGCTTCCAAAGCAAAGACTAAAGCAGTTCTAAAGACAAAGAAACAAGTACAGTATTCTCCTGGACAGACTTCCATGTCTAAAACACAGATGCTCAAAATGGCCAAAGACCTAATTAACCTTGATCAGGGGTTCCCATCCCCCTCCTGACAAGAGGACTAGGCAAGAGACAGAATATGAATCTTCAGATCAGGTTTCCATTTCCTCTGACTTCTCTTCTGAATAGGAATACTCTCTTCCTCCTTATGAGGATTCTGATGCTGAAGAATCTATCCCTTCAGCCTCTCCGCCTGAGGATTATTCTTTTGGGGAAACCTTGCATACCATGAGGGAGCATTTCCACTGGGAGAGCCAAGACTACTCAGAATCTAAGAAAAGGCTTAGAGATTTTCTTTTATTACCTCAACACAGGCCGCTGGCTATTCCTCCTGTGTTAGACATTGTAGATGATGTATTTTCAGAGTCCGGCCTTTCTCCTGACTCTTTACCCACTGCCCCTATTAAACCAGACAGATACTACAGGGTTCCAGATTCACATAAATTTCTTTATAAAAACCCTGCTGCTGACCCAGAAACTATTTCGCAGGGTCCCAAAAAACCCTGTCCCCTCTGATAGGGATTCTAGGGCACTAGACAGATGGGGAAAAAAGGTTTACACTTCTGCTACTTTGGCTGTGAGGGCTTTAAATTGTCAATTTCATATGCTTAAATATCAGCAATACTTAATGTCACTGCTAAAACAGAAAATGTTGTCAAATTCTGATTGTGCAGAAAATAAGGAAATGCAGGATTTATTGCATGCAACTGAATAAGTGGGAAAGCATACATTGCAATGTGGTTTTGATTCTCTGGAGGCCTCTTGCAGGGCTGCAGTTACGGGTTCTGTCATTAGAAGGCATGCTTGGTTCAAGGAACAGAATATGTCTGATCATGTTAAAGCAAAATTATTAGATGCTCCATTACAGCATGATACTTTATTGGTGTTAAAGCAGAGGAGGTGTTGAAGAAAATGGAGGACAAAGCGAAATCTATGCAAACAGTAAAGGATTTCTTACAGGTACAGCCACCTAGATCTAGCAGGAACTGGCCTACAAAGAATTGGTCCTTTCCAGTGTCAGACAGGCCACAAAGAGGCAGATACAGATGACCCAGAGACAGATCCCAGCCCTAGAGCTCATACAGGCCTAAACAGTGGGACGCTTCTACCTCCAAAAGTGGAGAAGACAAATCACAGCCATACAGGAAACAGTCCCAATGACTTTCCTCTGCCAGCACCAAGCACTTATCTTTTGGCAGCCCCCTTAGGGGGAAAACTAGCATTTTTTCCTCAAAATTGGCACATGATCACCCAGGACAAATGGGTCTTGAATATAGTGTCCCAGGGCTACAGGTTCCACTTTCACACACTGCCAAGGGCAAAGGGTATGCCAGACCTGCCACACAATCAATGGGCAGTGGCACAAAAACAAGTTTCATCCCTCATGGACATGAGGGCCATTCAGCAAGTACCACAGCAAGAGCAGGGACAAGGATTTTACTCAAGACATTTCTTGATACCCAGAAAGGACAAAGCCTGGAGACCAATACTGGATCTGTCTATTCTAAACACATTTCTGGACGTCCCAAAATTCAAAATGTTGACTCTGCAGCAACTTCTGCCCATGCTGGGCAAGGAGGCCTGGCTTGTATCTATGGACCTAAAAGAGGCATACCTGCATGTCCCAATCAGACAGTCTTGCAGAAGATACCTCAGATTCAAGGCTGGCTCAATGCACTACCAATTCTCTGCACTGCCCTTTAGCTTATCTACTGCGCCCAGGGTCTTCACAAAATGCCTGGCACCAGTAATTGCATTTTGCAGACAAAGAGGAAATCAAATATATCCCTACTTGGACGACTGCCTTACTCAAGCAGAGAACAAGGACATTCTACTAAAGCATCTGACATTTGTAAAAAGATTATTAATTTGCCTAGGGTACACAGTAAACAAAAATAAATCAAAACTAGTACCCTCTCAAGAGATAATATTCCTGGGTGCAAGCTTAAATACAACTGCCCAGATGGCTTATCTCATGCCAGACAAACAAAGGCAACTGACTTCTTACTTCCAAATATTGGCAACAAAGACCCAGTTATCTGCAAGAAAAATTCTGCAGGCCTTGGGCTTCATGGCATCTTGCATTCTGCTAATTCCATATGCCAGACTGCATATGAGGAAACTACAGTGGTATCTAAAAAGTGTTTTCACTCAACATTGTCACAGTCTGGAAACATTAATTACCCTCATTCCTTGCCTGCAACAGGAGTTTCGATGGTGGGTACAGGCCTGTCACCACAACAAGGGACAGCCATTCACCCTACCCACAGCCAGGCAGTCAATAACAACAGATGCTTCAGATTATGCCTGGGGGGGGGGCCACATGGCAGGAAAATGTATTCAGGGCTCATGGCCCACAAGCCAAATGCATCTTCATATCAATCAAAAAGAGATGCTAGCAGTTCAAAATGCCCTGACAGCTTTCAAGGATCTACTTCATCCAGGACAACTACTGATAAGGATGGACAATACAACAGTCATGTGGTACATAAACAAGCAGGGAGGCACACATTCCTACCCCCTCTGCCGACAAGCCATGACTTTGTGGGACACAGCATTGACTTATCAAGTACACCTGCAAGCACAATTCCTGCCAGGAAAGCAAAATACTCTGGCAGACGAACTAAGCAGAAATCTCAAGGATCCCCACAAGTGGAGACTGGATCCACAAGTCTTCAGCATGATAACAAAGAAATGGGGATGCCCAGACATAGATCTATTTGCCTCCCCTCACAACTGCCAACTACAGACATTCTGCACAAGGACTTATCACAAGCAAGCATGGAAAGTGGATGCTCTATCATTCGGCTGGAAAACCCTAACAGTATATGCCTTTCCTCCTCTGCCTCTCCTCCTCAAGGTACTCCTAAAGGTCAGACAAGAGAAGCCAAAAATGATTCTAATTGCTCCAGACTGGCCCCGCCAGCACTGGTACCCAATCCTAAAGAGCTTGTCTCAAGGCCCAGCCTGGAAATTGCCTCTAATTCCTCACTTACTGACCCAATGAAACAGTCAGATCCTGCACAGCCAACTCAGAACCCTAAATCTGGCAGCATGGTGGATAATGTAGCCATTCAGAACACACCTCTCTCTAAAGCAGTGATGAATGTTATTTTGGAGGCCAGGAGGCCAAGTACCAGAAAATCTTATGCAGAAAAATGGAAAAGATTCTGTGCTTGGAACCAGGCACAAGGAATTGACACGTTTGTATGAAATATTCCTCAGATTTTACAATACCTAACTGAGATGCTGGACAAAGGCCTATCCTTTTCATCAATTAAAATCCATGCCTCTGCCATTTCAGCTCATTACAATACGGAACCACCTATTTTTCCACATCCGTTGCTAAGGCAGTACCTCAGAGGGGCCAAAAACATAAGACCCCCAAGGAGAGCACCAATACCTGCATGGGACCTCAATTATGTCTTGGAAAAACTCACACTGCCACCTTTTGAGCCAGCCAATACAGCTGAAATAAAGTTCTTATCTTGGAAAACAGCTCTGCTCCTAGCAATAACCTCTGCAAGATGAGTCTCAGAGTTACAGGCACTCATGGCTGTGGAACCTTTTATCATTTTCCATCCAGATAGGGTCTCTCTGAGGACGAACCTGACATTTATGCCTAAAGTAGTGTCCAGTGTGGCCCTTAACCAAACCATTAATTTGCCTACTTTTTATCCAAACCCACAGAATAAGGGTGAGAGACTCCTGCATTCTTTGGACATACACAGACAGCTACGCTTCTACTTGGACAGAACTAAAGCTTTCAGAAAGACTGAGCAAATCTTAGTGGCATATGCTGCAGGATCACAAAGAAAGGCTATCTCAAAGCAGACTATTTCAATATGGATAGGCCACTGCATTCCTTTCTGCTATTCACAACATGGCAAATCAGTGCGTAAGGGCATTAGGCCACATTCAACCAGAGCAGCAGCCACTTCTGCAGCCTTCCTCAGAGGAGTACCAACCAAAGACATTTTAGAGGCTGCAACCTGGAGTTCAGTGCACACTTTTACCAAGCACTACCACTTACCTCTCTACTCTAAATCCAGTGCACGCTTTGCAACTGCAGTTCTGCAGGGCCTTATAGCCTCTCCTAATCCTATTTAGACCCAGCCACCCAACCTCAGCTTTGGGATTCAACCCAAGTGTGATGACTGCAACATTGAAACACGATGAACATAGTACAGTTGTTTACCTACCATAAATGTAGATGTTCAAGTGTATTCACTGTTGCAGTCCAGGTTACCCACCCACCATCCCCCTTTTCTTGCTGGGACTTATCTGTACTTCTCTATCCTATGCAACCTATGTGGTGTATTTGCTTGTAGATGAAGGAAATGTTTATTTCAGTGCATGCATTCTTATTGGCATAATATTTAGCCTACCTATTTGGGGGCACCTGACATCTGGGGCAAGAAAAACTGAAGAAAATGGTGTCGGCTGCATCTTTTATACCCCTGGCGCACTGACGTCAGGGAAGAGATGACAGCAACCAACGCCGGACCTAGACTTTGGAATTCAGGCCGACTGCGGGTAACCTGCCAGCAGGATAACCCAAGTGTAATGACTGCAACAGTGAATACACTTGAACATCTACATTTATGGTAGGTACACAACTGTACTTTTTCTCCTTTGGAGACTGGATTTAATATTTTAGTCAGTGTTGGTTCTTGATTGCTGGAATAAGGCTCCCTGTTGGCCTTTCCCTTGTTTTACTTGTTTAAAATAGTTTAACTTTGCTTGTATTCCAGCGTTATGTTTTTTGGTGGGGGGGGGTGCACTCAGTTTACCGTAGCTGATCAGAGCTTGCAATGCTGTCCTGTGAGCAACTCAGGTGTGCATTGTGAAACACTGACACATTTGTATAACCCTAGCCCTCCATAGAATAAACACATTTTTTAGTCTTACACCAAAACCTGGTCCATCTAGCCCACTCCCCACTACCTACTACAGTATATGTCTTCAGTAATGGATGGACAGTTTCCCACCATGTCTCCAGACAGCGTGATGGACACAGGCATCCTGACGCCACAGAGAGATTGTCTCATGTATACTGACAACCAGTTACTGCTAAAACAAACTAATAGAACACGTGAGAGCTCTAGCTATATTATGAATTTGGAATCAATTCTCTCACATAATAGCAAACCAGATATCAAACATTCTCAGCGCACACAATTCGCCTGTTGCACATAAGCTCACAACATATAAACCCACATGCACAGAGGTACTGACTAGAAACCTCTCAGGCACAAACCTATTGCCAAAAGTGCAGACCTAACAGAATCCACTACACATAATAATAACACACCAGTGTCTAAGCCAATAAGCCCCTCATGCAAAACACCTCAAAACCAAATAAATGTCTTGCTCATTGGTGACTCCATAATGAGACACACAGATGTCCCCTTTGTCAGGCTGGACAAGGAGAAGGTCACCTTTATGACTCTGTCATAGTCCACATTACAGTGAATGACTGGAGATGTACCTCACTATACTATATGAAGGTGCTTGCCTCCCCCCCATAGTGGCCTGTTTAGGCAATGTCAGAAGTAAAGTCACAATGTAAAAGTGTCCACCACACACAAACAATGTTATGCTGCTTAATGCAGGAGTGTAAATCAAACTGCACTCACTGGAAGAACTCCTTACCTTGGCAAATGCCCATGTCTGTGCAGTCACGCAGACATGATTCAAGGCCACAGAGAGCACTCTGGCCATGCAGGGGTACATGCTTTCCACACTTTCACACATCAAAACAAGCAAGAAAAGAACCAAAGATGGAGATGTATATATCTTCATTAAAGACGAATACACTGCAAGACTGGTCAAAGAGTATGACTGTGTAGAGCTATTGCAATTCTACCTAACTGTATGTAAAACCCCTTTCCATATCATTGATAGCTACAGGTCCCTCACCCTGAATCACAAGGACTACTCTGCCTACGTGGACCTAATTGTGTCACTCACTAGACATCCAAACACCTTGGTCATGTGTGATTTTCCATCGGTTTGGAGACATATATGTCCACAAACACACTCACCCTAAGGTTCTTGGACATTGTTAATACACATGCTGTGTAACAGATAGTCTGCACCTCCACAAGGGGCTTGAATGTCCTAGACTTAGTACTGAACCACATAGTGGTTCTGTGCACTAACCCCTGTGTGTTGGCCCTCCTAGTCAGGTCAAATCACAATTCAGTGTCATTCACATTCACAATCATACCCAACACCCCCTGAAGATCAGAAAGGATGAAACATTTTTCCAAAGCAAACTGTACTCTCCTAACCAATGCCATAAAGAGTTTCAACCCCCCTGCTACCACTGTCAACAATGACTGTTATACAGAGGTGTACACAAATGGCCTGTATAAACAGCTATACAAATGTACATAGTTGGCTGAACATGAACGGATTAAAACAAGTTCCTCACAGAAAACAAGCCACCCTAGTGGGCGTCAAGCATACATAGTTTATACAACAGATGGAAGAAAGTAATCTCTAAGAACAAGAGGGAGTTGACTCTGCAAAGGAAGGACACCCTCCACAGCTTGAACAGGGAAATTAGCTATCTTGAAAAGTCCTCTAAAGCCACATACAAATGTAAAGTAGCATCTCTAGCTAAAGATAATCAGGAAGCATTCTTTGGGTACTTCAGACATCTAAAAGTGAAGGCCCAGCTTTGTGACCAAATAGTAGTGGACAGTACCACTCATACTGACCCTGGGGACCTACTACCAGACAGTTTGGGGCAAACTTCGTCTTCCCCCATCCCCACCAGAAATACTCCAAACCATACCTGTCACCAGTCCTCTACCTAGTAACTTCTTATGAACCTAAGGTAACATCTGCCTAGGCTCCAGGCCAGCGTCTGATCATGGCATAGTGGAATGGTTGGATATGCAATAATCTGACATAGCTGATTACATCAGCATTGTCTGTTGAGCATATGGTGAGAACAGTGTCCCACATGCTAGAATAAAAGGATCTCTGTAATGTCAAGTAACATTTGCTACACACACACACACACACACACACACACACATGTAGTTGACTGCAGTGAGAACAGAACACATACTTAGGTAGGCACAGTACTATATGCAAGTACCACAACACATGTCTGACTTTTACATGTCTGCAGGTCAACTTATAGTGGATAACATTGGCAGGCCATGTGAGAGACAAGAGGTTGGGAGGGCTGCATGAAATGGATGTGTAGGTTTCTGCAAGTATGAAAAGACTAGCAAGCCATGCCATTGGAGAAGAAACTGTAGGACAGCACATCTACTCTACTGAGTAGAGACACACACACACACACACACACACACACACACACACACACACACACACACTTGACTGCAGTGAGAACAGAACCCCTACCTAAGTATACAGACTATAGAACTCAGTACTTAACACAAGTGTCACAGCACAAGTCTGACTTTTACATGGCTGCAGGTGAACTTACAGTAGATGACATCAGCAGGCCATGTGGGGGACAACAAGTTGGGAGGCCCGCATAGGCACATAGATTCATAGGTTCATATGAGGCCAGTAGCCTAACTGTACAGAGTGTCTTATGTGTGTAGAAGCCTAACTGTGTAAAAACACAAGTACCCTTATTGAGCATAGATGGATGTTTGAATTTAGCACAGCAACTGGTTCTGTCCATGAGGGAGCACACAACATTATATATTACACTTTGTAGTGTGGTTGATATATGTGTGCAAAAAATTCTGAGACCCCGGGTTTTATTGCTTAGGGAGGTAGACAACAGATGTATATATTGAGAAAAAATGACATGTACTGAGAATGTGCCCTGAAAAACTGATCATATGCACAGATTAGCTGAATTTGGACTGTCACCTCTCGAGAGAGAGGTAAAAACAACGTAATCATGTTGTATAGCCAATTGAAACAAATCAAATGTGTCAGGTAGAAATGTTGTGTGACATGGGGAGCTATGTATGGGAACAGTTCCTTCTTTTGGGACAGGTGCCCTATTTTTTTTTTTTTTTTTGAAGAGAAATAGGAATGTTGGGGAAGGGACACAGATATGTCTAAGGCAGGTAACTGGGCAAGATGAGGAAGCAATTGTTGACAAACAGGACATACAAGACAAGAGACAGGGATGGTGAAGAACACAAGAGGTGGGTGAACACCATGATTGTGGTAAGAGTGTGGACTTTTCAAACCCATGGAAGTCAAGCTGGGTGACAGTGAGATTTGAGTCCTCATCCACTGGACTGTCATCACTGTTACTTCACTCTGTTAATAGCTGCAGTGTCTGGCATCTGCATCTCCTTCTGTTATTCAGTACAGTTATGGAAAGCAGTGTCTCCATGTGGTGTAGGCTTGGGGCCACAGTGCCGCACACAATCCTATGCACCATCCCTGGCAGCTCTTCTCAGGTGATATCACTCACTCTGCTTGTGCTCCCAGAGGGAACCACAGATGTCCTCTGGGACAGAAGTAACTGAGAGGCCAGGTAGTGCAGGAGCAGCACAAGGGGTACTACCAGGTTGCAGCTCAGACGTGCTGGACCTTAGTGCCATAGCCAGTGGAGTAGAGGCAGATGGATCCCGTGGGCCAGGCCTACCCTGCTGTGCTGTGGGGGAAAAGAAAAAAAAGAGAGAAAATAAGAGTTGGGGTTAGAGATAGCACAAGTTGTCTTATCTACTTGGTTAGACTCAGGAGGGTGATCTTCCAGGTCTGGTTTCTCACTGTATTTGTAGACAGCAGCTTCTTTTTCTTACTGTATAACCTAGTAGTGACAGACATGTGTCTGTCCAGGACAAAACAGTGTCCCATAGGCTTCTGTAAAAGGCTCACTGAAAAGTCCATCAACAGCTCACATGCACACAGATACACACACACACACACACACACACACACACACACACACACACACACACACACACACACACACACACACACACACACACACACACACACACACACACACACACACACACACACACACACACACACACACACGCACACAGACACCAACCTCCCCCGTTTGACTACAGAGAGAATAGAACCCCTACCTATCTAAGTACACTCAGTTCAGAATGCAGTACTTAACAACACAAGCACCATGGCTCAAGTCAGACTTAAAGTGTGTCAGACAACACTTTATAGATGATGACATCAGCAGTGTCTGTTGAGGGCAAGATAACAGTGTCCCACAAACTCACTGTAAAGTCCAGCAACAGCTGACACACACACACACACACACACACACACACACACACACACACACACACACACACACACACACACACACACACACATACACACACACACACACAAACCAACCCCCCATTTGACCGCAGTGAGAATAGAACCCCTACCTAATACAGGGTCTTACACAAGCAAATGATTAGTGCCAAAGTCATGGCCTTAAACTCAATGCAAAAAATGTATTATCATCCCTTTTGTTAAGAGCAATGTTACTGCTAACTACCACAGCAATAGCAACACCCTAGCTACACACTCAGTGGTGAGAGACCTGGGCACGTAGATTGACAGCAACTTACCTTTGATCACCATGTCCCCACAGTGGTAAGAAGTGCATTCTGTATTGCTCATCTCATAATTAAGGGCATTGCCTCCAGAAAAAAGAAGTTGACTTGTTTGCAATAAGAATAGAAACCCTACTTATCTAAGGACACTGACTACAGAACACAATACTTACTGCATGCACCACAGCACAGGTTTGATGTTAATATGACTGCAGGTAAACTTGTAGAAGATGATATCGACAGACCATGTGGGAGACAAGAGGTTGGGAGGCCTGCATAAAATATAGATGTGTAGGTTTGTGTAAGTCTCCAAAAACTGACAAGCTATGTTATTGGAGAAGTAACTGTGGGATACACATTTCTCTTCGGTGTAGACACACACACACACACACACACACACACACACACACACACACACACACACACACACACACAGTTAACTGCAGTGAGAATAGAACCCCTACCTGTCTAAGGACACAGAATACAGAACACAGTACTTATTGCACACACCACGGCACAAATCCGAGTTTCTCAGGACTGCAGGTGAACTTACAGTAGATGACATCGACAGACCATGTGGGAGACAATGATTTACCAGTACTAAGGTATAGTGCTAAACAGAGGCCATGTAGGGAATATCATAATTCTTCAGAGGTATGACTATGTGAGTCTTTCATGCCTGAGGCCTACTAATTACTAATGGGCAAATATAAGTAATGTAAGTGTCTGGTGTCACATGTTAAGGTACTTTCTGTACAAATCCACCACTGTTTACTTATGTACTGTACTACGTGGAGTTTACTGAATCTAAAAGTTTCACTCAAGTGTGCACATGGTAAAAATTATTGTGTAAGCTTTATTGAATCCCCTATTGTTTTACTTACAATTAATTTTCCTCCGTCCTCTTCCCTTCTCCTAAGTATTTTTCCAAACATTAATGACATGAAGTAGGGCGTATGCTTTAGATTCCCCTACAAGTTTCTGTTCTTATGTGACTCACATTTATTTTTGAATGAACAGATAGATGTCATAGTAAACTTAATGGAAATTATTTTATGTAACAACTTTGTTTATTTTGAGGGTAGTAGTTTCGTCAAAAAATAGGTGTAGCCATGGGGGCCATGTGTGCCCCCGTATTTGCTAATATTATAATGCTAATGTGGGAGCAGAAGTTCTTATTTAATTCATCTTTTAGTAGTAAGTGGAGTTTATATTTGTGCTATTTGGATGACTTGTTTTTTTTTTGTGGTTAGGGGACAAACTGAGTTTGCGTGATGTCCTTACTTACATTAATGAGACTACCACATTTCTTAAATTTACCCACTCTTACGGTTTTTTTCAGTATAGATTATTTGGATGTTGAGATTTAAAAGGATTTGGAGAATAAGCAGTATATTAGTATTATTTTTAGGAAGCTCACCTATAGCAATAGCCTTTTGCACTTTCGTAGCTGCCACCCTGATCATGTTAAGAGAGGGACAGTGAAAGGACAGTTTGTTAGAACTGCTTGTCTGGTCACTAGGGAGGTTGACTTTTTAACCCAATGTGACATAGTGAGTAAAAATGTTTTTTTCAAGAAACTATCCGTATTATCTAGCTGAGAATGTTAAAAAAGAGATTATTAGTAAAAGAGAGAATGGGACGCTTGTACGTTTACTTAGGGCAAAGGACAGGATGGATTTAACAAATTTAGATGGTGGTGGTTTAAATAATAAAAAAGACTACCACTGTTCTTTTATTATTAGATTTTCAGTGGACATTTGTTTATTCACGACATTTTTAATAAGAACTGGCAGGTATTTTTTTCACAAGATGGGCTTCAAGATAAATTAAGCTCTAAACCAGTTATTGTTTATAACGGGGGCTCCACTATTAAGAATATGTTAGAATGGTGTGAGCAAGGAGCAGCTTGATTAAGGGGTGTGGGAACCAAGAAATGTGGTTTCTGTACACAATGTAATTTTGTATTAGTAGGGAAGGAAATCAAGATTAACCACTTTAATATTGTTCCAAATAACTTATTTAATTGTAATTCTGTGGGAGTGATTTATGCCGCAGTTTGTTTCCAGTGTGAAGGATATTATATAGGGAAGGCCATTAAAAAATTCAAAGAACGGATTTATGAGCATGTAAAAGATATGATTAACAAAAATACTAGAAATGCTCTTTACAAGCATTTAGAAGTTTGTCCAGGGTGTAATATTAGGTGTTTTATTTTAGAAGGGCCCAAAAAACGAAAAGACAAACTTGAAAAAAACACCGCTAACTCACAACCACACCAGCGATATCCACGATATCCATGGACTCAGTGATCAAAATCCAAAAAGAGGCAAACACGCTGAACGCTAATGAGCAAAATGAAAAGTTTTATTTAAGCCAAACAACGAAGCTTTTCTTCGGCGCTCTGCACCAACTTCATCAGAATAAACAAACTCATGCCATTGCACTGATTCCCTTAATATGCAATGACCTAAAAAAGGGAATCAGTGCAATGGCGCGAGTTTGTTTATTCTGATGAAGTTGGTGCAGAGCACCGATGAAAAGCTTTGTTGTTTGGCTTAAATAAAACTTTTCATTTTGCTCATTAGCGTTCAGCGTGTTTGCCTCTTTTTGGATTTTGATCACTGAATCCGTGGATATCGTGGATATCGCTGGTGTGGTTGTGAGTTAGCGGTGGTTTTTTCAAGTTTATTTTAGAAGGGGTTAATAAGGATCGATGTGGTAGATCATGGGCTGGCATGGTGGAATTTAAAGAGTTATTTTGACAGATAAAGCTTAATACCTATTCTCCACCAGGGCTGAATGACAACTTTAGAATTGTTAGTTATTTAATGCTGTGTTCATACTGTGTTTAATGACTGCCTTTCTTTTGGGGGTAACTGGGGAATTGAATGTTTAATTATTGTTTAATTAACATTTTTTAGTCATTGGGTGTTTTCTGATCATGTGATTGTTTTTTGGGATTTTAAAAATGTTTCAATGCTGTTTTTATTCATTCTGAAGAAGTCATAGGATACAACCTGATGAAAGCGCTAAATAAACAGTGTTTTGGGAATCGGTTCATGCTTGTGGAATTCTTGGAGCTTGGCTTGGTGATATTTCAGTCTTTATTTTTGTGGTTCTTCCCCTACAAATTTAACAAAGTCATAAAAGTCCAATATTTCCAGATTTTATTGTTCTGTCATGTTTCTCAAATGTAATTATTGTTTATTAATTCCACATTTGTCAGTTCCCAAGGTACTGTTTTATTCCTGTTCATTTTCATCTCCCAAATCCTGTCTCTGCTTCATTTACAAAACATACTCTCAATTCTTCTAGTCAACTCTTGTGCTTTTTTCTTTCTCTCAAGTATTTTCCATTGAAACATGAGAAAAGGTTTCACTGACATAGTCTCTCTGTGGTCTTTATTACCAGAAGTACAAGAAGCAGAATTTCCTTTTGTTACAAAGTTCACTTTTTGTTGGACATACTTTTATATTTATTCCTTAGCATGTACTGCATCAAGGAATAATTTTGTCCATCCAGGAAAGAATATTTTATGAAGTTAGCTAGGTATAGCAGTTTGAATCTCATGCCTCCTTCATGACATTCCCTGAATAGTGAAATAAATGTACTCTTCTGCCTGGTATACAGTGAGTAATCATTCTCCATAAACACTCTGCTGTCTTTCCGGTTTAGTACTTTGACCTATTGTCACAGTTTTGTCAGAATCAACTCCTTCCACTGGTAAGATTGCATCTTTTCTATTAAAGGTCTAGGTTGCATTCTCCTTGCCAGGTTTGGAGTGTACACATGATGTGCCCTTTCAATTAACAACTCCTCCTATGAACAGTTTGCTGAATACCAGGTCCAGTTGCTTATTTGTGCTTTCATAAGGTTAATACAGTATGTTCCTTGGAGCTTCTCTGATACAGCAGAAAGTCTGAAGTTTTCCTTAGTGCTTTGCCCTCTAATTGTATTATTTTTTGAAACATCTCTTCTTGAGCAGTCTCATAATCAGCCAGCCTTTTCTGCATTTCAAGCTCTGATTTTTACACTTTCATAATCTCTTCTGAATATCTGTTTAAAGCTTCATCCATTTTTACCAGCCTTTTGTTATTTGAGTTGATATACTCCATCAGTGTTTCATTTACAAGTCTGTGTGCAGTTGTCTTATACTTTCTTCTAGGTTACTGGAAGTCATGTCTGGAGCTTGCACTGCTTTTTGCTGAACAGCTGCAGTACTCTTCTCCGTTAGTGTTTTTCCTCACCTTTTGTAGCTGATTTTCTTCAAAGTCCTCTGTATTTCTTTTTTCCTGGATCCAGGCCATCCATTTACTAGCCAGTTACTGAAATTTACCCAGAAATATAAGTCCACTGGCTTTCTCTGCTGAGTTTCTGTTTTCACACTAGGAGAGCTAGAATTAAGCTGTTAATCAATGTGCAGCCATCTTGGAAGTCCTGTGCCCCTTACACTTTGTCCTATTTTTAGGTCTTTGTCCCATGCATATTACCCTAACTCCATTTCAAGGTTGTATCTTTTGCACATGCTTCCCATGTTTGGAATTCTACTCCTGTACCCCCCCCCCAATCTGGCAGAAGTGCACACTTTGCACCTCTACAACATGCTACGCGCCTGGTCCTTGCAACTTTCTCTGTTTGTCAGGGTTCTGTTCTTTGCTGCCTTCCCACTTACTTGTAGTGCACTTCCCACATGTGCAGGTGTGAATCTCCTGTGCCTTCTGTGCAGTATGCAGGGCTGTACACCTTACAACCCTCTCTGTTTGTCAGGGCTGTGCTGTTTGCTGAATGCCCACTTACTTGTAGTGCACTTCCCACATGTGCAGATGTGTCTCTTGTGCCTTCTCTGCAGTATGCAGGCCTGTACACCTTGCACCTCTTCTATGTGCCAGGAGTTTTCCTCTTGCACCAGCTCCCCATGTGCCAAAGCAATGTTTTTTGATCCTCCCAACAATGTGCAAGGCTGTGCATTTTGCACCCTGTCTCTCATGTGCCAAGATTGTGCCACTTGCCCTATCATGTGAATAGCTGTACACATGCCTCTTATTGATGGAACATGTACCCCTTTAGATATCTCCTAATTTTCTCACAGACTCTCAGACCTCTTTAATTATAAGTCATATATGTGAATGTGTAACCTTTTTTGGATCAGGTGAGCTTAGATTTGGATGTTAATATCTGATTACTGTGCATTTACAACAAGATTGAATAAAAGCACTGATTTGTAAATTCAGAGAGTACAAAAGACCACCAAATCTTAATCCTCACATCAGCATTAATTTTTTCACAATGTAAACTTGCTTTTAATGTCTGAGCATCTTAACTCATTTTACGCAGATATGTAGTGAGCTGACTTTAAAACTTACTTAGTCTAAATATTACACAGTCTCACTGTTTAAAAATGCCACCTATCCAGTTAAGGGCAAAATACTAAGTATTACTTCAAGTTCCAGGTTCTGTCTTGACTTACTGGTGTCTTATCTGTAAAATGTCCTACCAAACGTGTTAATGTTGAGCTTCCTTTGTGCTGTAGTGTTCTGCAGTGTGTAACTACCTCTAGTGGCAGTGGTGAGTCAGTATGTCCAGGATAGTGCTTTATGCACCTTCTAAAGTCAGTGGTGAGTCAATGTTATTATGATGCTTCATTTACTCTGATCCATCATCTTTAGTTTAAATGGCTTTAAAGCACAAAAGTCTGAAGTCTTTCTCCTCCTCTGAAAACCATTTGCGAGTAATCTGTGCAATGTGCCCCCTCACTGCCATCAGCTGGATGTATGTGGAACTTGTGGCTGCATCATTTTTAGAGCACTTTAGCAATTCAGACTTTCAGAAAAAGTATTAAAATAATATAGATGCTGTTACTATCTGCATTTAGTACATCATTACAGTAGTAACTTATGTCCAGTATACTTTTACTTAACTTAAATACCATCTCTATATTATATAATAATGATAAGCTCGCGGACATAAACATGTGGCATTTCTCAAACTTTAGAATTCTGAATCTCGTTAATATCATAGAAGTGTAGTGTTACAACCTGTCCATCTTCAAGTGGGGCAATCCCTATATGGGTCAATGCACCCTGCAAAAAAACTTGAAAAATGGCAAATGTCCTGAAATTTAGGACAAAAATTATTTTTACATTTCCTCTAATAGTTACATAAATAGTTGTTTTGTACCTGAAATGGCCTAAAGTTATGTGAAACATGAAAACCAACTCAAATTCTACAAGAAGGAAGTTTTATTTTGACAAAACCTGAATTCCAGTGCACTGCATGGATTGTGTATATGGTTTGTCTTGCAAAAAGTTTTGTTATCCCAAAACATTTCCCACTTTTAACATTCAAAAAGGGGGTAACCCTGTGGAACTGAAAACATGACATTAGCTCTCATTTAAGTAATTTACAGCCATTGTGGTTGCTCTGCATACATCTCTTTGCATGTAACAGTTTGTTCCTCAGTCATATGTAACAATAACTCCTGGTAATGAGGTATTCTGATTATCCCTAATTAAAGGCCATTAAGTTGATATGATGTGTATATGCCCTCTTTTACCCTTGAACACAAACAGATTCAGCTCTTGTTTCAGATATTCTGGTGCTCTCCGTCTGCCACACATCGCTCCTCCATTATCCTTTTGCTCAAACTCCTTCTCTAATTTTCCTTTTTAATTCTGTAGATATTCACCTTCTGCCCTTTCAGAATCAGCAATACTTGGAAACTTTTACTTGCCATTTGCAGTGGCTACAACTGCGGATGGCTGATGTGTCAGTTTTGTGACTAAATGCTACACTCTCATCCACTGGGATGCTACACCTTTTGCCTAACAAGACCAAATGGCATGACAATTCTCATCTTTAATACTGAGATTTCAGAATCTCTTTGTGGGCTTTGAGATTCACAAGGTTTTGCTGGCTTGAGGTTGCAGAACCAAACTTTGAGCTGACCATTGGACCTATTTACTCACTTCAGGGTAAAGACATACAGAGTCATATGTTTTCATTTAATGTTACTTTTACAATAAAATGCACCCTTTTTGCAACATGGTAAAGCTAGGTTTGTTCCTCTTTACAGGGGTGTCTTGTCAGGAGTTGGCTAGCTAAATTACACCCACAGTTACAAAGTATGCAAGTTGGAACAATCTGATTTCCAGCTTGTGGCTTTGAAACCATGCCATCACCCTAAGGAAAGGAATACTCTTTACCCTACATACTCAAGAACTGACCATCATACCAACATGACCCTGTATATCAGCAAAGAGTTATGCAACAAAAGAATTACTTACCTTGGCATCATAGCATTTGATGAGCAAAGTGCCACACAGTACTTCTAGTTCGTCAGCAAATATTTACAACCAGTGCTTTTTTAGTTTTTTTTAAATATTGCTTTGATAAAGATCATGCCAATGAGGGCAAAAAGTAAGCTCTAACCTCAGTGGCATCAACCTAGGTAAAGTGTCAGGTGCATCCATAGACTTTAACGGGTGCATCACTGTGCATGTGCATAAACGTATCCATTAAAGGCTATGACTACACCTCATATTATCAGTAAGATGATGTCACTGACTTGGTGGTGAAACAAGTCTAATGGTCTTACCTCCACCTTGTTGTATTTTCACTTAATTTACTCCAGTTACAGCCCCCTGACTTTAAGTTGGTTGAACACAGGAACTGGCAATCTGTAACCTATGATCAGTTTGCCTTTTTTTCAACTGGCTTCTTATGGTGCAGGTGGTCCTGATTAGTTGCTTGCAGCTTGTAGAGTGGCTGTTTAGTCCTCTGTAGATCTTCTTGCCCCACGTGACTCTCAGGGCTTGAGCTCCGTTCCTTGAATCGGCAAGAATAAAGGCTTGAGAGTAAATAGTGATGCACAGGCTGCTTTGTCGCCAAGCTTAGATGAGATAAACATTATGTAGTCTATCAGACAGAGATCTCTCAGAAGAAGGCAGTATTTCTGGTAATGAAGATCTCTTCTGGGTCAAATCATCTGTCCACGCTGCTTCAGGTGATTGACAGCTTGAGTAATCCAATCTTTATTTCTACTCACACAGCATTTTTGTCTGAAGAATGTCACTTAGCCACTTAGTTCATCACAGCAAAACCAACCTGATTGTGGACAGATTGATTTCCATAGCAAGCTCCTTTTTACTTTCTCTCCTAACTCATACATCCTTCCCTTGTACTTTCCAAGCTATTTACAAAGAATGTATTAGAATGTACCTCTTAAGTCCGAGCTTCCTAAGAAGTAATGGCTTCTCAGTATTTATACTGTAATGTTCCTTTTTTACTAGTCTGTATCATCTGTAATGTTCTTCACTAGTCTGTACTATTTGTAATGTTTTGCTTTAGTCTGTAACATTTGTAAAAATTGTAATCTAAAACCTATTGTAACCTTGCTTGTTTTTGGAGCTTTTCTCCCCGGGACTCCATTGAAAACGGGTTCATCTTGGCCCAATGGACTATCCTGGTAAACCAACTGCAAATAAATAAAATAAATAAATAAGCTCAGAAGATACATACAGTTCTCACCTTTAGCCTGTAACTTGGATTTGGAATGAGTTTCATAAGGTTTGCTGCTTGACTCTGGTTTCTCTGATTTTAAGTAAGTAGGCTAATATATATTTGGTTTGGATCCAGGCCTGTAAGACTACTCAGAACCTTCCTTAATGTACTTGGACCCATTCTTCTTTAAATGCTGGGGTTTTCCCAACTACTTTAAAGGAGGCCTTGTTAGCCCCAGTCCCTAAGAACACACTCTTGATCATGACAGCTTGGAAGGTTACCACTTACTCTCCAAACTTCTTTTTACTGGGAAGGTTATTGAGAAGGCTGGTTGTTTGCTGTTACCCTGAAGGAGTAGTTACAGGATACCATATCTGTGATTCTTTCCTGTCTGATTTCTACACAAGACAGTGTCCTGAGACTGTCCTTACACTGGTTCTGAATCACCTCTTAGTGTTGACGGATCAACAGTATCATTCTGTCTTGGTCCTTCTTTATCTTCCTACTGCAGGACTGAGAGGAACAGCAGATTTGTCTAGGAAGTATGAAGAGTTATACAGAGAGATTAAGTAATGGAGGGTTACCCACAATATGTATATCTTAGAATCTGTTTTGTTGATGTTTCTGTTTTACAGTATTTCCAAAACTGTAACATTACCTTAGACACACAACTGCACACATTATATAATGATGAAGAAGAGTCACAAAAAATGTTCAAAAAAACCTTTGATCTCTATTAACTTGACATTATTTATTACTGAGCATGTACATGAAAGTTTATTTATTTATTTAACACTTGTTTACTGGGAAAGTCCAACCTAGAACAAGTCAATTTTCAGTGAAGGCCCAAGGAGAAATGCTCCAGATGCATGTCTTTGGAATGTGGTAGGAAACCAACCCACATGAACTCAGGGAGGACATGCAGACTCCACACAGAAGGCACCCCAGCTGAGAATTGAACAGGAGAACCTCTTGCTGTGAGGGGACAATCCAAATCACTGCACCACTTCTCTGTCCAATGAATGAAAGTGAAACCATATAGGTTCATAGGTTCATACTAGGCTATCTGCCCTAGGGCATTTATAAGCCAAGCCAGAGTGTGTTTGGCTTTCGCCACCCATTTTAAATTAATTTTGCTATGCCCTTTTTCAAGGTTAGTATACTGTGCCTCTGTCTAACAGTGACACAGAAGTTATACCCGGGGTAAACCTATGATCTCCCATCCACTCATCAAGATTCCTCTTGAAGAGAGTCAATGAGGGACTCTGCCTAACCTGGACTGGGATTTTATTCCAGAGTGAAGGGAGCCTCTGGGTTATGAATCTGTCCCTCCAGCATGTCCTATTTATTTCAGTGCTGAGGTTCAAGTCTCTCGAGCGCGTAGCTCGATGGGATTTGGATTTTCTGAGGTGCAGCATGTCCATTAATTCCGGGTTGGACATGGCTTTATACGTCAGGCACAGATCGCCTCTGAGCAGGCGGTATGCCACTGAGTAGAGCTGGAGTTTCTTTAACCGGGCAGCATATGGCATCTGTTTGAGCCCTTTGATCCTATTGGTGAGGTACTTTTGGGGTCTTTCCAGTTGCTGCAGGTGTCTGGTAAGGTACATCCCAAAAGGGACATTGTACTCAATTATGGGCCTGATGAGGGATGAGTAAAGAGGCACGATGGCCTCCCCTGATCTAGATGTGAATCCCTTCATGATTAGGTGGGCTATATAAAATGTTTTTCTAACCACTTTGGCCACGTGGTTGTCAAATGAGAGATTGCTATCAGCTTGGGTCCCCAGGTCCCTAATTACTTCTTCTGTACTTATTGGATTACCACCTATGTGGTAATTTGTGGGCACTTTGTTTTTGCCAAAGGGGATAACTATACACTTTTTGGCATTTAGCTTGAGGCCATGGCTCTGGCAACAGTTGTCTGTTTCTATGAGGCCCTTTTGGGGGATGCTTGTGTCAGCTGGAGTGTCGATTATGGCACCCAGTTTGCAGTCATCTGCAAAGTTGGCCAGCCACAGTCCTTCTGTGTTGGCCTGTACCTCCGAGAAATATATACCGAACAAGAGAGGTCCCAGGACTGAGCCTTGTGGGACGCCACTTGTAACTGGTTTGGAGTCTGACATGGCTCCAGCAATTCTAACCATGTGGGTTCTGTCCTTGAGCCAGTTTGCAACCCATCTAGTGACATAGGGATTTATATTTAAGCTGGTAAGCTTATCTATAATGCCCGTGTGGGGTATTGTATCGAAGGCTTTTGCGAGGTCCGGGTAGGCTGTGTGGACCACCTTCCCCTCATCAATGGCCTTGGTGACTGTTTCAAAGAAATCAACCAGGTTTAAGAGGCAGGATCTGCCCTTAACAAAGCCGAACTGGGTAGGATCCAGTGTCTGTAGGTCCCCAATATCTTTATTTATGAGGTCCATGAAGATCCTTTCCATAGCTTTGCAGACCAAGCTAGTCAGGCTTATGGGGTGATAGTTTCCAGGATCCGTTGAGGCACCACCTTTGTGGAGAGGGACCACTGTTGCTGTACGCCACACTTTGGGTGCATATCCTGTAGTAAGGCTGAGATTGAACAGTAGTTTTAGGTTTGGGTTTAGCTCTTCTTGGAGTTCATGTAGGACGCAGCCCGGGACACCATCTGGTCCCATTGATGCTGTGTTTTTTAATTTGGAGAGGGCAGCTCTTACCTGAGCATCTGAGATGTCAGGGGGGGCAGCACTCTGCTAGGATAGATATTTGCCCTTTTCGTGAGGGGGGGGGGAGTTTATGCTGAACCTGTCAGCTAGGATGTTGGCAATGTCTGTGGGTTCGGTGTATTTTTTGTCATTTTGGACTAATTCTGAGCATATCTGGGAATTCCCACCCAGGTTCCTAACATAACTAAAGAAAGCCTTGTGATTATCCTTAGTGTCCTGTGCAATTTTTCTCTCGAAGCTGGTCTTAGATGATTTTATGAGTGCCTGTAGTTTTTTGCTAATACTGATCAAAGATGCCTTCCCTTTTTGGGATTTTGCTCTATCATGTAGTAGCTTCCTCCTTCTATTGTATAGTTTGTTTATGGCTGGGGTCCACCAGACAGGACGTCTGCCTTTGGAGGATTGGGACTTGGTTTTATTTGGGATTGCATTATCTATGCATTCCTGAAGGTGTTCATAGAATGAGTTTATAAAGGATTCTGTGGTCTGGGCCGTATTTTCCACAGGCCCGGGGCCTTTGAAGGATTCCATCTCAGTTTTGAGGAGTGTGAAATTTGCATTAAAGAAGTTTTTCACTGTGGTTTTCAGGGCAGGGGGTGGAGTCGGGATGTGAATATCCAGTGAGATTAGTTTATGGTCTGATCTTACCAATGAGGGATACACTTCTGGTCTGGAGCATAGAGTCCCCATGCTGGTGATGATCAGGTTCAGTATGTTTTCCCCTCTTGTGGGAGTGGTAACAAGTTGTTCCATAGCATTTGAGTTTATAAATTCTAGGAACCTTTGGGCTAGGGTGTTTTAGCTAGAGTAATACTCCCAGTCTATGTTTGGGTAGTTGAAGTCACCCAATATAATGGTGTTTGGAGACACCTATCATATTTTCCAGTGTTCTCAGGAAGGCTGAGTGGGGTTCCTGGGTTTGGGAGGGTGGTCTGTAGCAGGCTATAAACTGGAAGGCAGTTTTACCCACTGTTAGTTGCACATGGATAGTCTCTGATGTTTCATGCTGTGCCACCAACCTGGAGGTGTGGGTATCTTTCACGAATATTGATACTCCCCCTCCTTTTGTGGTTCGGTCCAAGTTTTGGGGCCGAAAAGCATGGTATGAGGTATAACCTGGTAGTGCTGGGGTGCTCTCAGGAGCCTTGAACCAGGTTTCTGTTACTGCACAGATATCAATGTTCTCCATGCTAAGGAGAGTTTCAAGTGCGTGCATCTTGAGGTTTAGACCTCTGGCGTTGAGTAGCATTACTCTTAGTTTCTTATCCCTTGTGATACCTATGGAGGTGGGTTTGTCTTTTGAGCCTTGCCTAAAAAAGGCACTATGGGGTAGCAAGAGCCTTTGCCAATATCCGAAAGCCCAGGGGTGACAGGTGCAAGCCGTCCCTAGCGAAGCATCATGGCTTGTCGAGCATGTCATCCCAGGCTGACAGGCATTGGATCCCCATTGAATGACACCAATACTTAAGCCAATTGTTGAAATTGATCATCTTGTCTTCATATTGTGGCATCATTCTTGGTGAGGGTAAGATGCTACTCAAGGTCAGGGTCATACTGGCCTGGGCTACATGCTCAGAGAGCTCCTCTATGTCTCTTTTCATGTAGTCCAGGGAGGTACGTCTCAGGTCATTCACACCAGCATGGACAATGACTGAGTCATATTTGTACTTGCCTTGGAGTGACCTCAGTGCTTGTGTTATGTGGCGGATCCTAGCACCCGACAGGCAGCTCACCGTGATGTTCTCCTTGTTCAGCCTGGTGAGCGGGACGTCAGTGTGCCTGACAATAGAGTCACCTATTACAAGTGTATCAGGTGTGTTGTTTAGCCTTAAGGGCTGTGACTGTTTGGCACACTGGCTTTGTGAGCTATGTGTTGCACGTGTTTTGTTTTGGGGTAGCGGTTGCTTGGGTGTCTGCTTTGGAGGTCTCTGCTGCTTAGGCAGATTTTTATTTAGAGCCTCCGAGTATGTTTTTGTGTGTTTATGTGTTTGCTTTGCTGTCGTGGTAGGTCTATGTGAGACTGGAATTGTAGTGAGTGTGGTTTCCTTCTCCTCCTGACTGGTTTCGCCAGTACTGAGTTGAGAGAGCTTAGCCTCCAGTATGGCTATATGGTTGCATCTCTCACATGTGTTGGAATTTGTTGGGAGGAGGAGAGGGTTGTCTGTGTACATGAGGCAGTTGTAACATTGCCTCAAGAGTCCCAGATTCACCAGCTGGACTGGAGAGGAGATTGACAACTGACCTTTGGACATGCTAGAATAGTATTGGGAATTCCTTTATAATTGAAAAAAAAGGGCTAATGGGGAACAAGGTACTCAAGGGGAGTTTGTGAGGGTGTAGTGCTTTTAATTTTTTAATGCTGACTTATATAATTGCTTTAGTGAGCAAGTGCCAGGTAACTTAAATGCAATGTGTTACAGGTAACTTAAATGCAAAAACGACAAACAGTAACTTTCTTTCAAGTGAAACAAGAAATAAGTACAGTAAGCAATACAGATATCATTAGGGATCCACAGAAGCGCTGAAAAGCCACGTTTTAGGTGGAATATGCATTTCAGGGAAATAACAAGCAAACAAACAACAAGCATACAAACAAAGCTAGATTCAGCAGGCCTGGATCTAGTCTATGCTACAGCAAACAAGGTGTACCAATTTCAGTAAGAAACAGTTCAAATATGCAGGCACTATAAGCCTTTAACCAGAAATTCCCAGCTCAGAAGGGCAGAGTCCAGCCTCTCCTCCCACAAGAGTGCAGACCACGAACCTTCTTAATGTAAAATAACTGGCCTGAAACTTTAGAGCCACATAAATGTTTTCATTAATCAGGAATGAAAGTCAGAGGTTTAAAGATGATCAGATACTGTTGTAGTTCCAACCATAAATGATCCTGACTAGTGATCCGGCTGCGTTATTCCTATAACCCACTGAAGAGCTTCCAGGAAACCAAAGTCTTTGTGTTCCTAGGGGCATACGGTTGCAAAGCTGAAATTAAAGGAATTGATGGAATGGCACCACCAGGAGTGGAGCTTGCAGCTTAATCTGACTCAACATGGGAAACCTCACCCAGCCCAGATATCAAAAGGATTGACAGACTGATAGCTCTTTCTCAGTTCTGTGGGTGATGGTTCATGTCCGTTCATAGTTGGTGGAGCGATTTGTCTGCTTAATTCTGATAGCAAATGAGACACTGCAATGCTAACTGGCATTGCTAAACTGCATTTTAAGCTGAGTTTGCAAGTAATATCTTAATCAGGATTATATTTGTAGTATAATCAGCCAATTCTGTTTCCAGTCCATAACAAAACTTCCAAGTCTCAAATTCATTTTAAGTGTATTTACATACTTCTCTCTTCATGTAAATTTTCAACTGAAATGTCTTGCAAGTTCAGTCTGTAAGTATTAAGATAACACTCTGTTAAAGCAGAAGTAATAATAATTATAGAGCTCTATACTGCAGTTGGAAAAATACCCATCAGTAAACAGTAAAATGTGATACCTGTTCATTTTTTTACTCACAGGTTTCAGTTCAATTAATTTAGCACTAAAAATTCCCAAAAGGATTATTAATTTGCAAAACAAGAAAATATGCATGATATCTGCTTCCAAATCATTTCATGTAGTAGAATTCTTTTTATAGTTAGATAAATGTGTTGCTAATTTTAGAGGTATAGTCTAATTAACAAGAAATTTTAAATTTAGTATATGAATATTTATAAATGTTTATAAAAATGTCAATACCTTGATGAGTGGATGGGTGACCATAAATTTTTCCCGGGGGTTCCACCTGTGTCCCTCATTGACAGGAGTAACAGATGCTGACTGAGGTTTCTTTTTTGGGGATAAACTCTGGCTAGGCTTGTAAGGGCCCCAGGGCCATTAGCCTGGTAATTTCCTATGATCCTATAATTCTAATACTTCATTAAAAAGCTTCCAAATATATTTCCACTCAGCAGTTAAATTAAACCTGTTTAGATAATGTACTATACAGAAGAACAGTAGTAATTGTTATTAAATAAAAATGTTAAATGGTATTTATATGTAGCTGACAGGGGTCTTTGCATTTGGAAAAAGCCATAATCTCTTGAGGTTCACTTATCTCCGGAATAATTTATGTGGCTCTAAAGGTTTAGGTAAAGTTGTCAGAAGTATATTTCCTACTAGTATGTAAATTAAAGATAAGCCAATTTTTTGCTTATTTATGAGTTGTTAAAATGATATAATCCTTAATATTCCATACTATTGCCCTGGAATTAATAACAATTGTCTTGCATTCACTTAAAATTGTTAAGCACAGATGGGTTTGTTTACATGATCACAGCAAAAGCTGTTCAGACACAGCTTTAGCCACAATGCTAATGACCTCATTATCACCTAATTAGCATGTCTCTGAATTACTCTAGTTTGTAGTTTGTGCAGAAATCTCACACACACACACACATATTCAGGCATTCACATACACACAAGCACGTGCACAAACACACACACACACACACACACACACACACACACACGCAGGTATCCTACTCCATTCGTACCCCAGCAAACATGCCCGCACAGCCACAAACATACACAAAGTCATACACATATTCACTAAAACTCTTTGCTGAACTTTGCTAAACTTACCGGCAGTTTGGCCTCCCACTGACTACGGTGGATGACATAGCTTTTTGGCCAAGTTAATTTTCACTCTTTTAATCACTGGCCTGCATAAACTATGGTAAGTAAACATTTTTTGGGAGGAGCTCATGGCTAATTAACATTAGCCACTCTCCTGTAATGCCTCATTATCCTATAATGGCCACTGGGACCACCCACTATAGTAATTATTCTGATCGTGGAAAATTACCATGTTGAGCCAGTCTCTGAACCAGAAAGCATTCCTCTGAGGGGTTGGCTGCTGGTTGTAAGGCTTTTCATTCACTGTATCCATTTCTGAATTACAGGGTTAGTCTTTTTATTAACAAAAAATGCTTGCTGACACTCAGTTTATGGTTTAAAGGAATTCTGACATTTAATACAATTGAATAAATAATTATTCATTCTTATTTATTTATTTATTTTAAATTTGTTTACCGGGATAATCCGACTGGATACATGTCTATTTTCAGCGGAGTCCCGGGGAGAAAAGCTCCAGATAGACAATATTACATAGGTTTCATAAGACGTTAGATAGCACTAGAAAATGTAGGACAGCATATTTTGTACAGAGGTTTAGTAATGTTCCCACATAGGGACTCACAAATTCTCATGGTCTGACACAATTTTAAGCAAAAAGACATCAAGAAATGGAAACATAGCTTGGTTAGGAAACAAAGCTTGGTTAAGTTATTACATGTTATGGTATTTACGGCTTATGCTTTCTGTTAATAATATTAATTAGGGTTAGTGCATGGGCAAAGCCAGTTTGCTTTGAGATGCTGTTTGAGGTTTTTTTTTTTTTTTGAAGAGACTTATGGAGGATTGAATGGTTATATGGTTTGGCAATGAATTCCAGGTTTTGCCAACAAAGCTGGCAAAAAGGGATTCACCAGCAGAGTTATTAGCTATGTAGGTTTGGACCAGTAGTTTGCTAGCTGATAGTAGGGATCTCAAGTTGCTATATAGCTTAATAATATCTGTAAGTGAGGAGGTATCCCCAGGGTGATATAGAATTTTGTGCGCTATTAGGAGTTGATTGAATTGCATTAAGCTGGGCAGTTCTAGCCACTCTAGTTGTTTCAGGTTCTGGCAATGATGGGTTCTATAGGCGGAGCCAGTGGCAAATCTGGCAATATGGTTGTAGCTATGGGAGAGCTTAGTCGGTTCCGATTTGTTGAGGTTTGAGAGTACAGGTGAGGCATACATAAGTGTAGAGAGTAGGTGTGATTGGGCAATTGCAGTTCTAGTCAGTGGAGTTAAAAAAGTCTTGTTTCTATACAGTAATCCGAGTTTCTTATTGATGGTCTGTAAGGTTTTGTTGACCTGTAGGTCAGATTTAAGATTATTATCTATGATAACCCCTAGACACTTGGTGTGGGTATCTGGGGAGATAGTGGTACCATTGTTAGACGTTACAGAGAATGAGAGGGTGGCAGATCTACTAGTTGGGGTAAAAAGTAGAAGTTTGGTTTTATTGGGGTTCAGCAATACGCGTTGGTTGCGAGCCAGTTTTCAATATTATTAAACGTATCCTGGGTTAAGGTTTGCAGTTCGGAAGGGGAGGTGGCAGAGCAGATCAGTGTGGAATCATCTGCATGCTGAATGCAGGTAGCTTTAGGGATAGCAGTGTGAAGGTTGTTGATGAAAATAGCGAAGAGTAGTGGACCTAGTATGGAGCCTTGAGGGACATGAAGTGTGAGAGGTAGCTTGCTGGACAGCTTGCCCTGCCGTAATACTGCCTGTTGTCTACCAGTCAGGTAGGAATGGAACCACTAGAGTGCATGCTTATTAAGGGAAACTGACTTTAGAGAAAGAATGAGAAGTTCATGGTTGACCATATCAAAGGCTTTTGATAGGTCAAGAAAGAGGGCAGAGGATAGCCTATTGTTGTTCCTGTTTTGGTTTATGGCATTAGTAAAGGAAATGAGGGTCAAGGTGGTGCTATGGTGTGGCCTGAAACCATGCTGGGTGTTGGATGGTAGGTTATTCTGTGTAAGGTATTGTATTAGTTGCTTGTGTACACATTTCTCCATTATCTTGGCTAGTGGGGAAAGAATGGCAATGGGTCTTTAGTTGGATAAGTCTGTAGAACTTCCGCCTTTATGGAGTGGGGTGATGTGGGATATTTTCCAGAGGGAGGGGATAGTGCTTTCAGATAAGGTTATGTCGATCAGGATAGATATGGGAAATGCAATGGCATCTGCAGCTATTTGTAGGTACTCTGCAGGGAGGAGATCAGCAGACAGGGTGGTGGGTTTTAGTTTTTTTATAAGTGTTTTGATAAAACTAGTGGATATAGATTGGAAGCTAAACTGGGGGTTGTTAGTGGGTAAATTAGAGGTGGGGTTTAAGTTTGTGGAGGTTAGTTGATTTGTTAGGGATTGGATTGTTTCAGTGGAAAAGTTGTTATAAGCGTTTTCTATGGTGTCTGGGGGACTATGGGTGTGGTTAGCTGGGGTTGGGGTGGTAGAATGACCTGGGTGAAGAAGTTGATTTGCCCAGAACTTTTGAGGTGTAGACTAGTAGAATGGATTTTTTTTTGTTTCATTCTTGAGTTGACAATATTTTAAGTGGTCAAGTGGGGCTTTAGTTGATCTCCAGCTGGCCCGGGCTCTATTTCTGGTTTTGATTTTTGATTTGGTATCTTTTGTGAGCCATGGTGTTGGGTTTGATCTAGATTTTATTGTACATGCTGGAGCATGGGAATCAAGGATACCTAGGAATTTAGTGTTAAAGTGAGCTATAGCCTCTTCTAGTGACAGATTTTTTTAGTTGTGACCAGTCCACTGCTTTTAGTTTGTTTATGAAAATAACAGGGCCAAGGTTTTTCCTGTTTCTAAGTGTTTTAAATGTGGTTTGGTGGGGGTTTCCTGCATTACGTTTTATGATATAGGTTAGTAGATGACTGCTAAGGTCATCAGGGAAAGTCCCAGCTGTGTACAGCTGGGGTTGGTTATTGACTGGGATCCAGTCTAGGATACATTCCCTGTTGGTAGGTTTGTTTATTCTGGTGGGAGAGGTTATGGTCTGTTTAAACCCCGACAAGTTTATAAGTTTGGGGGGTTTCACAGGAGCAGGGGTGCCAATCGGTATTGAAGTCACCAAGGACTATAGTTTCTTCGGGATAGGTAGTGGATAACCAGTAAAGGATATCCTCTAGGGTGTTAAAGTTGTTGCCTGACAAAATATATGCACAGATGATGTACAAGCATTTATTATGGTTAATCTGTATTTTGGTTATGAGGAGTTCTGCATTGTTGAATTGGGGGTGGTTGAATGGTTTCTCTATTGACAGAGTATTTTTGTAAAGGACTGCTATCCCATCTCCTGTCCTTGTTGTGCGGTCTAGACGGTGAATATTATAGCCTGGAGGTAGTACCTCATTATCAGTAGTACTAGGATAGTACGGTCTAACCGGTGAATATTATAGCCTGGAGGTAGTACCTCATTATCAGTAGTACTAGGATAGTACGGTCTAGCCGGTGAATATTATAGCCTGGAGGTAGTACCTCATTATCAGTAGTACTAGGTTAGTATGGTCTAACCTGTGAATATTATAGCCTGTAGGTAGTACATCATTATCAGTAGTACTAGGATAGTACGGTCTAACCGGTGAATATTATATCCTGGAGGTAGTACCTCATTAACAGTAGTACTAGGATAGTACGATCTAACCGGTGAATATTATATCCTGGAGGTAGTATCTCATTATCAGTAGTACTAGGTTAGTATGTTCTAACCGGTGAATATTATAGCCTGGAGGTGGTATCTCATTATCAGTAGAACTAGGATAGTACGGTCTAACCGGTGAATATTATATCCTGGAGGTGGTATCTCATTATCAGTAGTACTAGGTTAGTACGGTCTAACTGGTGAATATTATATCCTGGGGGTAGTATCTCATTATCAGTAGTACTAGGTTAGTACGGTCTAACCGGTGAATATTATAGCCTGGAGTTAGTATCTCATTATCAGTAGTACTAGTTAGTATGGTCTAACTGGTGAATATTATATCCTGGAGGTGGTATCTCCTTATCAGTAGTACTAGGTTAGTACGGTCTAACCGGTGAATATTATATCCTGGAGGTAGTATCTCATTATCAGTAGTACTAGGTTAGTATGGTCTAACCGGTGAATATTATAGCCTGGAGGTAGTACCTCAATATCAGTAGTACTAGGATAGTACGGTCTAACTGGTGAATATTATAGCCTGGAGGTAGTATCTCATTATCAGTAGTACTAGGTTAGTACAGTCTAACCAGTGAATATTATAGCCTGGAGGTAGTATCTCATTATCAGTAGTACTAGGTTAGTACGGTCTAACTGGTGAATATTATAGCCTGGAGGTAGTACGTCATTATCAGTAGTACTAGGATAGTACGGTCTAACCGGTGAATATTATATCCTGGAGGTAGTATCTCATTATCAGTAGTACTAGGTTAGTATGGTCTAACCGGTGAATATTATATCCTGGAGGTAGTATCTCATTATCAGTAGTACTAGGTTAGTACGGTCTAACCAGTGAATATTATATCCTGGAGGTAGTATCTCATTATCAGTAGTACTAGGTTAGTACGGTCTAACCGGTGAATATTATATCCTGGAGGTTGTATCTCATTATCAGTAGTACTAGGTTAGTATGGTCTAACCAGTGAATATTATATCCTGGAGGTAGTATTTCATTATCAGTAGTACTAGGATAGTATGGTCTAACCGGTGAATATTATATCCTGGGGTTAGTATCTCATTATCAGTAGCGCTAGGTTAGTATGGTCTAACCGGTGAATATTATAGCCTGGAGGTAGTATCTCATTGTCAGCAGTACTAGGTTAGTACGGTCTAACCGGTGAATATTATAGCCTGGAGGTAGTATCTCATTATCAGTAGTACTAGGTTAGTATGGTCTAACCGGTGAATATTATATCCTGGAGGTAGTATCTCATTATCAGTAGTACTAGGATAGCACGGTCTAACCAGTGAATATTATAGCCTGGAGGTAGTACCTCATTATCAGTAGTACTAGGTTAGTATGGTCTAACCAGTGAATATTATAGCCTGGAGGTAGTATCTCATTGTCAGTAGTACTAGGTTAGTACGGTCTAACCGGTGAATATTATAGCCTGGAGGTAGTATCTCATCATCAGTAGTACTAGGTTAGTATGGTCTAACCGGTGAATATTATATCCTGGAGGTAGTATCTCATTATCAGTAGTACTAGGATAGTACGGTCAAACCGGTGAATATTATAGCCTGGAGGTAGTACCTCATTATCAGTAGTACTAGGATAGTACGGTCTAACCGGTGAATATTATAGCCTGGAGGTAGTACCTCATTATCAGTAGTACTAGGTTAGTATGGTCTAACGGTGAATATTATATCCTGGGGGTAGTATCTCATTATCAGTAGTACTAGGTTAGTACGGTCTAACCGGTAAATATTATAGCCTAGAGTTAGTATCTCATCATCAGTAGTACTAGTTAGTACGGTCTAACTGGTGAATATTATATCCTGGAGGTGGTATCTCCTTATCAGTAGTACTAGGTTAGTACGGTCTAACCGGTGAATATTATATCCTGAAGGTAGTATCTCATTATCAGTAGTACTAGGTTAGTGTGGTCTAACCGGTGAATATTATAGCCTGGAGGTAGTACCTCAATATCAGTAGTACTAGGATAGTACGGTCTAACCGGTGAATATTATAGCCTGGAGGTAGTATCTCATTATCAGTAGTACTAGGTTAGTACAGTCTAACCAGTGAATATTATAGCCTGGAGGTAGTATCTCATTATCAGTAGTACTAGGTTAGTGTGGTCTAACCGGTGAATATTATAGCCTGGAGGTAGTACGTCATTATCAGTAGTACTAGGATTGTACGGTCTAACCGGTGAATATTATATCCTAGAGGTAGTATCTCATTATCAGTAGTACTAGGTTAGTATGGTCTAACCGGTGAATATTATATCCTGGAGGTAGTATCTCATTATCAGTAGTACTAGGTTAGTACGGTCTAACCAGTGAATATTATATCCTGGAGGTAGTATCTCATTATCAGTAGTACTAGGTTAGTACAGTCTAACCGGTGAATATTATATCCTGGAGGTAGTATCTCATTATCAGTAGTACTAGATTAGTATGGTCTAACCAGTGAATATTATATCCTGGAGGTAGTATCTCATTATCAGTAGTACTAGGTTAGTACGGTCTAACCAGTGAATATTATATCCTGGAGGTAGTATCTCATTATCAGTAGTACTAGGTTAGTATGGTCTAACTGGTGAATATTATATCCTGGAGGTAGTATCTCATTATCAGTAGTACTAGGTTAGTACGGTCTAACTGGTGAATATTATATCCTGGAGGTTGTATCTCATTGTCAGTAGTACTAGGTTAGTACAGTCTAACTGGTGAATATTATATCCTGGAGGTAGTATCTCATTATCAGTAGTACTAGGATAGTATGGTCTAACCGGTGAATATTATATCCTGGGGTTAGTATCTCATTATCAGTAGCACTTGGTTAGTATGGTCTAACCGGTGAATATTATAGCCTGGCAGTAGTATCTCATTCTCAGTAGTACTAGGTTAGTACGGCCTAACCGGTGAATATTATAGCCTGGAGGTAGTATCTCATTATCAGTAGTACTAGGTTAGTATGGTGTAACCGGTGAATATTATATCCTGGAGGTAGTATCTCATTATCAGTAGTACTAGGATAGTACGGTCTAACCGGTGAATATTATAGCCTGGAGGTAGTACCTCATTATCAGTAGTACTAGGTTAGTATGGTCTAACCGATGAATATTATAGCCTGGAGGTAGTATCTCATTGTCAGTAGTACTAGGTTAGTATGGTCTAACCGGTGAATATTATAGCCTGGAGGTAGTATCTCATTATCAGTAGTACTGGGTTAGTATGGTCTAACCGGTGAATATTATATCCTGGAGGTAGTATCTCATTATCAGTAGAACTAGGATAGTACGGTCTAACCGGTGAATATTATAGCCTGGAGGTAGTACCTCATTATCAGTAGTACTAGGATAGTATGGTCTAACCGGTGAATATTATAGCCCGGAGGTAGTACCTCATTATCAGTACTACGAGGTTAGTACGGTCTAACCGGTGAATATTATATCCTGGGGGTAGTATCTCATTATCAGTAGTACTAGGTTAGTACGGTCTAACCAGTGAATATTATATCCTGGGGGTAGTACCTCATTATCAGTAGTACTAGGTTAGTACGGTCTAACCGGTGAATATTATAGCCTGGAGGTAGTACCTCATTATCAGTAGTACTAGGTTAGTATGGTCTAACCGGTGAATATTATATCCTGGGGGTAGTACCTCATTATCAGTAGTACTAGGTTAGTATGGTCTAACCGGTGAATATTATAGCCTGGAGGTAGTATCTCATTATCAGTAGTACTAGGTTAGTATGGTCTAACCAGTGAAAATTATAGCCTGTAGGTAGTATCTCATTATCAGTAGTACTTGGATAGTACGGTCTAACCAGTGAATATTATATCCTGGAGGTAGTATCTCATTATCAGTAGTACTAGGTTAGTATGGTCTAACCGGTGAATATTATAGCCTGGAGGTAGTACCTCATTATCAGTAGTACTAGGTTAGTACGGTCTAGCCGGTGAATATTATAGCCTGGAGGTAGTATCTCATTATCAGTAGTACTAGGATAGTACAGTCTAACTGGTGAATATTATATCCTGGAGGTAGTATCTCATTATCAGTAGTACTAGGATAGTACGGTCTAACCGGTGAATATTATAGCCTGGAGGTAGTATCTCATTATCAGTAGTACTAGGATAGTACGGTCTAACCGGTGAATATTATATCCTGGAGGTAGTACCTCATTATCAGTAGTACTAAGTTAGTACAGTCTAACCAGTGAATATTATAGCCTGGAGGTAGTACCTCATTATCAGTAGTACTAGGTTAGTACAGTCTAACCAGTGAATATTATATCCTGGAGGTAGTATCTCATTATCAGTAGTACTAGGATAGTACGGTCTAATCGGTGAATATTATAGCCTGGAGGTAGTACCTCATTATCAGTAGTATTTGGTTTTAGCCAGGTTTCCGTAAGACACATAATGTCTGGGGAGTAGGTTGCTAGGAGGGCATGTAGGTTGGGGATTTTATTGCTGATACTTCTAATATTTAGGTGAAATGCAAGGAGGGAACCAGTGGGAGGAGAAAGGAATAGCTTGACTGTAGGGGTTGTGGTAGGGGAGTGAAGGTTATTGGGTGTGTGTGGGCCTGGGTTGGGATGAATGTCCCCATGTATTATTAGGTTATAGTGACAGGATACGCAAAGCCTTAGGAGTGTATTATAGTTTGTTTATAAGTTTTATATAGTCTTATAAAATTTAACAAAATTTTAAAGACTTGAACCAGGTGCTTTGTAGTTGGAAGTAGTTACTTGCAGCCTGATTTTGTTTGGAAATAAAAGGAAAAGTATTTAAATTTGCTTGTCTAGCACTAAATAGCATTCTGCACAACTATGTTCCTAATCGGTCATTCTGATCCAGTGACCAAAAACTCCTTTCTGTCCATAAACCTATCAAATCTGCTGGGCATTTTATGCACTAGTACCATGTTGCCAAGGCCTGGAACTCCTTATCACTATCCATCAGGTCAGTACCCTCCTTCTCATCCTTCAAAACCGTTCTGAAGGACTTCCTAGCCAAAAACCTGGCTCTGTTCTTGCTCAACGCCAGGATAACTATATCCCTAAATGTGGAAAATACCCATTCATACTTCATTTCTCCTTACTCTGCGTTCTTCACTGACTTCCTTACTTGTATCAGTTTCCCTCCCCTGGCTTTCTCTCTACGTATACCATAAGCCTACTTTTCTCTCACTTCATATTGCAATTCTGTTTGTATTATACTAACTTACCTTTAACTTGTCTATAAACTGGCTAAAATTTCTCTAATCATTGTCATATAACTTGTATCTATTTTTTACCAGTGTTTTCATATTATGTCTAATTTGGTATAATTATTTAAACTGTTTGTTTTTTGTATAATTTTTAAAGACTGTAAAATTATAGTTCCTAAAATGTTTTATAATACTTTGGAGCTTTTCTCCACAGGCGTCTGCTGAAAATGGGTTCCTACCCGGTCAGACTTCCCCGGTAATTAAATGCCAATGAATAAATAAAATAAATAAAAAATCATATAAATAAACCACATTTTAACTGAGCTTATTAAAGCATACGCTGTTTTTGAAAAACATGATCTTACTTTAACCACCTTTAATGGCCTTGAAATAACATAAAATTAAGACTCAGCAATTTTAAGACCATCGTGTGATTTAGGAAAAGACAATTTAAAATATTCATTCTATCCTCAGAGACTCTAAATAACAGAAAATGCACATTGTCAGTTCTTTCTGAAGGGTGTCAGAAGGTCTTCGATATTAATTGAAAGGAAGACTCTGTGTACATAACTAAGTTCAAAAATAGATTAATTGTAGTAATATAGAATTTACTAAACAGTGAACACTTCTCAAATGCCATCTTTTAATATTATGATTTGTATTTTTTCAGGATGTTATTATGTTAGTCTTATAAAAATTCTTATTATTTAGAATCACAAACACAGTGCCAAGAAGCGTTTATTTTAATATTTATTATTTGCACTGGGTTTAATAGCAACTATTGATAATGTAAAGGAAGTGATGTCAGCTTGTTTAAATATATAAGTTATAATTTGAAGCATATGCAAATATAATTGGAGTTAAGAATAATGTAAATATATATTTCCAGATAAAAAATAGCTATAATTTTGTTTACAAAAAAACAGCTGTGCTGATTACATTGTTTAAAATTTTTAAAAACTCTTATGACTGCTCTTTATCAAAGATTTAAACAACAGTTCAAGATACCAATACAGGACATCCCTGCCTAGTCACTAAATGGCATTTATGAATGCCTACAGTAAGTGTACACTAACCCCCGGATTTACTATTCCTCTGTGCAGGACTAGCTTAGTCCTGCACTGAGTCGGCCGTTTATGAACAGGACGGCAGTGTGCCATGCATAATAATGAAGCGCACTGTCTGAGCTCCTAGGCTTACACAGAGTGTCTAAGAGTGCAGGGGGGGCGTGTCTGTGAGCAGAGCTCTCAGAATAAACATGCCCCCGCAATGAAGAACAGCAGAAAGGGGTATGAAATGAGCGAGACTGCTTACAGATGACGGCATATCCCCACCAACAGTCCCCCTTGTGTACAACAGCAACAGTAAACATAAATAAAATGAAGAAACCCTTAATGTTTTGTTTTTTTTAAAAATCCGATTAAAGCTAACCGTAGGTGCGCGAGTGTGCCTATCGTTTAGCTATGGTTAATACAGCTTAAATGGCTGAAGAGGATAACAAGGAAGATATATGCAAATGAAGCAGCATAGCAATAGTGTAGCGGGCAAAGAATTCACCTTACGAGTAGGCATTCCAGCTTCGAGTCCCATTGCAGCACATTCCATTTTCTATGGCAAAGCATGTTATGAGTAATATTTATGTTGCATAACCCACTAAATAACATATTTTCATGAACTGGAGTACTGCAGTAAATGCACATGTGAGGTGTCAGTGTCATAATAAATAAGGCACTAGTAAGCAGGTTTAAGCACAAATAAGCAATAGTAAGCATATTTAAGCACTAGTAAGTGGGCTTAAGCCCATTTACGCGGCGGTAAGCAATGCCTACACTGGTTAAGCAAATTAGAAGCTAAGTATAAGAAACTGTAACAAGAGGTTAGCAAACCCACTTACAACTGCTTTAAAGTGCCTTAATCACTCTGCATCCAATGGCCCATGTTCTCCCAACCAACAAAATAAACAGCCTCTGCAAGGATCAAACCCAGGACCCTGCACACCATAGCCAAAGTGATTTACCACTAAGCCTTGTCAAATATATATAACCCTGATGTTTTCAAAAACATATCATCCAGCCCAGTCATTCAACAGTACAGAGAATGTATTCCAACATTTAGATGTATGTGTGTGTGTAAATATATTAATATCTAAACAGATACAACATATCTATATATGTATATATATATATATATATATATATATATATATATATATATATATATATATATGTATATGTATATATATAGCTATAGAAATATATATATATATATATATATATATATATATATATATATATGAACATATATACATGCAAATGCCTACATCTATAGATATGTATGTCTATACCTATATGTCTAAGTATATACGGAAGGTTATATATATGTCAGCAGATATATATATATTATTACATATATATATATATATATATATATATATATATATATATATATATATATACCGGCGTACATCTGTAGATAATAATGGGGAAATAACAAAAATATATATGTCCACATGCAACGTTAATGGGGTTGAAAGGCCCCAAATAATATATGTCTTGTACGGATAGGTATACCCTCCACAACCAAACACGCCCCCCCCCTGCAATACACAACCAAGTGTTGCAGATTCCATAACCAGGTCCAGATACGACATGGGCATCCCTAGGATACATATACACGGACACATATATGCAGATACAGATATACATATATATATATATATATATATATATATATATATATACACACACACATATATAAATATATATGTAACTACACATACAAATGCAGAGATATGTACAGTAAGTTACATATGTAGTATGTGCACACAATATCGAACAGCTACCATTCCTACAGTTACCACCTTACCAAATGGAGACTGTATAAGCCACCCATACAAATGACATTCATTGCCTGCAACATATACCCACAGAGATATCAAAGGATATAACACCACACACGAGTGTGCATAAATGGGAAAGCTTTATTTGTGTACTATTACAGTTCTATATGCCATGTCATATCGCTGTTTAGACACGGACATCCATATAAACTGAGTAATGCAACTGTGAAACAGTTATACTAATACAGTAGTCTGGAAAAGTTAACAAATGTTGCTGTCCAGGCCAAGACCATCAAGTAGTACAATAGTAAAGATAGACTGGGCCACAGGATACCAACCAATCAATGGTAAGTAATGCAGGTGTATAGTTCATCCCCTGTATCTACACTCTGTAGACAATCCCTAGGGGTTAAAGACCTCAGATGACACACTGGGATGTAACTGTTACATAATAAGGCACAACTAACACCATCACAAACACACTGACAAACAGAACAGTCTGTATCATGGCAGGTGGCAGTAGGTCTGCATTTAACCAAGGTGGATTGTATGGTAATGTACATCCATATACCTTAAGGCAACTCACCCCCAATGGTCTTCAGGACTTTGGGCTTTCAGGATTCTGTAGTGCTCCCATATACATATAAGTATATATAGGATTCCCCTTCACAAGATTGAATATATGAATACTCGAAACTCATAAGCCCGAGCCCAAAATCTCGAGTATTCATATACTCGAAATTGTGAAGGGGCACAAAAGGAAAGAAAAAAACACTTTTTCTAACATCTTTGCATGGGGGCTGTTCCCCTCTGCACCCCCACACCCCCCTACTTAAATATACCAACTCCGAGATCGCACTACAGCAAAGGAGATGGAAATGTACCATTACGCGCTATATGCATAAGCGCACAACGGGACAATTTCCATTCCTCCGCTGAAGTGCGGTCATGAAACCTGCACATTAAGATAGAAACAGTACAGGGGGACCCAGCCCCCTACAAAAAGGTAAATAAAACCCTTAATCTAATTTTTTACACTTCCCATTCACAATTTCGAGTTACTGAAACTCGAGATTTTGAACTTGATCTTATGAGTTTCGAGCTTTCAGTAATTCGATCTTGTGAAGGGGAACCATATATAGATATATATGTATACATAGATATACGCATATGTATATATCAATATATGTATATATAGCTGTATATGTATGCACATCCTATGTGTACAGATATGCCTAGTTATGTTGGTATATATGTAAATATCAATAACTATATGTGCATACATATCTATTCTGATATACCTACTACTGTCAAAATATATGTAGATATCCATACGTATATGTGCATATGTATCTTTATCTGTATATATGTAGACATATATTGCTCTGTATATGTATATATCTGGGTGTTTATTTGTATATCTATGTACATAGACATATCCATATATGTATGTCGATATGTATATCTGTATGTCTATATAGATATTTGGATAAGTATATGTACATATATCATCCCACTGCTCTGTCTGACATACATGACTGTTATGGTGGCCCAGCAGCAGTACATCTGGCAAGTAACTGGACATTACATCTCACTGGATAAGTACACTAAGCTGCAAGGCATGTAACAAAGCACTGTGAAAGCTACAGGCAGACCAGCTCAACACAGGCCTACATTTCCTATGGGGGAATGCACATGTACCTGCTCATAGATAGCAGGCTCTACAGGCATGCCACAGCACAGAGTAACATACACCTGTGTGTAAGTGCATCACCACAACCAATGTGAACACAGCCACAGCTACATATGGCATGCTAGCATATTATTACAGTATATGGACTATCTGTTCAACACCAACCTCATATGTGCCACCCACACACTAACCCTACATATATGGGCCATTACACAGTGTGATCCGCTGCCTGTCTGTGGTATGAGACATGTGTGTGTAATGCCCTACAAACATGTAAGCCGATAGGGTAACATACAGTGGAGCAGCATGTAACATCAGATAGAACAGGACCAAGAACAATGACATCTACCACAGTCTGTACACAGGCCAAGGTACATATTAACAATACACACACTGCCGACAATCACCATAAGTACACAGACCTCAGTACTGTACACACAACCACTGAATGTCCAGGTTATGTCATAAAATATAACCCCTACTATACATTTCATGTGTAGCAGTCTGGTATATCACTGGCTTTTTATAACATATGATGTCACTAATTATGGTGTACAATGCATCTGCACCCCTTACTGCATGACATATGTACAAAGGTTGTCAGGGTTGTGGCTGGAGGCACATACACAAGGCCAATATTGACATGTTGTTGTGATAACCTCATACATGTACTGTTGTAACAGGGTTTGTTGCACCATATAAACTGGCAAATACTAAATACTCTTCCCCTTGACAATGCTGTAGAACACTTTAACTCTGTCTTCCTAAATACTCTCAACTCCCAAGCCCCTCCTAGAAACAAACGAGTCAAAGCTAATTCTGCTCCTTAGCTGTCCAAAGAAACAAAACTTAACATGCATCTTAGGGATAAATCCTGGAAGCTTTACCAGAAAAATAAAATGTCTTCTACCTTGCTCCAATACACCCAACTATGCAACCAAGTAAAAAAAACGTATCACCTTAGACAAAAAAAACTACTACAATAAATTTCAGTCCGACATTAACAAGAACCCAAAACAATTCTGGAAAACAGTTAATTCCCTACTCCATCCAGGGTCCAGGAATAATCCCTGCCCTGACCCTAGTATAACTGACATGGAACTAAGCTCTCAATTCAACACTTTCTTTACAGAATCCATAGCTTTGCTAACCAAATCTTTCCCAAACAATAATCCATCCAATTCCCCTTCCCCAACACCTAACACTCCTAGTAACTGTCCACTCAATTTCCAGCTCAAACCTGTTTCAACCACTTTTATAAAAAGGCTCCTATCCAAACTAAAGCCATGCTCCAATGCCCCTGACAATTTACCTTCCTCCTTCCTCAAATGTGCTGCTGAAGGTATTGCTCTCCCAATCTCCATTCTAATTAACAGATCCTTAAAAGAGTCTTATGTACCCAAACTTTGGCATTCAGCCTACATTCTACCCCTTCACAAAGGAGGCAAAAACACCAATATCTCCAATTTCCGTCCCATTGCCCTACTTTCACCAATATCAAAAATTCTAGAAAAATGTGTCCACCACCAACTTATGCCTTACTTAACTCAGAATCATTTCCTAACACCCACCCAACACAATTTCCGCCCTGGCCACAGCACCATTACTGCCTTACTATCCTTCTTAGAAACTGTAAATCGAGCCCGAGATTCTGGACTACTAGTATCCACAGTACTCCTAGATCTCTCTAAAGCTTTCGATACCATCTCCCACAAACACTTTCTCTTTCATCTGTCTAACCTTCATCTCTCCCAAGATACCCTTTCCTGGTTCTCCCATTACCTATCTGACAGATCTCAAGCCGTCAGATGGAAGAACTCTACCTCTTCCTTCTTACCAACTCCCACCGGCGTTCCGCAAGGGTCCATCCTTGGTTCCTTGCTTTTCAACATTTTTATAAATAACCTTCACTCTGTCATTCCTGACACAACAGTTATCCAATATGCTGATGACTCCACCTTAGTCTGTACCGCCTCTAACCTTCCTGAACTTCTAAATAAAACCCAAATAGCTTTCTCTACTACTGAGAACTGGATGCACCAAAACCATCTCTCTCTCTCAACTCCAATAAATCTAAAATACTTCTCCCCCTCAGGGCTTTCTCTTTGACAAAATGCCTTCAAAGTCCTAAGCCAAACCAACTCTGCTATAGAAGTGGTCCCTTCTGCAAAACTCCTCGGCATTACAATAGACGAACACCTTAAATTCGATATCCACATACAACAAAACATAAAGAAAACCCACCAAAAGTTAGGTATGCTTTATAGGAATCACCGCTTTCTCTCCAATTCCTCCAGGCACACCTTAGCAACTACCTACCTTCTACCTTCTTTACTGTATGGAGCCCCTCTACTAACTAACCTGTCTTCCTCTAACACATCCAAACTTGAAACTTGCTATAATAAGATCTCTAAATTTGCAACTAAATCTAAAAACTCTACTCACCACTGCCTTTCCCTACAATCTCTAAACTGGCTAGAACTCTCTAACCACCTAGATTATCTCCAACTAACTTCCGCTCACAG